>NC_071519.1:2173083-2513083 GCF_027887155.1 Malaclemys terrapin pileata | reverse complement strand
GTCTACTTCTACACCTTCTACCACCACTGCCAGACCGACACGCGTCCCGAGTGGGCCGATGCTGCCCACGGGGACGAAATCCCCTACGTCTTCGGGGTGCCCATGATCGGCGCCACCGACCTCTTCCCCTGCAACTTCTCCAAGAACGACGTCATGCTGAGCGCCGTGGTCATGACCTACTGGACCAACTTCGCCAAGACGGGGTGAGCGGGCCCAGAGGGAGATGGGGGGCAGGGGGGACAATCGGGGAGGGAAGAGTAGGAGGGGCCATGAGGCTGGCAGTCTTGGGATAGGGCAGCAGGAGGGGGCACGGGGGAGACGCAGGGTGGAAGGATGGGACGGCTGGAGGCAGGGTGGGATGTAAGCAACTGGTAGGTTGGGATGGGGATAGATGGGAGGGAGGCGGGGTGTGCGGGGAATGGATGGAGGGAGGGAGGGATGGGGGTGATTGTGGGAAGGGGGGGATGTATGGGGTGGGGGAAGGGATGAGTGGAGTGGGTGAATGGGGAGGGATGAATGGATGGACAGGGATGGATGGACGGATGGAGGGATGGACGGGGTGATGGATGGCTGGGGAGGGATGGATGGGGAGGGAGGGATGGATTAATAGGGTGGGGAGATGGATGAATGGAGGGATGGATGGGTGGACAGGGGGAGGGATGGATGGATGGGATGGATGGGTGGACGGTGGGAGGGA
Organism: Malaclemys terrapin pileata; assembly: GCF_027887155.1. Classification (NCBI taxonomy): domain Eukaryota; kingdom Metazoa; phylum Chordata; order Testudines; family Emydidae; genus Malaclemys; species Malaclemys terrapin. The sequence goes on along the minus strand of NC_071519.1, from coordinate 2,512,386 downwards.
TGGATGGATGGGGGGATGGATGGGTGGACGGGGGGAGGGATGGATGGATGGGGGGAGGGATGGATGGGTGGACGGGGGGAGGGAGGGATGGATGGGTGGATGGGGGGAGGGATGGATGGGGGGATGGATGGGTGGACGGGGGGAGGGATGGATGGGGGGATGGGGGGATGGATGGGTGGACGGGGGGAGGGATGGATGGGGGGATGGGGGAGGGAGGGATGGATGTATGGATGTGGGGATGTATGGATGAGGAGAGAGGGATGGATGGATGGGGAAGGATGAATGGATGGGTGCTGGGGGGATGGATGGGGAGGGATGAATGGATGGATGGGGAGAGAGGGATGGATGGATGGATGGGGAAGGATGAATGGATGGATGGGGGATGGGTGGACTGGGGGAGGGATGGATGGATGGGGGAGGGATGGATGGGAAAGGATGAGTGGATGGGTGGATGCATGGGGAGGGAAGGATGGGTGGATGGATGGAGAGGGATGGATGGATGGGTGGTGGATGGATGGATGAGGAGAGAGGGATGGATGGGTGGGTGGGGAGGGATGGATGGATGGATGGGGGGACGGGGGAGGGATGGATGGGGAAGGATGAATGGATGGGTGGTGGGGGATGGATGGGGAGGGATGGATGGATGGGGAGAGGGGGATGGGGGGAGGGAGGGATGGACTGGGGGGGATGGGTGGACTGGGGGAGGGATGGATGGGGAAGGATGAATGGATGGGTGGATGCATGGGGAGGGAAGGATGGGTGGATGGATGGATGGGTGGTGGGGGATGGATGGATGGGGAGAGAGGGATGGGTGGACGGGGGGATGGATGGATGGGTGGTGGGAGAGGGATGGATGGATGGGGAGAGAGAGATGGATGGGTGGATGGGGGGATGGATGGATGGATGGGTGAGGGGATGTGGGGCGGATAGCAGTGAGGAATGTGTTGCACCCAGATCCATCTTGAAGACCCGGTGCCCTCTAGAAACACCCCCCATCCCGCAGTTGCCTCCGGGCCGGATTCCCCACCACCACCATAACTCCGTCTCCCCTCCCTGCAGGGACCCCAACCAGCCGGTGCCCCAGGACACCAAGTTCATCCACACCAAGCCCAACCGTTTCGAGGAGGTGGTGTGGACCAAGTTCAACACGAAGGACAAGCAGTACCTCCACATCGGCCTCAAACCCCGGGTACGGGACAACTACCGGGCCAACAAGGTAGCTTTCTGGCTGGAGCTGGTGCCCCACCTCCACCACCTCCACGACCCCGTCTACACCTCCACCACCACCCGCGTCCCGCCCTACGGCACCCGCTGGCCCCCCGGCTCCCGGGCGGGGCCCAGCACCACCCGCCGGCCCTTCCCCACCCTGCCGCCGGACGAGGACGAGGCGGATGACCGCCGGCGCTACGCCCCTTTCCCGGGGGACTCGCGGGACTACTCCACCGAGCTGAGCGTCACCGTGGCCGTGGGGGCCTCCTTGCTCTTCCTCAACATCCTGGCCTTCGCCGCCCTCTACTACAAGCGGGACAAGCGGCACGAGCTGCGGGCGGGCGTCCTCGGCGGCCGGCGCCTCAGCCCCCAACGCAACGCGGCCAATGACCTGGTGCACGGCGGCCAGGAGGAGGAGCTCATGTCCCTGCAGATCAAACACTCGGAGCACGATGCTCACGACCTGGAGGCACTGAGACCCCACGAGATCCTGCGCCCGGCCTGCCCGCCGGACTACACCCTCGCGCTGCGCCGGGCGCCGGACGACGTGCCCCTGATGACGCCCAACACCATCACCATGATCCCCAGTACCATTACGGGCATGCCAGCCCTGCACCCTTTCAACACCTTCCCCACAGGGCACAACAACACCCTGCCCCACCCTCACTCCACCACCCGAGTATAGCTGCCTCCCCCACCCCAGCCACGGGGAAATCGCGGTGAAGGGGCAGGGCCCTTCCTCTCTGCCCAGCCGCCCACCCCTGACCGCGGGGGCGGGAGGGGTGGGGGGAAAGAAAGGGAGACGTGGCATCTTTTTGTGTGCCGCGCCACCGGGATTTTGGGGTGGGTGGGTTCTTTTATACAATAATTCGGGGAGGGGGTTGTGGGCCGAGCTCAAATGAGGAGGTCTCCCACACACAATGAGAATTGACCGGTTCCTTTCGGACCAACGGTGGGGACGGTCTTGGCACCGGAGAGAAACCGACCGTACTTTGCTCATCTGGGGTGGACGGCGGAGAGGCCCAACGCCCTTCTGAACCTGGTAGGAGCATTGGGGAGTGTTGGAAAGAGCCGCCCGTCCTTTGCTCCTCTTAGACGGAGGATAGAGACGCCTGACACAGTATCGGCACCGGAGAAAAACCGACTGTTATTAATTCATCTTGAATGGATGATGGGGGTGCCAATACTCTTCCTCATCTGGTAACAGCATGGGAAGGTGTTGGAGAAGCGCCGTCCATCCTTGGTTCCCCTTGGATGGACGGCAGAGACCCCCAATGTCCTTTCCAACACAGTATCAGCAACGGAAGGTGTTGGAGAGGAAACCGACCATCTTTCGCTCATCTTGGGCAGACGGTGGAGACGTACCCAACATCCTTCCCAACGTTGTATCAGCGCTGAAAGGTGTTGGAGAGAAACCGACCGTCCCTCACTCCTCATGGACGGGTGGTGGTAACGCCCTTCCCAAGGTAGGACCGGAACTGTACAGTGTTGGAGAGAAACCGACCCTTTTTCGCTCATCTTGGCTGGAGGATGGAGACGCTCAACGGTTTTCCCAATGTAGTATCCGCACCGGGAGCCATTGGAGAGAGGCCGAGAGCCCATGGTTCATCTTGGCTGGATGATGGAGATCCTCAAAGCTCTACCCAGAGTGACGGAGCACAACCGTTCTTCAGTCCTTTTGGGTGTAAGGCGGAGAAACCAGCGTCTTTCCCGGTACGGAATCGGTAGTCTAGGACCTTTGAGAGAAGCCAACAGTTCTTCACTCGCGACCGAGAAGTCAATGCCCCCCGCAACCACCACTCCTGGAGGGGAAACCACGTGCCCCACAGAGGCCAGGAATGGGGGAAAGTTACACCTGGAAATTGTTTTTTTTTTTTTCATGGGGGTGGGGGGTAATTCTACTCGATTTTTTTCCAAGCCAAACTTTGAATGTAATGGCGACTTGAGATTCAATTTTTTCGGGGTTGGGGAGGGTCGGGGAGGGCGGGTGTAATTTTTTTTAACTAAGAGACTTTTTTTTGCGGGGGGGAGGAGGAAAATTGTTTAGAAAACAAACAAACCAGGCGCGTTGCATGTTCCGATCCCGATAAAGAAAAACGATGACAAAAAAAGAGAGGAGGGAATGAGAAAAAAAAAACGAAACGGGGGGGAAGCAGATGGGATGGAATCGATCCGTTCTCTTAACCCCATCCCCCCCATCTCTATCTCTGCCAGCCACTTTTTCCTTCCCTCTTTCCAGCCTGCCGAGAGTCTCCTTTCTACTCCTCCGCAACACGCTTTTTCCTTCTGTTCTTCCTCCCAGATCTCTCTCTCTGTTCCTGCGCTGGCTGTTTTCCCCTTCTCTTGTTCCTGCTCGCTGACTGTCGGGGCCAAATCCCCACCTCTTCCCCTGCCCCAGAAACAAGGGAACGGACGAATGACAAAGTGCCAAACAACCTGGGGGATATTTGTATTGTCTGGGGGGTGGGGAGCTGAAGGGGGCTGTGAATCGCCAACTACCCCCATGGAGGGGCGTCTCCGAGGGAGGGCATTTGCCAGGGGGCAGTCGGCAGGGGGAGAGGTGGGTATAAGACCCCCACATATCCAGGGAAAGTCAGCCTGTGTCAGAGCCATGAGCTAGCCCCCTGTTGGCTCTTTCTAGCCATCTACTGGCATTGGACACACATATCTGTCTAGCTGTCTGTCCGTCCATCAACATAACATCTCTACCTGTCCGTCCATCCCCAAAACATCTGTCTGTCTGTCCATCCCCAGACATCTCTACCTGTCCGTCCATCCCCATAACATCTGTCTGTCCGTCCATCCCCAGACATCTCTACCTGTCTGTCCATCCACCCCAAACATCCCTACTTGTCCATGCATCCCCATAACATCTACCTGTCTGTCCGTCCATACCCATACATAACTACCTGTCTGTCCATCCATCCCCATACATATCTACCTGTCTGTCTGTCCATCCCCATACATACAGAATCATAGAATATCAGGGTTGGAAGGGACCTCAGGAGGTATCTAGTCCAACCCCCTGCTCAAAGCAGGACCAATTCCCAACTAAATCATCCCAGCCAGGGCTTTGTCAAGCCTAACCTTAAAAACCTCTAAGGAAGGAGATTCCACCACCTCCCTAGGGAACCCATTCCAGTGCTTCACCACCCTCCTAGAGAAAAAGTTTTTCCTAATATCCAACCTAAACCTCCCCATCTGCAACTTGAGACCATTGCTCCTTGTTCTGTCATCTGCCACCACTGAGAACAGTCTAGATCCATCCTTTTTGGAACCCCCTTTCTACCTGTCTGTCTGTCTGTTTGTCCATCCCTCCATCCCCAGACATATCTACCTGTCTGTCCCCGCATCACCATACGTATCTACCTGTCTGTCCATCACCATGCGTATCTACCTGTCTGTCCATCTGTCCCCATACGTATCTACCTGTCTGTCCGTCCGTCTCCATACATATCTATCTGGCTGTCTGCACACCCAATACATATCTATCTGTCTGTCTGTCTGCCTTTTCCCACACATAACTATCTATCTAGCCAGACAGCCAGACCTCCCTCCCCATACATATCTATCCATTACCGTATCTATCTGGCTATCCATCCACCCGCCCTTTCCCATACATATCTATCCATCCCCATCCACCCCCATCTATCTCTATCTATCTATCCCCATCCACCACCTTCTCTCTCTCTCTCTCTATCCCCATCCACCCCCCCATCTATCTATCTATCCCCCCACACCCCCCCTCTCTCTATATATATATATATATATATATCCCCATCCACCCCTATCTCTATCTCTCTCTCTATCCCCATCCATCCCCTATCTATCTATCTAACTATCCATCCCCACACACACCCTCTATCTATCTATCTATCCCCATCCACCCCATCTATCTATCTATCTATCTATCTATCTATCACCATAACAGAGGCTCAACTTAAGTATATGCCCCAAATTAAAAAACAGTACGAGAACCAAAAAAGTGCCACCATGGCTAAACAACAAAGTAAAAGAAGTCGTGAGAGGCAAAAAGGCTCCTTCAAAAAGTGGAAGTTAAACCCTAGTGAGGGAAAGAGAAAGGAGCATAAACACTGGCAAATGAAGTGTAAAAATACAAGGAAGCCAAAAAACAATTTGAGGAACAGTTAGCCAAAGACTCAAAAAATAATAGCAATTTTTTTTTAAGTACATCGGAAGCAGGAAGCCTGCTAAACAATCAGTGGGGCCACTGGACGATTGAGATGCTAAAGGAGCACTCAAGGACGATAAGGCCATTGCGGAGAAACTAAATGAATTCTTTGCATCAGTCTTCACGGCTGAGGACGTGAGGGAGATTCCCAAACCTGAGCCCTTCTGTTTAGCTGACAGATCTGAGGAACTGTCCCAGATTGAGGTGTCATTAGAGGAGGTTTTGGAAGAAATTGAACTAGGGGTCACCCAATGAAAAGACTAGGCAGCAGGTTGAAAACAAACAAAAGGACGTATTTCTTCACCCAACGCACAGTCAACCTGTGCCTTGAGGATGTTGATGTTGTGAAGGCCAAGACAATAACAGGGGTCAAAAAAGAACTGGAGAAGTTCATGGAGGACGGGTCCATCAGTGGCTATTAGCCAGGCTGGGCAGGGATGGTGTCCCTAGCCTCTGTTTGACAGAAGCTGGGAATGGGCGACAGGGGATAGGTCGCTGGATGATTCCCTGTTCTGTTCATTCCCTCTGGGGCACCTGCCACTGGCCACTGTCGGCAGACAGGACACTGGGCTAGATGGACCTTTGGTCTGACCCAGTACGGCCGTTCTTATGTTCTTCTCATCTATCTATCTATCCCCATCCACGCCCTCTGTCTGTCTATCTATATATCTATCCCCATCTACCCCAGCTATCTATCTATCTATCTATCTATCCCCATACACCCCCTCTGTCTATCCATCCACCCATTCCTAAATCTATCTATCTATCCAGGCAGCCAGCCCTTTCCATGAATATGTATCCATTACCATATCTATCTAGGTACACCCCCCCACCCATACACATCTTTCTTTCACATCTCCGGGTCTCCCCCTCTCTCCACGTCCCATGCCGGGCTGCAAGATCGAGGCGTGGACCCGGTTCACCCCTTCACCCCCACTGACGTCTGCCTCCGAGCGCCCCTTCCCGTCCCTCTCCTCCCTGGCAGAGGCCCACGGCGCCAACCGGAGATAGCCCAAGAGCAGACGGGGAAGCAAACGCCTCTGTATACGAAGCACAGTGTTTATTGCCTCCCCAGCCTCTGTTGCTCTCTCTCCCGCTCTCGGGCACCGGTGTGTTTTTTTCTTCACTGTGCCAACGCAGGGAGGGGGACAACGAACGGGCGGCCGGTCTCCTTGCAAACAAAAGCCATGCTGGAAATCTCTGTCTTTGCTTCCCGTTGGCCTGGGGGTTAAGATGTCTCCAGCGGGGACTGCGTTTGTTCAATCCAGTTTGTGCCAAACTCAGCAACTTTGAGGTGGTCGGGGGGGTCTTTTTTCAGCAGAGGCCTTATGCTGGTGCTGGTGCCAAACGATGCTCATTGCCCCCCCTTTCCGCGCCCAGCTGTCCTGTCACGGCACTCGTTCGGTTTGGAAATCCAAGATGGCCGCCTGGGTGGTGAAATCCAAGATGGCCGTCTGGGCGGTGAAATCCAAGAGGGCCACCAATGGGGCCCCCACCCCAGAGGGCCGCCAGTGTGGTGAAATTGAAGTTGGCCACCAAGGGGGTCCAACTCCAGAGGGCCACCAGTGTGGTGAAATCAAAAATGGCCACCAATGGGGCCCCCACCCCAGAGGGCCGCCAGTGTGGTGAATTCCAAGATGGCTGCCCAGTGGGCTGAAATCCAAGATGGCTCCCACGGCAGTGAAATGCAAGTTGGTTGCCAGTGTGCCAAAATCCAAGATGGCCACCCGGGCAGTGCATTCCAAGATGGCCGCCTGGACGCTGAAATCCAAGATGGTTCCCCCTGGGCGGTGAAATCCAAAATGGCCGCCTGGAGATGGGCCGCTGGTACGCTGCGATCAGAGACGAGGACTGTGTTTCTCAAATCCAAGATGGCGGATGCCGGCCAGTGTTCTGAATTCCAAGATGGCCGCCTATGAGAGACTTCCTTTTCCTAACTCCAAGATGGCTGCCGGTGGGGAGCGGAGGGGGCCTTCCCGATCCAAAATCCAACCTGGCTGCCGGCGGTGTGTTTCTGGCCAGCCGTGGGCCCCACGGCCTTCTTAAAAGCCAGTCCAGCCCCCTGCGGGCCGTCCTTGGTCTACCATCAAAGATGGCTGCCAGTGGGCTCTTGTCATTCTCACGTTCAACATGGCCGCCGTGGGGACTCGTTCCTTGGCCTACCGTCATGATGGCCACTGCCCCTCGTTGCCCGGCCTACCACCAAGATGGCTACCACGGCAACCCCTTCTCCGGCCTACTGTCAAAGATGGCCGTCCTCCTCGGCCTACAACCAAGATGGCCACCAGAAACACCAACTCTCCCAGGCAGCGTGGGGAGCAGTCACCCCCTCTGCCCCTCGCCAGCCCCCCCACCCATGTATCAGAGAGCGTCTATTTTTATTCCTGAGACTCCAGGGAGGAGGAGTTATTTTGGGGGGACCCCCGGCCCCTCCCCTCGCCAGTAAGAGACCCCAAGACTTTGGACCCCCCCCCCCTCCCCGAACCAGGATCGAAGGAGACGAGAGACATGACAAAGGGACTTTTATTTTATTTTATTTTTTTGCAGTGACTGTATGGTTCGTGTCTCCCCTCCCCCAGCGTGGATCTTGGGGGGGGGGATGGAGCCGCGGGGGCGGAGCCATGGGGCGCAGGGAGCTGTACACATTTTTAAAACCTTGCAAGAAATGAAACTTATTGTAAATATAAAACAAAAAAAGTTTAACCGACTCAGCTTGCGGTGACTGCACCCCAGGGGAATCCCCCACATACCTTGGGGTCCCCCCAACTCCCAACCACCCTCCCCTGCCCCCTGGTTCTTCACCTCTCAGCCACCCTATTGCGCCACCCCCAAATACCCCACTTCCCAGCCACCATCCTCTGCCCCCCGATCCTCCACCTCCCTTAGGGTCCCCCACTTCCCATCCCCCCTCCCTTGCCCCACTGGGCTCCCCCACCTCCCTTCGGACGTCCTTCCCGGCCCCCCCCCCCAGGCTCTCCACATCGCCCTGGGCTCCCAGCCACCCTCTCGTATCCCACCAGGGCTCCCCCCTCCTTTGGGGTCCCCCAATTCCCTTCCACCCTCCTGCGTACCCCCAGACTCCCCTGCACCTCCACCTCCCAGCCATCCTTACCTGCTCCCCGGCCCCCCACTTACCACCCTCCCATTTGCTATCCCCTATGTTCTCCACTGCCCCACCCCCACAGATTTCCTCGCCTCCCCCCACACGCACTTCTATCGTCACCCCCAGGCTGAGATCTGCAAGTCATTGGGGGTCACAGCCAGAGCCCCCACCTCTGACCCACAACACCAGGGACTGGCTGGCTCAGGGGGGCGGGGAATGAGGCAGGGGCCTGTCCCCTCTAGGGGGTGCATCATGCTGCAGGGGGCAGGGCTTAGAGGCAAAAGGGGTGGAGTCTCTGCTCCACACTTTTCAGGAAGAGGGCGAAGCAGGGACTCATTCATCTGAGCAAGACACCTCACAAGTTGGGTGGGGGTCAGAGATTCTGGGCCCAGACCCCCCGTTCTAACCCACCACCCCCCTCTCCCCTCCCAGAGCCAGGGAGAGAACCCAGGAGTCCTGGCTCCCAGCCCCCCCTGCTCTAACACAACAGCCCCCACTCCCCTCCCAGAGCCAGGGAGAGAACCCAGGAGTCCTGGCTCCCAGCTCCCCCTGCTCTAACACACCAGCCCCCACTCCCCTCCCAGAGCTGGGGAGAGAACCCAGGAGTCCTGGCTCCCAGCCCCCCCTGCTCTAACCCACCAGCCCCCACTCTCTCCCAGAGCCAGGGAGAGAACCCAGGAGTCCTGGCTCCCAGCCCCCCCTGCTCTAACCACCAGCCCCCCTCCCCTCCCAGAGCCAGGGAGAGAACCCAGGAGTCCTGGCTCCCAGCCCCCCCTGCTCTAACACAACAACCCCCACTCCCCTCCCAGAGCCGGGGAGAGAACCCAGACGTCCGGGCTCCCAGCCTTTCGCCTTGCAGGGGTAATTCCTGGCTCCTCCAGCCTATCCCAGCAGGAGGCGCTGTGTGTTTTTTTTGGGGGGGGACCAGAGTAATCCAGGACACTTCCCCGCATCCCCGGCTCCCCCCAGCACCGCGAGGAGCAGCAGAGCTCGGCGCTGACCTAGATATTTCTGCAAACGGTGCAAGATCCCGTTGCTGATGATGCAGCACCAGGAGGGAAAGGCACCAACTGGGGGTGGGGGGGCGCTGTGGGGCAGGCAGCAGGGCGGGGGGCTCAGAAGGGGGCGCTCTCCCCTGTCAGACAGGGCTGGTCCCAGGGCGGCGCTAGGGGGCGGGGGACACGGGAGGGACTCATTTACCAGATGTTCCAGCCCAGAAGCAGCTGCATTTAATTCCTTGGTGGAGAGGGGCAAGAGCCCAGGGCTGGGCTGGCAGGGGCTGCGGGGCGGGAGTGAGGGGCACCGGCAGGGCTGGGGGGGGGCTGCGGGGCGGGAGTGAGGGGCGCCGGCGGGGCTAGGGGGGGGCTGCGGGGCGAGAGTGAGGGGCGCCGGCTCGGTTGGGGGGGGCTGCGGGGCGGGAGTGAGGGGCACCGGCAGAGTTGGGGGGGACAGGGCTGGGCTATCAGGGGCTGCGGGTCGGGAGTGAGGGGCACTGGCAGAGCTGGGGGGGGCAGGGCTGGGCTGGCAGGGGCTGCGGGTCGGGAGTGAGGGGCACTGGCAGAGCTGGGGGGGGCAGGGCTGGGCTGGCAGGGGCTGCGGGTCGGGAGAGAGGGGCACCGGCAGAGCTGGGGGGGCAGGGCTGGGCTGGCAGGGGCTGCGGGTCGGGAATGAGGGGCACCGGCAGAGCTGGGGGGGCAGGGGGCTGCAGGTCGGGAGTGAGGGGCACCGGCAGAGCTGGGGGGGGCAGGGCTGGGCTAGCAGGGGCTGCGGGTCGGGAGTGAGGGGCACCGGCAGAGCTGGGGGGGGGCAGGGCTGGGCTAGCAGGGGGCTGCGGGTCGGGAGTGAGGGGCACCGGCAGAGCTGGGGGGGCAGGGCCGGGCTAGCAGGGGGCTGCGGGTCGGGAGTGAGGGGCACCGGCAGAGCTGGGGGGGGGCAGGGCCGGGCTAGCAGGGGGCTGTGGGTCGGGAGTGAGGGGCACCGGCAGAGCTGGGGGGGGCAGGGCGGGGCTGGCAGGGGCTGCGGGTCGGGAGTGAGGGGCACCGGCAGAGCTGGGGGGGGCAGGGCCGGGCTAGCAGGGGGCTGCGGGTCGGGAGTGAGGGGCACCGGTAGAGCTGGGGGGGGGCAGGGCCGGGCTGGCAGGGGCTGCGGGTCGGGAGTGAGGGGCACCGGCAGAGCTGGGGGGGCAGGGCCGGGCTAGCAGGGGGCTGCGGGTCGGGAGTGAGGGGCACCGGCAGAGCTGGGGGGGGCAGGGCCGGGCTAGCAGGGGGCTGTGGGTCGGGAGTGAGGGGCACCGGCAGAGCTGGGGGGGGGCAGGGCGGGGCTGGCAGGGGCTGCGGGTCGGGAGTGAGGGGCACCGGCAGGGCTGGGGGGGGCAGGGCGGGGCTGGCAGGGGCTGCGGGTCGGGAGTGAGGGGCACTGGCAGAGCTGGGGGGGGCAGGGCTGGGCTGGCAGGGGCTGCGGGTCGGGAGTGAGGGGCACCGGCAGGGCTGGGGGGGGCAGGGCGGGGCTGGCAGGGGCTGCGGGTCGGGAGTGAGGGGCACTGGCAGAGCTGGGGGGGGCAGGGCTGGGCTGGCAGGGGCTGCGGGTCGGGAGTGAGGGGCACCGGCAGAGCTGGGGGGGGGCAGGGCGGGGCTGGCAGGGGCTGCGGGTCGGGAGTGAGGGGCACCGGCAGGGCTGGGGGGGGCAGGGCGGGGCTGGCAGGGGCTGCGGGTCGGGAGTGAGGGGCACTGGCAGAGCTGGGGGGGGCAGGGCTGGGCTGGCAGGGGCTGCGGGTCGGGAGTGAGGGGCACCGGCAGGGCTGGGGGGGGCAGGGCGGGGCTGGCAGGGGCTGCGGGTCGGGAGTGAGGGGCACTGGCAGAGCTGGGGGGGGCAGGGCTGGGTTAGCAGGGGCTGCGGGTCGGGAGTGAGGGGCACTGGCAGAGCTGGGGGGGGCAGGGCTGGGCTGGCAGGGGCTGCGGGTCGGGAGTGAGGGGCACTGGCAGAGCTGGGGGGGGGCAGGGCCGAGCTGGCAGGGGCTGCGGGGCGGGAGCGAGGGGCGCCGGCGGGGCTGGGGGGGGGCTGCGGGGCGGGAGCGAGGGGCGCCGGCGGGGCTGGGGGGGGGCTGCGGGGCGGGAGCGAGGGGCGCCGGCGGGGCTGGGGGGGGGCTGCGGGGCGGGAGCGAGGGGCGCCGCTCATTAGCATTCTCTCCCCATCGCTGGGTGCTATAAATAGTCGCCTGCGCGAATCGCGGCTGCAGGCCTGGGGGGGGATTCCGGGGCGGGGTTTGGCAGAGGTAACCATGGCAACGCGGTTTTCCAGGAGCTCACTCTGCATTGAGGAGAAACGGGGCGGGGGCGGGGGGGGGCGGGGGGTGGGGGCTGGGAGCCAGGACTCCTGGGTTCTCTCCCCGGCTCTGGGAGGGGAGTGGGGGCTGGTGGGTTAGAGCGGGGGGAGGCTGGGAGCCAGGACTCCTGGGTTCTCTCCCCGGCTCTGGGAGGGGAGTGGGGGCTGGTGGTTAGAGCAGGGGGGGGCTGGGAGCCAGGACTCCTGGGTTCTCTCCCCGGCTCTAGGAGGGGAGTGGGGGCTGGTGGGTTAGAGCAGGGGGGCTGGGAGCCAGGACTCCTGGGTTCTCTCCCCGGCTCTAGGAGGGGAGTGGGGGCTGGTGGTTAGAGCAGGGGGGGGCTGGGAGCCAGGACTCCTGGGTTCTCTCCCCGGCTCTGGGAGGGGAGTGGGGGCTGGTGGGTTAGAGCGGGGGGAGGCTGGGAGCCAGGACTCCTGGGTTCTCTCCCCGGCTCTGGGAGGGGAGAGGGGGCTGGTGGGTCAGAGCAGGGGGGCTGGGAGCCAGGACTCCTGGGTTCTCTCCCCGGCTCTGGGAGGGGAGTGGGGGCTGGTGGGTTAGAGTGGGGGGGAGGCTGGGAGCCAGGACTCCTGGGTTCTCTCCCCGGCTCTGGGAGGAGAGTGGGGGCTGGTGGGTCAGAGCAGGCGGGGCTGGGAGCCAGGACTCCTGGGTTCTCTCCCCGGCTCTGGGAGGGGAGTGGGGGCTGGTGGTTAGAGCAGGGGGGGGCTGGGAGCCAGGACTCCTGGGTTCTCTCCCCGGCTCTGGGAGGGGAGTGTCTCCTGCATTGTGCGACACACGGGCTCCCCCCGCCCCCCATCTCCTGTAGGGCGAGACCTCGGCCCCCTTCGCTGCCCCCCTGAGCCAGCCAGTCCCCGCCCTGGGGCCGGAAGGACGCTCACACACACAGACACCACTAGGGGGCAGCAAGTCCCCGCCCCCCCGCATGTCACAATGGTGTCTGCCGCCCCCTGCAGGACGCCCCGGGAACTGCATCACAAAGCTCCAAGCCGGGGCTCCCCGCCTCCCCTCAGTCAGCTGTGCCGGCAGGGTGGGGGTCAGGGATGCAGGGCCCGGCTCGCAGGCCCCCGGCCCCACCCCCTCTCCAATGGGGGAGACCCACTGCCACGGGTGCCCCATAACCGGCCCCTGCTGCCTGGACGTTCAGGACACGGTCATCCTCCTGGTGGCGCTCATCCTGGTGGTGGAGATCGTCCTGAAGATCGTAACAGTGGTGGGGGGCGCTAGGGGGCGCTGTGGGGCAGGGAGCGGGGCGGGGGACGGCTCAGCAGGGGGTGCTCTCTCCTGGCAGGTGGGGCTGGCCCCAGGGCAGCGCTAGGGGGCGCTGTGGGGGGGGAGCGGGGCGGGGGGCTCAGCGGGGGCGCTCTCTACTGGCAGGCGGGACTGGCCCCAGGGCGGCGCTAGGGGGCGCTGTGGGGAGGGAGCGGGGGGGGCTCAGCAGGGGGCGCTCTCCCCTGGCAGGCGGGGCTGGCCTCAGGGCGGCGCTAGGGGGCGCTGTGGGGAGGGAGCGGGGGGGGGGGCTCAGCAGGGGGCGCTCTCCCCTGGCAGGCGGGGCTGGCCTCAGGGCGGCGCTAGGGGGCGCTGTGGGGCAGGGAGCGGGCCCGGGGAGGTGGTTGTGGCTGCCCCACCCCAGAAGCGGCTGCATCCCCCCGCTCAGCCTGGCCCCTGCTCCGCTCCGCAGATCTGCTGCCGGCTCTGGATGCTGCTCACGGGGCTCGGAGGCGCGTTTGTGCCCAAGGGTAAGTTGAGGACCGTGGGGGGGGGCGGGTCTGGGATCCGGGACGGCCCCTCCCTGAGGGAAGGGCTGGGGGCTGAGAGCCTGGGAGGAGCAAGGGGGGAACAGACTTGGGGGGGCTGCTCAACTCCTGCGCCCCACGGGAAATGACTCGGGTGTGGGTCCAGCTCATCCCTTTCTGTCCTTCCCCATTCATCCCTCCTTTTCCTGCTTCCCCACTCATCCCTCTCTGTCCTTCTTCCCCACTCATCCCTCCTTTTCCTGCTTCCCCACTCATCCCTTTCTGTCCTTCCCCACTCATCCCTCCCTTTCCTGCTTCCCCACTCATCCCTCTCTGTCCTTCTTCCCCACTCATCCCTCCTTTTCCTGCTTTCCCACTCATCCCTCTCTGTCCTTCTTCCCCACTCATCCCTCCTTTTCCTGCTTCCCCACTCATCCCTTTCTGTCCTTCCCCACTCATCCCTCCCTTTCCTGCTTCCCCACTCATCCCTTTCTGTCCTTCCCCACTCATCCCTCCCTTTCCTGCTTCCCCACTCATCCCTCTCTGTCCTTCTTCCCCACTCATCCCTCCCTTTCCTGCTTCCCCATTCATCCCTCCCGTTCCTGCTTCCCCACTCATCCCTTTCTGTCCTTCCCCACTCATCCCTCCCTTTCCTGCTTCCCCACTCATCCCTTTCTGTCCTTCCCCACTCATCCCTCCCTTTCCTGCTTCCCCATTCATCCCTCCCTTTCCTGCTTCCCCACTCATCCCTTTCTGTCCTTCCCCACTCATCCCTCCCTTTCCTGCTTCCCCACTCATCCCTTTCTGTCCTTCTTCCCCACTCATCCCTCCCTTTCCTGCTTCCCCACTCATCCCTTTCCTGCTTCCCCACTCATCCCTCCCTTTCCTGCTTCCCCACTCATCCCTTTCTGTCCTTCCCCATTCATCCCTCCCTTTCCTGCTTCCCCACTCATCCCTCCCTTTCCTGCTTCCCCACTCATCCCTTTCTGTCCTTCCCCATTCATCCCTCCCTTTCCTGCTTCCCCACTCATCCCTCCCTTTCCTGCTTCCCCACTCATCCCTTTCTGTCCTTCTTCCCCACTCATCCCTCCCTTTCCTGCTTCCCCACTCATCCCTCCCTTTCCTGCTTCCCCACTCATCCCTCTCTGTCCTTCTTCCCCACTCATCCCTCCCTTTCCTGCTTCCCCACTCATCCCTTTCTGTCCTTTTTCCCCACTCATCCCTCCTTTTCCTGCTTCCCCACTCATCCCTTTATGTCCTTCCCCACTCATCCCTCCCTTTCCTGCTTCCCCACTCATCCCTTTATGTCCTTCCCCACTCATCCCTCCCTTTCCTGCTTCCCCACTCATCCCTTTGTGTCCTTCCCCACTCATCCCTCCCTTTCCTGCTTCCCCACTCATCCCTTTCTGTCCTTCCCCACTCATCCCTCCCTTTCCTGCTTCCCCACTCATCCCTTTCTGTCCTTCCCCACTCATCCCTCCCTTTCCTGCTTCCTCACTCATCCCTTTCTGTCCTTCCCCACTCATCCCTCCCTTTCCTGCTTCCTCACTCATCCCTTTCTGTCCTTCCCCACTCATCCCTCCCTTTCCTGCTTCCCCACTCATCCCTTTCTGTCCTTCCCCACTCATCCCTCCCTTTCCTGCTTCCCCACTCATCCCTTTCTGTCCTTCTTCCCCACTCATCCCTCCCTTTCCTGCTTCCCCACTCATCCCTTTCCTGCTTCCCCACTCATCCCTCCCTTTCCTGCTTCCCCACTCATCCCTTTCTGTCCTTCCCCATTCATCCCTCCCTTTCCTGCTTCCCCACTCATCCCTCCCTTTCCTGCTTCCCCACTCATCCCTTTCTGTCCTTCCCCATTCATCCCTCCCTTTCCTGCTTCCCCACTCATCCCTCCCTTTCCTGCTTCCCCACTCATCCCTTTCTGTCCTTCCCCATTCATCACTCCCTTTCCTGCTTCCCCATTCATCCCTCCCTTTCCTGCTTCCCCACTCATCCCTCTCTGTCCTTCTTCCCCACTCATCCCTCCCTTTCCTGCTTCCCCACTCATCCCTTTCTGTCCTTTTTCCCCACTCATCCCTCCTTTTCCTGCTTCCCCACTCATCCCTTTATGTCCTTCCCCACTCATCCCTCCCTTTCCTGCTTCCCCACTCATCCCTTTATGTCCTTCCCCACTCATCCCTCCCTTTCCTGCTTCCCCACTCATCCCTTTGTGTCCTTCCCCACTCATCCCTCCCTTTCCTGCTTCCCCACTCATCCCTTTCTGTCCTTCCCCACTCATCCCTCCCTTTCCTGCTTCCTCATCATCCCTCCCTTTCCTGCTTCCTCACTCATCCCTTTCTGTCCTTCCCCCACTCATCCCTCCTGTAGTGAGGCGGCCTGGGCCCCGACGGCCCCTGAGGGAGAGGAGCCTGAATTGGCACCCAAGTGGGCGGAGCCACCGCCACCTGTTCCCGCCCCCCGGAAGTCAAGGGGCGGGACAGGAAGTATAAGAGCCAGGCCCCAGCCCTCAGTTAGAGCCCAGCAGCCGGAGAGGCCAGACGTGCCGGTGCGAGCTCCGGCGAGACCAAGGCTTCCCAGAGCCAGGTACCCGGACACGGACGGACCGAGCTGCCCCAGAGCCAGATACCCCGGACACCGACCGACCGGACCTCCCCAGAGCCAGGTACCCCGACGCGGATTGGCCAAGCCTTCCCCAAGCAAGGTACCCCGAGGTAGACTGGCCACCCTTGCCCCGAGCACGGTACCCCGAGGAGGGGCCCGAGCGCCCCCCCTGACCGGAGACCGGAGGAGCAACCCGACCCGGACGACCCTCTGCGAAGTGAGGAACCCATGGTGTGGGACCCCGTTGCCGAGCCCAGCGGGGAGCAGGTACAAATGGAGGAGGAAATGGAAATCAGCCCGGGGGTAGCTGACCCCAGTCTAGCTACAACAGAGAGCGAACCCATGTTGGTGTGTTGCGGTCAGGACCCCACCAACACAGCGGCAGACTGACTGCCGCTCTTAGGGCCCCGGGCTGGGACACAGTGGAGTGGGTGGGCCTGTGTCCCCCCTGCCACCCCCACTTAACGGGTGGCAGTCTCCCCCTCCAGCCAGCGCTCTGGCACCGCCACTGAGCTATTGCTTGCTGCCCTGAACGAGTGCTTGTTGCCCCACCCTGACTGAGGGTCTGGGGCGTCCCGAGTTTGTCCGTGCTCAGCTCCTGATACCCAGACCTGAACCCGAACCCCTGAACTATTGTTTGTTGCCCCGCCCTGACTGAGGGCCTGGGCCTACTAACTTTGTCTGGGCTCAGCCTGAAGGAAGGTCCTGAGCCCCTGAACTATTGTTTGTTGCCCCGCCCTGACTGAGGGCCTGGGGCTACTAACCCTGCCTGGGCTCAGCCTGAAGGAAGGTCCTGAGCCCCTGGACTATTGTGTGCTGCCCCGCCCTGACTGAGGGCCGGGCCTGAACCCCTGACTTTACTGCTCAGCCTGAAGGAAGGTTCTGAGCCCCCTGGACTATTGTGTGCTGCCCCGCCCTGATTGAGGGCCGGGCCTGAACCCCTGACTTTACTGCTCAGCCTGAAGGAAGGTCCTGAGCCCCCTGGACTATTGTTTGTTGCCCCGCCCTGATTGAGGGCCGGGCCTGAACCCCTGACTTTACTGCTCAGCCTGAAGGAAGGTTCTGAGCGCCCTGGACTATTGGGGGTTGCCCTCCCCTGAATAAGGGCCTGGGACGTCCTGAGTTTGTCAGGGCGCAGCTCCGGATCCACGGAGCTGAGCGCCCGAACTACTGTTTATTGCCCCGCCCTGAGCTAGCGCGGGGGCTTGACTGACTTTGTAATCCCCAGCTCCGGCAGTGAGGACCGGAGCCCGGGCCTGAGTTACTGCCGGACCCTGACGGAGAGCAGGAGCTCATTGCAGAGGCCGTGTACCTTTGGCCTAGTCCCTGCCAGAGGGGCGGAACCCTGAGACCGATCCAGGCCGTGTAGTGAGGCGGCCTGGCCCCCGACGGCCCCTGAGAGGGCCCGACCCCCGCACCGGACGTTTACACTCCCTTTCCTGCTTCCCCACTCATCCCTTTCTGTCCTTCCCCACTCATCCCTCCCTTTCCTGCTTCCCCACTCATCCCTTTCTGTCCTTCCCCACTCATCCCTCCCTTTCCTGCTTCCCCACTCATCCCTTTCTGTCCTTCCCCACTCATCCCTCCCTTTCCTGCTTCCCCACTCATCCCTTTCTGTCCTTCCCCACTCATCCCTCCCTTTCCTGCTTTCATCCCTTTCTGTCCTTCCCCACTCATCCCTCCCTTTCCTGCTTCCCCACACATCCCTTTCTGTCCTTCCCCACTCATCCCTCCCTTTCCTGCTTCCCCACTCATCCCTTTCTGTCCTTCCCCACTCATCCCTCCCTTTCCTGCTTCCCCATTCATCCCTCCCTTTCCTGCTTCCCCACTCATCCCTTTCTGTCCTTCCCCACTCATCCCTCCCTTTCCTGCTTCCCCACTCATCCCTTTCTGTCCTTCTTCCCCACTCATCCCTCCCTTTCCTGCTTCCCCACTCATCCCTTTCTGTCCTTCTTCCCCACTCATCCCTCCCTTTCCTGCTTCCCCACTCATCCCTCTCTGTCCTTCTTCCCCACTCATCCCTCCCTTTCCTGCTTCCCCACTCATCCCTTTCTTTCCTTCCCCACTCATCCCTCCCTTTCCTGCTTCCCCACTCATCCTTTTCTGTCCTTCCCCACTCATCCCTCCCTTTCCTGCTTCCCCACTCATCCTTTTCTGTCCTTCCCCACTCATCCCTCCCTTTCCTGCTTCCCCACTCATCCCTCTCTGTCCTTCCCCATTCATCCCTCCCTTTCCTGCTTCCCATTCATCCCTCCCTTTCCTGCTTCCCCACTCATCCCTTTCTTTCCTTCCCCACTCATCCCTCCCTTTCCTGCTTCCCCACTCATCCCTTTCTGTCCTTCCCAAATCATCCCTCCCTTTCCTGCTTCCCCACTCATCCCTCCCTTTCCTGCTTCCCCACTCATCCCTTTCTGTCCTTCCGCACTCATCCCTCCCTTTCCTGCTTCCCCACTCATCCCTTTCTGTCCTTCCCCACTCATCCCTCCCTTTCCTGCTTCCCCACTCATCCCTTTCTGTCCTTCTTCCCCACTCATCCCTCCCTTTCCTGCTTCCCCACTCATCCCTTTCTGTCCTGCTTCCCACTCATCCCTCCCTTTCCTGCTTCCCCACTCATCCCTCCCTTTCCTGCTTCCCCACTCATCCCTCTTTCCTTCTTTCTTTTTCTCACTCATTTCTTGTTCTTTCATTTTTCTCACTCATTTATCTTTATTTCTGTCTTTTTTTGTCATTCATTTCTTTCTGTCTTTCTCATTAATTCTTTCTTTCTTCCTTTCTTTCTCGCCCTCACAGCACCAGCATCCCCACTGCCCGACTCCCCCATCCAGAAGCCCCGCTGCCCGCTGCACGACGCGAGCCCGATCTCTCCCCAGGACCGGCGCCCCCCTGCCTGGTGGCTCCCCCTTCCTTGGCGCTGCCCGCTCTGCCGCTGGAAGGCCGTACGGCTCACCATGGATGTCAACCTGCACCGGGACCGGCCCCAGCACGACTACGAGGCCCCCTGGGACCCGGACGACACCGCTCGGCACCGCCACAATGCCCCAGGGCCCTACCATAACTGCACCTGCCCCCGGGCCTCATCGGCCCCCTCCGCCCTGCCCCGAGATGCCAGCCGCCGCAAGCTGCGCCCGGCCACCGTCTCCCGTGGCACTGATGCCCGCCCGGCCCCCGGGGTCCGGTTCGGCCGCGCCAGCCGGGAGGAGCTCTCCTCGTCGGGCGGCGAGTCCCAGCGCCAGCGGCCCACCAAGGTCTACATCTATCCCGTCCACCCAGAGACTCCGCCCGCCAGCCGCGACCCCTCGCCCAGGCGCCGGGAGCTGCGCTGGAAGGAGGGCACGGGGAGGCCAGCCGGGGCACCGGGCAGAGCCGGGTCGCGGCCACCGACACCGCAGACCGGGCAGCGGAGAAGCAGGCGCCGCCCGGTGGCCGCACCCAGTACTACAAAGTGCAGGAGCCCTCCATGCAGGATTGGGTCTACCGGCCCGCCAAGGAGCCCCAGGGGAACCGAAACCAAGTGGGCTAAAGTGGGGCTCTCCCCCTCCCCCAGCTTGGAAAATAAAGAGTAAAGCTACCTGGAATTGGTGTGTGCCTCACCCCAGCCCCCAACTCTAACCACTAGACCCCACTCCCCTCCCAGAGCCGGGGAGGGGACCCAGGAGTCCTGGCTCCCAGCTCCCCCCCTGCTCTAACCCACCAGCCCCCACTCCCCTCTCAGAGCCAGGAAGAGAACCCAGGAGTCCTGGTTCTCAGCCCTCCCTGCTTTAACCCACCAGCCCCCACTCCCCTCCCAGAGCCGGGGAGAGAACCCAGGAGTCCGGGCTCCCAGCCTCCCCCCGCTCTAACCCACCAGCCCCCACTCCCCTCACAGAGCCAGGGAGAGAACCCAGGAGTCCGGGCTCCCAGCCCGTCCTGCTCTGACCCACCAGCCCCCACTCCCCTCCTAGAGCCGGGGAGAGAACCCAGGCATCCTGGCTGCCGATCTCATGACACTGGGTTGAATTGGGTGCTCACAAATCATGCCACACTGGGAGGGTACTAGTATCGATGGTGGGGGAGAGGGGAAGGGCTTGACATCCGCTGGCAGTGTCTTGGGGGGAGAGACCAAAGAACTACAGCCCCCAGCATGCTTTGTGGGCTGTTTATTTTTTATCCTGCAGAAACTACAGCTCCCAGGTTGCCTATAGCTCAGAATCGCCTCCAGTTTTGGTGTTTCATTTTAATGCCTATGTGGCCCTGGAAAATGTTCTCTTCCCCAATGGGCCCTACAGTGATACAGACGGGGGCCGATGGACTGCTGTGGGTTGGGAGGGAGAGGGGGACCTACACTTCCAAGAGTGCACTGGGCAAGGGAGATGGGCAGGACTACAATTCCCAGGAGGCACTGTGGGCATTGGCAGGACTACAATGCCCAGGGTGCATTGGGGGGATAGTGGAAGGACTACAGTTCCCATAGTGAACTGGGAGGTCTTGGCAGGACTACAGTTCCCAGGGTGCACGGGGGGGGGGGGGGGAATGGACAGGACTACGGTTCCCAGCGTACACTGGGGGGGGGGTGGTGGTACTGACAGGACCACAATTCCCAGGGTGCACTGGAGGGCATTGGCAGGACTACAATCCCCAGGGGGCAGTGGGGCTCTCCCTGCTATGGGAGGGGCTGGCCGCTCCCAGGTGAGTTCCCTCTGCCAGGTGTGTGATTTCCCCGCCCCGCCCGGGCTGCAGGGAGAGGGCCTCTGTTCCCCACACCTGGCTGGGGCGGGGCCTGGCGCACCTGGGAGCCGGCCCGGCCAAGGAAAGAAGCAGAAGACGGAAGTGTCGCTCCCACCTGGGGGGCAAAGCTGGGTGCCCGGGCCCCTCCCCCAGGGGCTGGACCCGTGTGTGACCCCCCCAGACACTCTCCTCCCCCACCCTTAGGTGGGACCCAGGCGTCCGGCAGAGGCCAGGTACACAGCAGGGAGGTAAAAAGTGCTGCTGCTAAAACCCAGGTCTGCTGGTGCCTCTCACTCCCGACCCGCAGCCCCCCCAGCCCTGGAGCCCCCCAGATCTGCCGGTGCCCCTCACTCCCGACCCGCAGCCCCCCCGGCCCTGGGGCCCCCCAGCTTTGCCGGTGCCCCTCACTCCCCACCCGCAGCCCCCCCGGCCCTGGGGCCCCCCAGCTTTGCCGGTGCCCCTCACTCCCCACCCGCAGCCCCCCCGGCCCTGGGGCCCCCCAGCTTTGCCGGTGCCCCTCACTCCCCACCCGCAGCCCCCCCGGCCCTGGGGCCCCCCAGCTTTGCCGGTGCCCCTCACTCCCCACCCGCAGCCCCCCCGGCCCTGGGGCCCCCCAGCTTTGCCGGTGCCCCTCACTCCCCACCCGCAGCCCCCCCGGCCCTGGGGCCCCCCAGCTTTGCCGGTGCCCCTCACTCCCCACCCGCAGCCCCCCCGGCCCTGGGGCCCCCCAGCTTTGCCGGTGCCCCTCACTCCCGACCCGCAGCCCCCCCGGCCCTGGGGCCCCCCAGCTTTGCCGGTGCCCCTCACTCCCCACCCGCAGCCCCCCCGGCCCTGGGGCCCCCAGCTTTGCCGGTGCCCCTCACTCCCCACCCGCAGCCCCCCCGGCCCTGGGGCCCCCCAGCTTTGCCGGTGCCCCTCACTCCCCACCCGCAGCCCCCCCGGCCCTGGAGCCCCCCAGCTTTGCCGGTGCCCCTCACTCCCCACCCGCAGCCCCCCCGGCCCTGGGCACCCCCAGCTCTGCCGGTGCCCCTCATTCCCGACCCGCAGCCTCCCCGGCCCTGGAGCCCCCCAGCTCTGCCGGTGCCCCTCACTCCCGACCCGCAGTCCGCCGAGCCCTGGGGCCCCCCCAGCTCTGCCGGTGCCCCTCACTCCTGACCTGCAGCCCCCCCAGCACTGGGGCCCCCTCAGCTCTGCTGGTGCCCCTCACTCCCGACCCGCAGTCTCCCCATCCCTGGGGCCCCCCCAGCTCTGCCGTGCCCCTCACTCCCGACCCGCAGCTCCCCAGTCCTGGGGGCCCCCCAACTCTGCCGGTGCCCCTCACTCCCGACCCGCAGCCCCCCCAGCCCTGGGCACCCCCAGCTCTGCCGGTGCCCCTCATTCCCGACCCGCAGCCTCCCCAGCCCTGGAGCCCCCCAGCTCTGCCGGTGCCCCTCATTCCCGACCCGCAGCCTCCCCAGCCCTGGAGCCCCCCAGCTCTGCCGGTTCCCCTCACTCCCGACCCGCGGTCCGCCCAGCCCTGGGGCCCCCCCAGCTCTGCCAGTGCCCCTCACTCCTGACCTGCAGCCCCACCAGCACTGGGGCCCCCCCAGCTCTGCTGGTGCCCCTCACTCCCGACCCGCAGTCTCCCCATCCCTGGGCCCCCCCCAGCTCTGCCAGTGCCCCTCACTCCCAACCCGCAGTCTCCCCATCCCTGGGGTCCCCCCAGCTCTGCCGGTGCCCCTCACTCCCGACCCGCAGCCCTACCCCGGCCCTGGGGCCCCCCCAGCTCTGCCGGTGCCCCTCACTCCCGACCCGCAGCCCCCCCGGCCCTGGGACCCCCCCAGCTCTGCCAGTGCCCCTCACTCCCGACCTGCAGCCCCCCCCGGCCCTGGGGCCCCCCCAGCTCTGCCGGTGCCCATCGCTCCTGACCCGCAGCCTCCCCATCTCTGGGGCCTCCCCAGCCCTGTAGGTGCCCCTCACTCCTGACCCGCAGACCCCCCCGGCCCTGCCGGTGCCCCACACTCCCGACCTGTAGCCCCCCCCAGCTCTGCCGGTGCCCCTCACTCCCGACCTGCAGCCCCCTCATCCCTGGGGCTCCCCCAGCCCTGACGGTGCCCCTCACTCCTGACCCACAGCGCCCCCAGCCCTGGGGCCCCCCCAGCTCTGCCGGTGCCCCTCACTCCCGACCTCCAGCCCCCCAGTCCTGGGGCCCCCTCCCCTCTGCCGGTGCCCCTCACTCACGACCTGCAGCCTCCCCAGCCCTGGAGCCTCCCAGCTCTGCCGGGGCCCCTCACTCCCGACCCGCAGTCCGCCCAGCCCTGGGGCCCCCCCAGTTCTGCCGGTGCCCCTCACTCCTGACCTGCAGCCCCCCCAGCGCTGGGGCCCCCCAGCTCTGCCAGTGCCCCTCACTCCCGACCCACAGCCCGCCCCCGGCCCTGGGGCCCCCCAGCTCTGCCGGTGCCGCTCACTCCCGACCCGCAGCCCCTGGGGCCCCCCCAGCTCTGCTGGTGCCCCTCACTCCCGACCCGACCCGCAGCGCCCTCATTCGCAATGCATGGGGAGGGTGGGTCTGGAGAAGGCTGGGAGGAGGGGAAGTCTAGGGGGTGGGCCCTGATTATGGGGCCGTGGGCTACAGGGAGGGGCTGACAGGGACAGTAGGGGGTTGTGGGGAGCGGAGTTCGGGGTGGGGGGAATCACCCTGCTAATGACCATGCTAATGACCATGAGAGGCAGGTTGTGAAGGGGAGACAGTCGGTTTATGGGGAGGGGCGGCGGCTTATGGGAGTAGAAGAGAGGGCAGATTACAGCTGGGGTGGGGTCAGGATATAGGGTTGGGTGGGGGGCAGGATACAGGGGAAGGGGCAGGTTATGGGGGAGCGGCTTTGGGGGGCCCGGGTGGTGATGGAGGGTGCGGGGGTTAGGTTGCAGGGGCAGGTTAGGGGGCGGGGAGGGGCAGTTTGGGAAGGGGTCCAGTCTAGGGCTGCAATGGGACAGAAAGGTGGGACCTCTCCCTGCCTAGTGCCCCCTCTTTTACCCTTTTTCCCTTGTGCCCCCCCCTTCCCATGCAGGATCATGACCTCCCCAGAGGGGGGCACTGCCCCCCGCCCAGCCCAGCCCCTCACGGACCTGGATTTCCACTCGGGGGCTCGGATCGCCGAACTCAACCAGCTGGTGCAGGAGCTGAGCAAGCGAATGGCGCGGGACCCAGGCGTCCAGGAGCTGGTGGTTCTCAAGGACTTTGTCTTCTCCCTGCTGGGTGAGTGAAGACATGCTGGGAGCCCGGACACCTGGGTTCTCTCCCCGGCTCGGGGAGGGGAGTGGGGGCTGGTGGGTTAGAGCAGGGGGGTTGGGAGCCAGGACTCCTGGGTTCTCTCCCCAGCTCTGAGAGGGGAGAGGGGGCTGGTGGGTCAGAGCAGGGGGGGCTGGGAGCTAGGACGCCTGGGTTCTCTCCCCGGCTCTGGGAGGGGAGTGGGGGCTGGTGGGTTAGAGCAGGGGGGCTGGGAGCCTGGATGCCTGGGTTCTCTCCCCGGCTCGGGGAGGGGAGTGGGGTCTGGTGGGTCAGAGCAGGGTGGGGCTGGGAGCTAGGACTCCTGGGTTCTCTCCCCGGCTCGGGGAGGGGAGTGGGGGCTGGTGGGTCGGAGCGGGAGGGCTGGGAGCCCGGACGCCTGGGTTCTCTCCCCAGCTCTGGGAGGGGAGTGGGGGCTGGTGGGTCGGAGCAGGGGGTGGCTGGGAGCTAGGACTCCTGGGTTCTCTCCCGAATTCTGAGGCTATGGCGGTTGGAAGCGGATTAGTCAACCCGGACACCTCGGTTCCTTTTTTCCTAGCACCTTGTCCTCTCTCCTGCCAGGTCTTGTGCAGCAGGTGGACGGGAGGCTCCCGTTGGCCAACGAATACCTCCTTCTTTCCGGCGGGGCCCGCCAGGGCACGGTGGACGTGGACCCAGGCGTCCTGCGCTGCTTGGCCCCGGGGGCCGACTACGACGCTGACTACACCCTCCTGGTGCCCGTCCTCCAAGCCCGCGGCTGCCCCGTCACCCTGGACCTGCGCCGGTGCCCACCGGGCCACGCCTGGCTGGCACTAGCCCCCTTCGGGGCCGAGGCCTGCCACCGCTGGGCCGACTGCTGCCGTCACCACGGCAAAGAGGCCTACCTCGCCCCGGGCCTGGTCTCGGCCTGGTTCTCCCAGGCCTTGGGCACTGTGGCGGACCGGGCCCGGGCCGCCCCGCGCAGAGGGGGGCCGGCGGTGGAGCGGGTGGCCGGCCAGGGCGGCCTCGTGACCCTGCTCCTGAGCCATGGCGAGGTGCGGGCGCTCTACGACGTGTTGCCCGTAGTGGCCTTCCAGGGGTGGCCGGCGGCAGCACGTGAGTGGCTGGGCCGCAGCCATTTCTGGGACGGCAAGCTGAGGGAGGAGGACGTGGCCGGGGGCTTCTACCTCCTGCCTGGCTCTGGCTCGGCTGGGTATGAGGCCTCGGGCCCGGCTTGGTGTGAGGCTTTGGGCCCGGTGGAGGACTCGGGCCCGGCTTCATATGAGGCCTCAGTCCCTGTGGCGGCTTCAGGCCCGGCTTGGCGCGAGGCTTCGGGCCCGGTGGAGGCCTCGGGCCCGGCTTGGCGCGAGGCTTCGGGCCCGGTGGAGGCCTCGGGCCCGGCTTGGCGCGAGGCTTCGGGCCCGATGGAGGCCTCGGGCCTGGCTTGGCGCGAGGCTTCGGGCCCGGTGGAGGCCTCGGGCCCGGCTTGGCGCGAGGCTTCGGGCCCGGTGGAGGCCTCGGGCCCGGCTTGGTGCGAGGCTTCAGGTCTGGTAGACACCTTGGGCCTGGCTTGGCGTCTGTCCTTCTCCCGGAGCGAGCTCCATCTCAAGAAGGCGGTGCCGCCCCCGCTGCTCCAGTCTTACCGGGCCGCCCGGGCCACCCTCAGCGGGGCCTGGGGCAGGCGGGTGGGGCCGTATCACCTCTGGACCCTGGTGCTCTGGGCCTGCGAGCGCCTGCCCGCCCGCTACCTGGGCCGAGAGGAGAACGCCGCCCATTGCCTGCTGGGCCTGCTGGACGACATGGCCGCCGGCCTGGGGGCCGGGGCCTGCCCGCACTACTTCCTGCCGGGCTGTGACAGGTTGGCGGGGGGCTTGGAGCTGGGCCTGGCCCGCGCGGTGGCCGCTGTCAGAGGGGACCCGGCTGGGCACCTGCGGCAAGCGGTGGAGAGGGTCAAGATGGCCACCAAGTTGGGCAGGGGGCCGGACGCGGGGTCGGCTGTTGAGGAGTAAGTGGTGATGTGTGTGGGGGGTCAATCTGTCTCCTGCTGCTCTGGGAGGGGAGTGGGGGCTGGTGGGTTAGAGGAGGGGGGCTGGGAGCCAGGACTCCTGGGTTCTCTCCCCGGCTCTGGGAGGGGAGTGGGGGCTGGTGGGTTAGAGCAGGGGGGCTGGGAGCCAGGACTCCTGGGTTCTCTATATCCCCACTCTCTTGGGGGGGTTGGAGGTTGCCTGCCTCCTCCTGTAATGAAAATCTACGTTTCCCAGACAGCTTAGGGCTATCAAGACTTTATCTTGGACTACTGATTTTTTTGCCATTTAAATGTGCCAAAGACAATCAGGAATTGGGGGGAGGGGGGAGCTGATCCAAGAGAACCCAGGATGAATGTATTGCCGGGGGGCTCTGGATCTATTTGATTGCAGGGGAGACAGAGCATTTTTGGGGTGACTATCAGTCCGGGGGGGGCCTTGTACCATGGGAGGACTTTCAGATGGTGGAACCTCTATATTTTGTGGGGGCTGGTAGGGGAAATCGGAGCAGGGACCCCAGAATTATAGGGGAGTGGGATGCCAGTCAGTTCTTTTCAGTGGCCTGGGAGCCCCAAAATATTAGCTGTGGTGTTTCTGCTGAGAGCTTGATCCCGTTTTGGGGGGAGCACTGACTGCTGGAAACTTGGGGTGTTGGATACCCGTGGACAGGGAACCCCCAAATGAGGGGCTATTGAATCTTTCCACTGGGCCCCCAAAATCAGTACTAGGGAGTGAACAGCTGGACTGCACCCCTCAAAATGTTTGAGGTTCTCTGGGGTTTAGCGGTGTAGGCATCGGATATGTTTGGAGGGGGACAGCGGAGGGCTGTGGGTGGGGAATCAGGGGCTACCAGAAGCTGCGGCCCCGGCCAAATGCCCCCCGTTAAACGTGGGGGCCCAGAGCAATTTGGCAGAAGGGGAAAGTGAGTGATTTTTGCGGCAAGTTTTTCGTCCCTCTGTCATTTGGGGGGAAGCGGGGTGTGTGTGTGTGTTGTCCCTGATGGAAGGAATGGGCCGATCGGTGGGGGGCGTGAGGGGGGTGGCAGCTGCATCTGTACAGCGGGATTCCCCGGGCCTGTGCGGGAAAGAGATGTTTCATTTTTTCCAACTTGAGCTGTAGATAATAAAAAGTAAATTCGAAGGTGCTCGGTGGGCCACTGTGTTACAGGGCTGGGCTAGCAGGGGCTGCGGGTCGGAGTGAGGGCACCGGCAGAGCTGGGGGGGCAGGGATGGACTAGCAGGGCTGCGGGTCGGGAGTGAGGGGCACCGGCAGAGCTGTGGGGGCAGGGCTGGGCTGGCAGGGGCTGCGGGTCGGGAGTGAGGGGCACCGGCAGAGCTGGGAAGGCTGCGGGTCGGGAGTGAGGGGCACTGGCAGAGCTGGCGGGGGGCAGGGCTGGGGGGGGCAGGGGCTGCGGGTCAGGAGTGAGGGGCACCGGCAGAGCTGGGGGGGCAGGGCTGGGCTAGCAGGGGCTGCAGGTCGGGAGTGAGGGGCACCGGCAGAGCTGGGGGGGGGCAGGGCCGGGCTGGCAGGGGCTGCGGTCGGGAGTGAGGGGCACCGGCAGAGCTGGGGCGGGCAGGGCAGGGCTGGCAGGGGCTGCGGGTCGGGAGTGAGGGGCACCGGCAGAGCTGGGGGGGGGCAGGGCTGGGCTAGCAGGGGCTGCGGGTCGGGAGTGAGGGGCACCGGCAGAGCTGGGGGGGGGGCAGGGCCGGGCTGGCAGGGGCTGTGGGTCGGGAGTGAGGGGCACCGGCAGAGCTGGAGGGGGCAGGGCCGGGCTGGCAGGGGCTGTGGGTCGGGAGTGAGGGGCACCGGCAGAGCTGGAGGGGCAGGGCCGGGCTGGCAGGGGCTGTGGGTCGGGAGTGAGGGGCACCGGCAGAGCTGGGGCGGGCAGGGCAGGGCTGGCAGGGCTGCGGGTCGGGAGTGAGGGGCACCGGCAGAGCTGGGGGGGGGCAGGGCTGGGCTAGCAGGGGCTGCGGGTCGGGAGTGAGGGGCACCGGCAGAGCTGGGGAGGCTGCGGGTCGGGAGTGAGGGGCACCGGCAGAGCTGGGGGGGGCAGGGCCGGGGTAGCAGGGGCTGCGGGTCGGGAGTGAGGGGCACCGGCAGAGCTGGGGGGGGGCAGGGCCGGGCTGGCAGGGGCTGCGGGTCGGGAGTGAGGGGCACCGGCAGAGCTGGGGGGGTGGGGGCTGGGCTGGCAGGGGCTGCGGGTCGGGAGTGAGGGGCACCGGCAGAGCTGGGGGGTGGGGGCTGGGCTGGCAGTGGCTGCGGGTCGGGAGTGAGGGGCACCGGCAGAGCTGGGGGGGGGCAGTGCCGGGCTGGCAGGGGCTGCGGGTCGGGAGTGAGGGGCACCGGCAGAACTAGGGGGGTGGGGGCTGGGCTGGCAGGGGCTGCGGGTCGGGAGTGAGGGGCACCGGCAGAGCTGGGGGGTTTGGGCTGGGCTGGCAGGGGCTGCGGGTCGGGAGTGAGGGGCACCGGCAGAGCTGGGGGGGGGCAGGGCCGGGCTGGCAGGGGCTGCGGGTCGGGAGTGAGGGGCACCGGCAGAGCTGGGGGGGGCAGGGCTGGGCTGGCAGGGGCTGCGGGTTGGGAGTGAGGGGCACCGGCAGAGCCCCCGACTATCCCATGAGCCCCAGCGTCCACAGCCTGGCAATCAGGGCGAAGCCAGTGGCTGACGAGGGTGGGGGGGGGGGGATTACGATCCTGATCGCTTATAGCTTCAGTCATTGACTCTCTCTGACTTGGCAAATGAAGCAGCTGAATTTGCATATGCAGATCGGGATACAAATGGCTCCGGTTTCAAGACCGAGCCAGAAAAGTTGGTTTCAAGGGCGCCCCCGTCCTTCCCTCCCCTAACCAACGAGCCTGGCAGAGAGCTGCTATGCTGCGGGGTGGGGACTCGGCAGGAGGCGCCCCCCCAGCCCGCAGTGGTGAGTCTCGATGACTCATAATCCTCAATCTCACGTCTCACCCATAATCTCTAAAACCCGTCTGGATTTTCTCCCAAAAGTCGGGCTCTAAACCCCTGCATCCGGGCACAATCCCAACAGGCGCAGGGCCGTCCCTCCTCCTGAAATCCCCGGCCCGGCCTGCGGGCCCAGGCACAATTCTGCCATGGTTCCTGTCCTGAACGCTTGACAAATATCGCTGTTAAACTCCGCCCCAGAGGTGGGCGCATCTCTGCGCTGGGTGAGGGGTCCCTGTGTAACCGGCTACCCCGCCCCAGAGGTGGCCGCATCTCAGCGCCAGGCGAGGGTTCCCCGGGTAACCAGCCGCCCCGCCCCAGAGGTGGCCGCATCTCAGCGCCAGGTGAGGGGTCCCCGGGTAACCAGCCCCCTGCCCAGAGGTGGCCACATCTCAGTGCCAGGCGAGAGGTCCCTGTGTCACTAGCAGCCCCGCCCCAGAGGTGGCTGCATTTCTGTGCCGGGTCTGATCTCCTGGCTAAGTACAAGCCTGGGGATGGGGCTTCAGTGGGGGAGCCAGGGGGGTTGACTGCATGGGGCAGGGTGGGTGTGGACCTCTGGGGCAGGGACGCCTCGCCCGGCGCTGAGATGCGGCCACCTCTGGGGCGGGGCGGCTGGTTACAGGGGGACCCCTCGTCCGCAGAAGGCCTGGCTGGCCCGGTGTGCCCCCATCATGGCCAGCAGGGGACGGCGCGGGCACTGGGACCCGACACGTGATGCCCGGCCAGCTGGCAGCAGGACAATGTGAGCGCAGTGTGAGACTGATGAAAATTTGATGCAAGGGATGTGCCCATAAATTGTTTCCATCCCGGACACCTGGGTTCTCTCCCCAGCTCTGGGAGGGGAGTGGGGTCTGGTGGTTAGAGCAGGGGGGGCTGGGAGCCAGGACTCCTGGTTCTCTCCCCAGCTCTGGGAGTGGAGTGGGGTCTGGTGGGTTAGAGCAGGGAGGGCTGAGAACCAGGACTCCTGGGTTCTCTCCCTGGCACTGGGAGGGGAGTGGGGTCAAATGATTAGAGAGGGGGGGCTGGGAGCCAGGACACCTGGTTTTTTTGTCTGCTCTGTGACTCAGTTTCCCCCAGGGGCCTAGCTGCACATTCTCGTTCCCCCTTTTGTCAGGATGTGACACCCCGAATGACCCCACACACACCTGTGACGAACTGGGCCTGTTCTTACTGTGGTGTGTGAATGCTGACAGGGGAGTGTGGCTGGATAGTCTGCACTGGGGGATGGGAGTCTGAGTCTGCCCGAGGGCGAATACCTGGGCGTGTAGCATGGGAGCCCAGGAAGGGGTTGGAGGCCAGGTGACTCCTTGGCCGGGGAAACTGAACAAAGGCTGTGGGAGGGGTCGCTGAAGGCAGAGTGCTGGAAGCGGGCTGGAGAGATGGCTGGGAGGCAGAGATGGCTCTGACCTCCCAAGGGGGGCTGGGAGGCCTGGGACCCCAGATGGACCTAACTGAGGGGGTCCCTGTTGTCTGTGCCTGCAAGACCTGTCTTGGACTGTATTCCTGTCATCCAAATAAACCTTCTGCTTTACTGGCTGGCTGAGAGTCATGGTGAATCGCAGGAAACCGGGGATGCAGGGCCCTGAGTCCCCCGATACTCCGCGACAACACCAAGCTGGGGTTGACACCCCCGCACTCCGCACCCCCCTTTGCGCTGCGCTGCCAGTGGCCGCCAGGTGGCTAAAAATACCGCTGCAAAATGCAACCTTGAGCGCCCGTCCTAGCAAAGCAGCGGAGCGGTGCGTCCCTCCTCGCTTTTCCCCTCCGCCCCCCCGCTGTTCCCCTCCCCCCAGCTCCTCCTCTCTCCCCCCAGGTCCTTCTGCTCCCCCCATGTGCGCCCCCCCCCCACGGTTTCATCCCTTCTCCCCTGTCTTTCTGTGATTACCCCCGAGGCCCTACTGATCCCCCCCTTACTCCCCTCCCGGCCCCCGGAGCCCTGGTCAACGAGGGACTAGATCCTGCCTCAGTGGAGGGGGCTGGGAGCCAGGACTCCTGGGTTCTCTCCCCAGCTCTGGGAGGGGAGAGGGGGCTGATGGGTCAGAGCAGGGGGGGCTCGGAGCCAGGACTCCTGGGTTCTCTCCCCGTCTCCGGGAGGGGACTGGGGGCTGGTGGGTTAGAGCAGGGGGGGCTGGGAGCCAGGACTCCTGGGTTCTCTCCCTGGCTCGGGGAGGGCAGTGGGGGCTGGTGGGTTAGAGCAGGGGGTCTGGGAGCCAGGACTCCTGGTTCTCTTCCCGGCTCGGGGAGGGCAGTGGGGGCTGGTGGGTTAGAGCAGGGGGGCTGGGAGCCAGGACTCCTGGGTTCTCTCCCCGGCTCTGGGAGGGGAGTGGGGGCTGGTGGTCAGAGCAGGGGGGGCTGGGAGCCAGGACTTCTGGGGTCTCTCCCGGCTCTGGGAGGGGAGTGGGGGCTGGTGGGTTAGAGCAGGGGGGCTGGGAGCCAGGACTCCTGGGGTCTCTCCCCGGCTCTGGGAGGGGAGTGGGGGCTGGTGGGTTAGAGCAGGGGGGCTGGGAACCAGGACTCCTGGGGTCTCTCCCCGGCTCTGGGAGGGGAGTGGGAGCTGGTGGGTCAGAGCAGGGGGGGCTGGGAGCCCGGACTCCTGGGTTCTCTCCCCGGCTCTGGGAGGGGAGTGGGGGCTGGTGGGTTAGAGCAGGGGGGGCTGGGAGCCAGGACTCCTGGGTTCTCTCCCTGGCTCTGTGGCCAGCTCCTGCCACTAGCACATGAGCCCCCCCCCCCCCCCCCCGCCCCACCGCCGCTTCTCTCCACCCGGGGGCTTTTTTCCAGCCAGGCAGCAGCCGAGTGAACCCGGCAAATGTCACCCTTCGCCGCTGGGGCTCCGGGGGAGGCGGGGGCGGGGGGGGGACCGGCCTGTGTCACCAGCCACCTCCCCCTCTCCCCCCGGCTGGGCACTGGAGCGAGGACATTTAATGAGCGGGCGGGGGGGAGGGAACCAGGGATTGGCGGAGCGGGGAGTCGCGGGGGGGGGCTGAATAATCCCCCTCCCATCTCGCTCCACCACCTCTCATTGGAGTCAAACTTTTTTTGGGGGGGGCTGCCAGGTGGCTGCGGGTCGGGAGTGAGGGGCACCGGCAGAGCTGGAGGGGGCTGGGGGGGGCAGAGGCTGTGGGTCGGGAGTGAGGGGCACCGGCAGAGCTGGGGGGGCAGGGCTGGGCTAGCAGGGGCTGCGGGCCGGGAGTGAGGGGCACCGGCAGGGCTGGGATGGCAGGGCCTGCGGGTCGGGAGTGAGGGGCACCGGCAGAGCTGGGGGGGCAGGGCTGGGGATGGCAGGGGCTGCGGGTCGGGAGTGAGGGGCACCGGCAGAACTAGGGGGGCAGGGCCAGGCTGGCAGGGGCTGCAGGTCGGGAGTGAGGGGCACCGGCAGGGCTGGGCTAGCAGGGGCTGCGGGTCGGGAGTGAGGGGCACCGGCAGGGCTGGGTGGGGCAGGGCTGGGCTGGCAGGGGCTGCGGGTCGGGAGTGAGGGGCACCGGCAGAACTAGGGGGGCAGGGCCAGGCTGGCAGGGGCTGCGGGTCGGGAGTGAGGGGCACCGGCAGGGCTGGGTGGGGCAGGGCTGGGCTAGCAGGGGCTGCAGGTCGGGAGTGAGGGGCACTGGCAGGGCTGGGGGGGGCTGGGCTAGCAGGGGCTGCGGGTCGGGAGTGAGGGGCACCGGCAGAGCTGGGGGGGGCAGGGCCGGGCTGGCAGGGGGCTGCGGGTCGGGAGTGAGGGGCACCGGGAGAACTAGGCGGGCACCGGCAGGGCTGGCAGGGGCTGTGGGTCGGGAGTGAGGGGCACCGGCAGAGCTGGGGGGGGCAGGGCTGGGCTAGCAGGGGGCTGCGGGAAGGGAGTGAGGGGCTGGGGGTAGCCCAGGGCTGGGTTAGCACCTCAATCCTGCTTTCTTCAGGGCAGGATAAACACCCCCAAATCCGGGCAGGTGGAAAAGGTTTGGGGGTAACCATTTTTAAGTGTCTTCCAATCCTCCATTTTGAGGGGAAGAAGCTCAGGGATTCCCCAGCCCCCCAAATCCCTCTGCTAAATTGTTGGACATTTTTGTGGGGTGAGCGCAGATACCCCAAAACCTGGAGCTCCCCCTTCCTGCTTCCCAGAGCGAGCAGGAACCCCAATCATTCTTCTCCCATTGCCTGCTGCACTGGGGAGATGGCTGTTTGGGGGACCCCAAATCCCCCACACCCTGCTACAGACACCCCATCTCTGGGGGGGGATGCAGGGGGTCTCAGCCAGCCTGGAGGCTAGAGCGGCCCCCACTTCTAGACTGGAACTGAGCTAGCATTGAGGGGAAATGGGGCTCCCCAATTTTAAGCTAGACATGGGGAGGGGGCTCCCGAATACTAATCTGGGGGGCCTGGAACAGAGCCATTCTTTGGGGCAGGCGTGGGGAATTCCCACGGTTCCCCAAGATTGGGGTGGGGGGGCCCACAGGTTTGTGTGTGTGTGTGTGTGTTGTCTTTCTCCATCCCTCTGTCTCATTCTCTCTCTCCATCCCCGCCCTTCTCCCATCCCTCCATCCCTCCCCTCCTCTTCGCTGCTTCACACACACACATACACAGCAGCCTGTGCTATCCACGAATTAACCTCGCCGGCTGAAGGACAACCGCGGTGGTGTAGCGCTGTGTGTGTCTGTTTGGGGGGGCCATGCACCCACCCCGCCTTCTCCGGAGCCCGGCGCCCGGTGCCCGGAGGAATAAAAGAAGTTCGATCTCCGGGAATCTTGCCACCAGCTCATTCCATTTCTGGTGCCGACCCAGCTCCGGGGCGGCGCGGGATTTTCGGAGACCGAGTTTGCACTGATTTCTTTCGGCTGCCTCCCGCCGCGCTTCCTGGAAATATCCCGGAGGCTGCGGTGTGGGGAGAGACGGGGGTGGAGCCAGGACCGCGGGAGACCCCCCAAATCTGGACCGCTGGTCACTTTGGAAGGGAATCGATTTTGCCAATGCCGAGCAGCGCCCTGGTCTCTCGTCCTCGCCGGAGTCCGGACCTTGAGCAAGACGTTCGCACCGTGACCAACAAAAAGAATTGACCACCCCTGGTTGGGGCAGGGAGGCGGCGGGGGGCAGGGGGAGACACTCGGCGTTTTTAAGCTCTCGGCCGATCTGTTGGAAAGGGGAGAAAGAACCCAGCGACCCCCCCGGGGGCTAAATTCGCCCCTAGCCAGATTTATCTAGGGAGGGGTGGGTATAATCCCCCCCCATGGCTCGGCTCTTCGGGGGGATGAGCGCGGCGTGAAACCGCCTCGAGCGGGGCACCGGCTGGCGGAGCACCATGGCGGCATTGGCCAGCTCCTTGATCCGGCAGAAACGGGAGATCCGGGAACCCGTCGCCAGCCGCCCCGTGGCCGCACAGAGAAAGGTCTGTCCCCGCGGCACCAAATCCCTCTGTCAGAAGCAGCTGCTCATTTTAATCTCCAAAGTCCGGCTCTGCGGTGGGCGGAAAGGCCGGCTGGAAAAAACACCCGGTGAGTGATTTCCGAGCGGCGAGGGGGGGTGGGGTGTGGGCCGTATAGCCCTGTAATGGCCTATTGCCAATGGTAGGGGGCACGGTACAGAGCTTGGGGTATTTCCTGCTAATGCCCGGGCTGCAATGCCTGGTGCTAACAGCAGGGGGCACGGTGACGGAGCCGATCATGCAATATACTGCATATATTGACCTGCTTTCCTTGCAATGCCTGGTGCTAACAGCAGGGGGTGCTGTGACAGAGCCGATCATGTGATAGACTTCAATATTGACTGTTTTACCTTGCAATGCCTAGTTCTAACAGCAGGGGGCACTGTGACAGGTCGATCATGCAATATTCTGTTTATATTGACCGACTTTCCTTGCATTGCCTAGTGTTACCAGCAGGGGGCACTGTGACAGAGCCGATCATGCAATATGTGGCATATATTGACCATCTTTCCTTGAAATGCCTGGTGCTGACAGCAGAGGGCACCGTAAACCAATATTATTTATGGACCACCACTCGGGGGGGCCAGGGGGTGTTTTGCCCAGGTTAGAAGTGGAGGAGCCGGGATAGTGTGTGCCATTCGGGGAAGGACAGAGTAGGTAGGTGGAATGCTTTCAGTATATGGACCGGGCTGTATCTAAACTAGAATGCCCTCTGCTGGCCAAAAGGTTTGTTGCCCTGGAATCGTTGTTTTCAGAGTAAGAAATGCCAGTGAGTGTTTCATTTGCAGCTCTGGTGATGTTTATATGTACTGGTCTATATTGGGTAATAATGCCCCACCCCCAATGAGCACAAAAAGTGTTGTCTACCTCAGATAAACAAACATCCCTGATTCTTGGGTTTAAAACCACAGTAGGGTCAATATGGACTGGTCCATATAGGACTTCATTGCTCCCCACTGGATGAAACGTATTGATGTTGCGCCGTTCCCTCGGTGATATACCTGCTGTGTGGTGTCTTTGGTTTTCAGTCACTCCTGATGTTTTATACAGACTGGTCTATACGGGGCTAGAGCGGGCCCCATTCCTGGAGGAAATGTATGGACCGGCCTGTATTGGGCTATGCCTCTCTGTGCTACTGCAAGATCTGGGTCAATGGAGATCAGGACTGCCCGGCTCTGGGAGGGGAGTGGGGGCTGGTGGTTAGAGCTGGGAGCCAGGATTCTTGCGTTCTCTCCCTAATCCCCTGTCGGTTGAAACCTCCACTGATGAATTGTTTCCTGTGGAGAAATCAATCACTTACGGCTGTAATTTGGGTTTCAAACATGGCGGCGTTTATATGGACCGGTCCGTATCGGCCTTTAGCGCCCCCTGCTCCACACAACACACTGTTTTCCCTTGGATAGCCCAGTCCTGGGGATTTTCCTGGCAGGGGGGTTGATGAGGGGACGGGAGCTGCGGTGATATTGGGGAACCAGCCCAAGCCCCATCATGACGGGGGGGCAGGGGTCCCGAACCCAAGCAATTGGACCCAGGAGTCCGGGTGGCGGGCAGGTCTTCTCCTGCCCTTCGGTCTTTCCCTCCATTGCACTGTTCTTTCTTTTTCTTTCATTCCCCGCCCGCCCCCCTCCCGCCCCCCGAGCCGGCCAGTCCCTGTCCTGGGGCCGGGTGGGAGCAGGCGCCCCCTAGAGGGGGAAGGGCACAGGGAAGGGTCCATATTGGGTCTGTGAGGCCTGGCTTGAATTCCAGAGCCTGCTCCGAACCCATCCCCCCCTCTAGCGCCTCCTGCCGCATCCGCGGCTTCTCTCCCCCTCCCCCCGCTCCGCTTTCCTACCCCTCCCTCACCGCTCGCCGCGGTTACGCCGAACTCCCGGCTGGGCCTGGTGCCACCTTGGCCCTCGGCCTCCCCTCATTCTCCTCCTGCGTCCTTGCTGCTGGCAACGGAGGTGCTCGTGGCCACCGGCCAAGCTCCACGTGCTCTGCAGTGACCCAGGAGTCCGGGAGCTGCCCCACCCCCTCCATGAGCTCAGCCGGTGCCCCTCACTCCCGACCCGCAGCCCCTGCCAGCCCAGTCCTGCCCCCCCAGCTCTGCCGGTGCCCCTCACTCCCGACCCGCAGCCCCTGCCAGCCCGGCCCTGCCCCCCCCCAGCTCTGCCGGTGCCGCTCACTCCCGACCCGCAGCCCCTGCCAGCCCGGCCCTGCCCCCCCCAGCCCTGCCGGTGCCCCTCACTCCCGACCCACAGCCCCTGCCCCCACAGCCCAGCCCCCCCCAGCTCTGCCGGTGCCCCTCACTCCCGACCTGCAGCCCCTGCCAACCCAGCTCTGCCCCCCGAAGCCCTGCCGGTACCCCTCACTCCTGACCCCCCCCCAGCTCTGGGGTGTCCCTCACTCCCGACCCGCAGCCCCTGCTAGCCCAGCCCTGCCCCCCCCCAGCTCTGCCGGTGCCCCTCACTCCCGACCCGCAGCCCCTGCCAGCCCAGCCCTGCCCCTCCCCAGCTCTGCCGGTGCCCCTCACTCCCGACCCGCAGCCCCTGCCAGCCCGGCCCTGCCCCCCCAGCTCTGCCGGTGCCCCTCACTCCCGACCCGCAGCCCCTGCCAGCCCGGCCCTGCCCCCCCCAGCTCTGCCGGTGCCCCTCACTCCCGACCCGCAGCCCCTGCCAGCCTGGCCCTGCCCCCCCCAGCTCTGCCGGTGCCCCTCACTCCCGACCCGCAGCCCCTGCCAGCCCGGCCCTGCCCCCCCCAGCTCTGCCGGTGCCCCTCACTCCCGACCCGAAGCCCCTGCCAGCCCGGCCCTGCCCCCCCCAGCCCTGCCGGTGCCCCTCACTCCCGACCCACAGCCCCTGCCCCCCCAGCCCAGCCCCCCCCAGCTCTGCCGGTGCCCCTCACTCCCGACCTGCAGCCCCTGCCAACCCAGCTCTGCCCCCCGAAGCCCTGCAGGTACCCCTCACTCCTGACCCCCCCCCCAGCTCTGCCGGTGCCCCTCACTCCCGACCCGCAGCCCCTGCCAGCCCAGCCCTGCCCCCCCCAGCTCTGCCGGTGCCCCTCACTCCCGACCCGCAGCCCCTGCCAACCCAGCTCTGCCCCCCCAAGCCCTGCCGGTGCCCCTCACTCCCGACCCGCAGCCCCTGCCAGCCCAGCCCTGCCCCCCCCAGCTCTGCCGGTGCCCCTCACTCCCGACCCACAGCCCCTGCCAGCCCAGCCCTGCCCCCCCACAGCTCTGCCGGTGCCCCTCACTCCCGATCCACAGCCCCTGCCAGCCCGGCCCTGCCCCCCCCCAGCTCTGCCGGTGCCCCTCACTCCCGACCCGCAGCCCCTGCCCCCCCGGCCCTGCCCCCCGCAGCTCTGCCGGTGCCCCTCACTCCCGACCCGCAGCCCCTGCCAGCCCGTCCCTGCCCCCCCCCCAGCTCTGCCGGTGCACCTCACTCCCGACCCGCAGCCCCTGCCCCCCCGGCCCTGCCCCCCGCAGCTCTGCCGGTGCCCCTCACTCCCGACCCGCAGCCCCTGCCAGCCCAGCCCTGCCCCCCCCCCAGCTCTGCCGGTGCCCCTCACTCCCGACCCGCAGCCCCTGCCAACCCAGCTCTGCCCCCCCAAGCCCTGCCGGTGCCCCTCACTCCCGACCCGCAGCCCCTGCCCCCCCGGCCCTGCCCCCCGCAGCTCTGCCGGTGCCCCTCACTCCCGACCCGCAGCCCCTGCCAGCCCGTCCCTGCCCCCCCCCCCCAGCTCTGCCGGTGCCCCTCACTCCCGACCCGCAGCCCCTGCCCCCCCGGCCCTGCCCCCCGCAGCTCTGCCGGTGCCCCTCACTCCCGACCCGCAGCCCCTGCCAGCCCAGCCCTGCCCCCCCCCCAGCTCTGCCGGTGCCCCTCACTCCCGACCCGCAGCCCCTGCCAGCCCAGCCCTGCCCCCCCCCAGCTCTGCCGGTGCCCCTCACTCCCGACCCGCAGCCCCTGCCAACCCAGCTCTGCCCCCCCAAGCCCTGCCGGTGCCCCTCACTCCCGACCCGCAGCCCCTGCCAGCCCAGTCCTGCCCCCCCAGCTCTGCCGGTGCCCCTCACTCCCGACCCACAGCCCCTGCCAGCCCAGCCCTGCCCCCCCCAGCTCTGCCGGTGCCCCTCACTCCCGACCCGAAGCCCCTGCCAGCCCGGCCCTGCCCCCCCCAGCTCTGCCGGTGCCCCTCACTCCCGACCTGCAGCCCCTGCCAACCCAGCTCTGCCCCCCGAAGCCCTGCCGGTACCCCTCACACCTGACCCCCCCCCCCAGCTCTGGGGTGTCCCTCACTCCCGACCCGCAGCCCCTGCTAGCCTAGCCCTGCCCCCCCCCAGCTCTGCCGGTGCCCCTCACTCCTGACCCGCAGCCCCTGCCAACCCAGCCCTGCCCCCCCCAGCTCTGCCGGTGCCCCTCACTCCCGACCCGCAGCCCCTGCTAGTCCATCCCTGCCCCCCCCAGCTCTGCCGGTGCCCCTCACTCCCGACCCGCAGCCCCTGCCAGCCCAGCCCTGCCCCCCCCCAGCTCTGCCGGTGCCCCTCACTCCCGACCCGCAGCCCCTGCCAACCCAGCTCTGCCCCCCCAAGCCCTGCCGGTGCCCCTCACTCCCGACCCGCAGCCCCTGCCAGCCCAGTCCTGCCCCCCCAGCTCTGCCGGTGCCCCTCACTCCCGACCCACAGCCCCTGCCAGCCCAGCCCTGCCCCCCCCAGCTCTGCCGGTGCCCCTCACTCCCGACCCGAAGCCCCTGCCAGCCCGGCCCTGCCCCCCCCAGCCCTGCCGGTGCCCCTCACTCCCGACCCACAGCCCCTGCGCCCCCAGCCCAGCCCCCCCCAGCTCTGCCGGTGCCCCTCACTCCCGACCTGCAGCCCCTGCCAACCCAGCTCTGCCCCCCGAAGCCCTGCCGGTACCCCTCACACCTGACCCCCCCCCCAGCTCTGGGGTGTCCCTCACTCCCGACCCGCAGCCCCTGCTAGCCTAGCCCTGCCCCCCCCCAGCTCTGCCGGTGCCCCTCACTCCTGACCCGCAGCCCCTGCCAACCCAGCCCTGCCCCCCCCAGCTCTGCCGGTGCCCCTCACTCCCGACCCGCAGCCCCTGCTAGTCCATCCCTGCCCCCCCCAGCTCTGCCGGTGCCCCTCACTCCCGACCCGCAGCCCCTGCCAGCCCGGCCCTGCCCCCCCCCGCTCTGCCGGTGCCCCTCACTCCCGACCCGCAGCCCCTGCCAGCCCGGCCCTGCCCCCCCCAGCTCTGCTGGTGCCCCTCACTCCCGACCCGCAGCCCCTGCGAGCCCGGCCCTGCCCCCCCCAGCTCTGCCGGTGCCCCTCACTCCCGATCCGCAGCCCCTGCCAGCCCGGCCCTGCCCCCCCCAGCTCTGCCGGTGCCCCTCACTCCCGATCCGCAGCCCCTGCCAGCCCGGCCCTGCCCCCCCACAGCTCTGCCGGTGCCCCTCACTCCCGATCCGCAGCCCGGCCCTGCCCCCCCCCCAGCTCTGCCTGTGCCCCTCACTCCCGACCCGCAGCCCCTGCCCCCCCGGCCCTGCCCCCCGCAGCTCTGCCACTGCCCCTCACTCCCGACCCGCAGCCCCTGCCAGCCCAGCCCTGCCCCCCCCCAGCTCTGCCGGTGCCCCTCACTCCCGACCCGCAGCCCCTGCCAGCCCAGCCCTGCCCCCCCAGCTCTGCCGGTGCCCCTCACTCCCGACCTGCAGCCCCTGCCAACCCAGCTCTGCCCCCCCAAGTCCTGCCGCTGCCCCTCACTCCTGACCCCCCCCCAGCTCTGGGGTGTCCCTCACTCCCGACCCGCAGCCCCTGCCAGCCCAGCCCTGCCCCCCCCAGCTCTGCCAGTGCCCCTCACTCCCGACCTGCAGCCCCTGCCAGCCCAGCCCTGCCCCCCCAGCTCTGCCGGTGCCCCTCACTCCCGACCCGCAGCCCCTGCCAGCCCAGCCCTGCCCCCCCAGCTCTGCCGGTGCCCCTCACTCCCGACCCGCAGCCCCTGCTAGTCCATCCCTGCCCCCCCCAGCTCTGCCGGTGCCCCTCACTCCCGACCCGCAGCCCCTGCCAGTCCATCCCTGCCCCCCCCAGCTCTGCCGGTGCCCCTCACTCCCGACCCGCAGCCCCTGCCAGCCTGGCCCTGCCCCCCCCAGCTCTGCCGGTGCCCCTCACTCCCGACCTTCAGCCCCTGCTAGCCTGGCCCTGCCCCCCCCAGCTCTGCCGGTGCCCCTCACTCCCGACCTGCAGCCCCTGCCAGCCTGGCCCTGCCCCCCCCAGCTCTGCCGGTGCCCCTCACTCCCGACCCGCAGCCCCTGCCAGCCCGGCCCTGCCCCCCCCAGCTCTGCCGGTGCCCCTCACTCCCGACCCGCAGCCCCTGCCAGCCTGGCCCTGCCCCCCCCCAGCTCTGCCGGTGCCCCTCACTCCCGACCCGCAGCCCCTGCCAGCCTGGCCCTGGCCCCCCCAGCTCTGCCGGTGCCCCTCACTCCCGACCCGCAGCCCCTGCCAGCCTGGCCCTGCCCCCCCCAGCTCTGCCGGTGCCCCTCACTCCCGACCCGCAGCCCCTGCCAGCCTGGCCCTGCCCCCCCCAGCTCTGCCGGTGCCCCTCACTCCCGACCCGCAGCCCCTGCGAGCCCGGCCCTGCCGCCCCCAGCTCTGCCGGTGCCCCTCCCTCCCGATCCACAGCCCCTGCCTGCCCGGCCCTGCCCCCCCCAGCTCTGCCGG
This sequence comes from Malaclemys terrapin pileata, assembly GCF_027887155.1. Lineage (NCBI taxonomy): Eukaryota > Metazoa > Chordata > Testudines > Emydidae > Malaclemys > Malaclemys terrapin. The sequence continues at coordinate 2,471,233 of NC_071519.1, read as the reverse complement.
TGCCCCTCACTCCCGACCCGCAGCCCCTGCTACCGGCCCTGCCCCCCCAGCTCTGCCGGTGCCCCTCACTCCCGACCCGCAGCCCCTCCTGTAATTTTTATCCCTGTCTGAATCCCATTCATGGAGCTGAATAAGCCCTAGTGATTTTTCTCACCCCCCTTCTCCCCCGCAGCCAATAACCCTTTGCACGGCCAGGCGTGTGCACATTAAAATAAATTAAAGTCATTTAAATACATTTGCATGCATTAAGAGGCACAGGGCATTGTGGGAGCGCAGCTGGATGGGGGGAGCAAAGTTTGAGGCGGGGTGGGGGAGCACTTGAAATGAGAGGATGGATCATTAGCCAGGGAAATTCCCTGCCGGTGCCCCTCACTCCCGACCCGCAGCCCCTGCCAGCCCAGCCCTGCCCCCCCAGCTCTGCCGGTGCCCCTCACTCCCGACCCACAGCCCCTGCCAGCCCAGCCCTGCCCCCCCAGCTCTGCCGGTGCCCCTCACTCCCGACCCACAGCCCCTGCCGGCCCGGCCCTGCCCCCCCAGCTCTGCCGGTGCCCCTCACTCCCGACCCGCAGCCCACAGCACCCCCTGCTGGGGTCTGGAGCAGGGCAAGGCGCTGGGGTGGCCGAGGCGATGTGAGCATTTAGTGGAATTACAGCGTGGCCAGGTGCAATCAGGCGTCATGGGGGGGGGAGATAAAAGGAAGGGGGGGATACACACACACACACACACACACACACGTGCGTGCACACCCCAAGCGAACCCCCCAACGCACCCTCCCAATGCGTCCCAGCACACGAGCCCACAGCAGCCACCCTGCAGCGTGCGTACAGCTCCGTGCGCACAGAGCCCGTGTGGACGGGTGTGGGCACGCAGAGTGAGCACACGTGGACAGGCGTGCGCGGAGAACACCCGTGTACAAGGGTGCACACACACAACCGGCTGCCTTGCAGGATGGACCCGAGAGCTTTCGTTTAGGCCAGGTGCCGGGTTATGAATTATACAAACCCAGCCCATTAAGACGTCCCTTTGCGTTTCACTCACTCCAGCAGCCCCAGGAGGGCTGTGGGCCAGGACTCCTGGGTTCTCTCCCTGGCTCTGGGAGGGGAGCGGGGGCTGGTGGTTAGAGCAGGGGGGCTGGGAGCCAGGACTCCTGGGTTCTCTCCCTGGCTCTGGGAGGGGAGCGGGGGCTGGTGGTTAGAGCAGGGGGGCTGGGAGCCAGGACTCCTGGGTTCTCTCCCCGGCTCTGGGAGGGGAGTGGGGGCTGTGGGATAGAGCAGGGGGGCGGGGAGCCAGGACTCCTGGGTTCTCTCCCTGGCTCTGGGAGGGGAGTGGGGGCTGGTGGGATAGAGCAGGGGGGCTGGGAGCCAGGACTCCTGGGTTCTCTCCCCGGCTCTGGGAGGAGAGTGGGGGCTGGTGGGATAGAGCAGGGGGGCGGGGAGCCAGGACTCCTGGGTTCTCTCCCTGGCTCTGGGAGGGGAGTGGGGGCTGGTGGGATAGAGCAGGGGGGCGGGGAGCCAGGACTCCTGGGTTCTCTCCCTGGCTCTGGGAGGGGAGTGGGGGCTGGTGGGTTAGAGCAGGGGGGCTGGGAGCCAGGACTCCTGGGTTCTCTCCCCGGCTCTGGGAGGGGAGTGGGGGCTGGTGGGATAGAGCAGGGGGGCGGGGAGCCAGGACTCCTGGGTTCTCTCCCCGGGCATGAGACAAGCCAGGCCCAACCCTCCGTGTCCCTGTTTCCCGGCTGGTGAAAGGCCAGTGGGAGGGTCTCGTGTGACCCCCAGTGGGGCAGGAGGCTTTGGTTGGAGCCCAGATGGGGGCAGGGGATTTAATGGGCCAGTTTACACCATCGTCCTGGCATAACCTGCCCTGGGGGGTGAGGGGCTGTGCCGGTGAAACCCAAATCAGTCCTGCCAGGTCTCCTCCTGGTGATGGCCCCCCCCCATGTCCCTGCCTTACACAGGGGTGTCTTCTCGGGAGCCCCCCGCCACCCCCTCGGGAGCTGCCCCGTTGGGCTGGGCTTCCTGCACCCTTCACGAGTGGATTCCTCTCCCCGCGACCCCACACACACAGGTAGCGCCGGTGACCCTTTGCTCGCCGCCAGGAGGCAAATCATTATTGGTGCATCCACCGTGTAATGTGTTCCCATAAATCAACCCGGCAGGGGCACCGGGGGATCAGCTGGGAACAGGCCGGGACAGGGGAGGGAGCAAAGCTGAGGCGTGTGTGTGGGGGGGTGGGGCTGTGTGTGAGCTAAACAACCCAACACCCGGTGCCACGCCCTGGGATACCAACACCGGGGCAGTGGAGCGCCCCATGCAGCCTGCAGGCTCACACACAGGCTGTGCTCACAGATACACACACAGGCTGTCTGCACGGATACACACGCACACGGGCTGTGCGCACGGATACACACACAGGCTGTCTGCACGGATACACATGCACACGGGCTGTGCGCACGGATACACACGCACGCGGGCTGTGCGTACGGATACACACACAGGCTGTCTGCACGGATACACACGCACACGGGCTGTGCGCACGGATACACGCACGCGGGCTGTGCGCACAGATACACACACAGGCTGTCTGCACGGATACACACGCACACGGGCTGTGCGCACGGATACACACGCACGCAGGCTGTGCGCACAGATACACACACAGGCTGTCTGCACGGATACACACGCACACGGGCTGTGCGCACGGATACACACGCACGCGGGCTGTGCGTACGGATACACACACAGGCTGTATGCACGAATACACACACACACGGGCTGTGCGCACAGATACACACGCGGGCTGTGCGCACGGATATACACACACACAGGGTGTCTGCATGGACACACGCACGCAGGCTATCTGCACAGATACACACGCAGGCTGCATGTTCCTCTTACATGCCAAAGACACCTGCTCCACTGCCATACACACCCACACTCACACAGGGACAGCGTCACAATGGCGCTTAGCCCCGCGGCCTCATACGCACCCCCAGACAGCCGTCCGCGCTCCTCATGGTTACACACACGCCCATGTGCGTTCACAAAACCACACAAACCCACCCACTGCACCCCTCAACCCCACACAGACACACACAGAACAACTACTACACACAGAGACCCTGCTCCATACACACAACACAACTGTGACCCAGCAGGGGGGCCGGGAGCCAGGATTCCTGGGTTCTCTCCCCGGCTCTGGCAGGGGAGTGGGGGCTGGTGGGTCAGAGCGGGGGGGGCTGAGAGCCAGGACTCCTGGGTTCTCTCCCCGGCTCTGGGAGGGGGTGGGGGGCTGGTGGTTAGAGCAGGGGGGGCTGGAAGCCAGGACTCCTGGGTTCTCTCCCCGGCGCTGGGAGAGGAGTGGGGGCTGGTGGTTAGAGCAGGGGGGGCTGGGAGCCAGGACTCCTGGGTTCTCTCCCCGGCTCTGGGAGGGGAGTGGGGGCTGGTGGGTTAGAGCAGGGGGGGCTGGGAGCCAGGACTCCTGGGTTCTCTCCCCGGCTCTGGCCATTGCGAGGTGAGTGTCAGTGGAGACCTGCGGGATTCTGGGCTAAAAGGGGCAGGAGAGAGGCAAGAAACTATGGTGCATCTTTTATTTATCTGCCAGCCGCGCTCTGCACACCGCTGCCTGTCCAGGTCCCACGGGGGGCCCTGTCAGAGCTAATTTCACTCCGGCGCCCTTCACAGCAACACAAACAATCCATCTTCCAGCACACGCGGCCTCTGCCAGGGACAGGGGGGGGGGGAGCGGGGCCTAGTGGTGAGACCAGGGCAAGCTGCCAGTCAGGACGCCTAGGTTCTCTCCCCGGCTCTGGGAGGGGAGTGGGGGCTGATGGGTTAGAGCAGGGGGAGCTGGGAGCCTGGACGCCTGGGTTCTCTCCCCGGCTCCACCCCAAACCCTCTGTGCAACCCTGAGCAAGTCAGGTCAGGTCCCCGTGCCTCGGTTTCCCCACCTGATGTGCGTTCAGAGAACGGCCTCCCCCCAGCTGCAGCATCTGACGGCCCAAATTCCTACGGAATGTGAAGGATGTGACGAACTGGGCCTGTTCTTACTGTGGTCTGTGAATGCTGACAGGGGAGTGTGGCTGGAATAGTCTGCACTGGGGGAGGGGAGACTGACCGAGGGAGAATACCTGAGCATGTAACATGAGAACCCAGGAAGGGGTTAGAGGCCAGGTGACACCTGTGCCCGGGAGACTGAACAAAGGCTGGGGGGAGAGTTTCAGAGCTGGCTGGTGGAAGGGCTGGGAGGCAGACGGGGCTCTGACCCCCAAGGGGGCTGCGGTGCCCCTGAGACCCCAAGATGGACCCAACAGAGGGGGTCCTGTTGTCTGTGCCTGCAAGACCTGTCTTGGACTGTGTCCCTGTCGTCTAAATAAACCTTCTGCTTTACTGGCTGGCTGAGAGTCATGTTGAATCGCAGGAAGCCGGGGGGGGGGCAGGGCCCTGAGTCCCCCACACTCCGTGACATGCTCGTATTTCACTGCTGGGGTATCAGCCCCCTCCCCCCCCAGTTATCTAGGGGCTTGTTTTGTTTCTACCGTCGAGCACACGCACTTGGTGAAACCAGCGCCCTGCAGGTAAAGAGCATCTCTTGGAACATGATTCATCAGAGTTTCTCGTCAATCATTCCTGAGCCACTGTGACCCGGGCCAATATCTATCTATCTATCTATCTATCTATCTATCTATCTATCTATCTATCCCCTTCCACCCCATCTATCTATCTATCCCCATCCACCTCCTCTATCTCTCTATCTATCCCCATCCACCCCCTCTATCTATCTATCTATCTATCTGTCTATCTATCTATTTATCTATCTATCTATCCCCATCCACCCCATCTATCTATCTATCTATCCCCATCCACCCCCTCTATCTATCTATCTATCTATCTATCTATCTATCCCTATCCACCCCCTCTATCTATCTATCTATCTATCTATCTATCTATCTATCCCTATCCACCCCCTCTATCTATCTATCTATCTATCTATCTATCTATCTATCTATCTATCTATCTATCCCCATCCACCTCCTCTATCTCTCTATCTATCCCCATCCACCCCCTCTATCTATCTATCTATCTATCTATCCCCATCCACCCATCTATCTCTCTATCTATCCCCGTACACCCCCTCTATGTATCTATCTATCCCCATCCACCCCCTCTATCTATCTATCTATCTATCTATCTATCCCTATCCACCCCCTCTATCTATCTATCTATCTATCTATCTATCTATCTATCTATCTATCTATCCCTATCCACCCCCTCTATCTATCTATCTATCTATCTATCTATCTATCTATCTATCCCCATCCACCCCATCTATCTATCCCCATCCACCCCATCTATCTATCCCCATCCACCCCCTCTATCTATCTGTCCCCATCCACCGCCTCTATCTATCTTTCTATCTATCCTCATCCACCCCCTCTATCTATCTATCTGTCCCCATCCACCGCCTCTATCTATCTTTCTATCTATCCTCATCCACCCCCTCTATCTATCTATCTATCCCCATCCACCTCCTCTATCTCTCTATCTATCCCCATCCACCCCCTCTATCTATCTATCTATCTATCTATCTATCTATCTATCTATCTATCTATTTATCTATCTATCCCCATCCACCCCATCTATCTCTCTATCTATCCCCGTACACCCCCTCTATGTATCTATCTATCCCCATCCACCCCCTCTATCTATCTATCTATCTATCTATCTATCTATCTTTCCCTATCCACCCCCTCTATCTATCTATCTATCTATCAATCTATCTATCCCCATCCACCCCATCTATCTATCTATCTATCCCCATCCACCCCATCTATCTATCCCCATCCACCCCCTCTATCTATCTATCTGTCCCCATCCACCCCCTCTATCTATCTATCTATCTATCTATCTATCTATCTATCTGTCCCCATCCACCGCCTCTATCTATCTTTCTATCTGTCCCCATCCACCGCCTCTATCTATCTATCTATCTATCTATTTATCTATCTATCTATCTGTGACAAACTGGGACTGTTCTTACTGTGGTCTGTGAATGCTGGCAGGGGAGTGTGGCTAGGATAGTCTGCATTGGGGGAGGGGAGACTGACCGACGGAGAATACCTGAGCGTGTAACATGAGAACCCAGGAAGGGGTTAGAGGCCAGGTGACACCTTGGCCCGGGAAACTGAACAAAGGCGGTGGGAGGGGTCGCTGAAGGCAGAGTGCTGGAAGCGGGCTGGAGAGATGGCTGGGAGGCAGAGATGGCTCTGACCCCCCAAAGGGGGGTGGGCTGGGATGCCCTGGGACCCCAAGATGGACCTAACTGAGGGGGGCCCTGTTGTCTGTGCCTGCAAGACCTGTCTTGGACTGTATTCCTGTCATCCAAATAAACCTTCTGCTTTACTGGCTGGCTGAGAGTCACGGTGAATCGCAGGAAGCTGGGGGTGCAGGGTTTTGTGTCCCCCCAAACTCCGTGACAACTGGTGGTAGCGGTGGGATCTACTGCACCCCATGGACGGCGCGTCCTGCAGTAACTGACTGGGGAGCAGTAAAACGAAGGGGGCTCGACGGGGACCAGGTGGGCTGAAGAGTCAGAGAGAGACGGTTCAGGGGGTGATTGACCCCTGGGAGTGTGTGACCAGCGAGAAGGACTGTTGCAGTAACAGGGTCCCCCGGGGGATCGCAGCGAGCGGTCCCGGGGCGGAGGAGTCTGCAGCTCAACCCTGGCAGAGAGGGGGTGACCTGAAGAAGGGCTGGCACACTAGGGGTCCCCCGGGAACGGTGGAAAGCGGAGAGCACAGGTCGGCGAGTGGCCAGCAGGAGGATGGATGCTAAACGCCTTAAGAGCGACCTGATGTGACGGAGCAGGGAGCAGGGCAGATTTGACCTGGGAATGTTGCAGGGGGATTGCAGTGAGGAGGGGGGACTTCCCTTGAAGGAAGCTACCTGAGCTGTAACCTGAGCCAGGAACGGGGGTGGGGAGAATTAACACCTTCTTCCCGGGAGACTGAACAAAGGAGAGGAGCAGCAGGAGGAGGTTTGAGTTTAGTTTCGGTTTGGGCTGGGTGGTGCAACGCAGGGAACCCCAAGCTGGGGTCTAAGCTCCCTGAACCTCCCAGAGGGACCTAATTGAGGGGGGCTGGTCGTACCTCCACGCTCTGCTTGAGACTGTGTTCCTGTCCTGAAATAAACCTTCTGCTCTACTGGCTGGTTGAGAGTCGCAGTGAATCTCAGGAAGAGGGGTGCAGGGCCCTGACTCCCCCACACTCCGCAACAACTGGTGGCAGCGGCGGGATCTACTGCACCCCGTGGACGGCGCTTCCTGCAGTAAGTGACTGGGGAGCAGTAAAACGAAGGGGGAGTGACGGGGACCAGGCGTGCTGAAGAGTGAGAGAGGGACGGTTATTACCCCTGGGAGTGTGTGACCAGCGAGAAGGACTGTTGCAGTAACAGGGTCCCCCGGGGGGATCGCAGCGAGTGGTCCCAGGGGCGGAGGAGTCTGCAGCTCGACCCTGGCAGAGAGGCGGTGACCTCGAGAAGGGCTGGCACACTAGGGGTCTCCCTGGGAACTGTGGGGAGCTGTGAGCACACAGGCCGGTGAGTGGCCAGCAGGAAGATGTATGCCAAGCGGCTTAAGAGCGACCTGGTGGAGCTGTGCAAGCAGAGGCGGCTGCGCATTGGGAGGCTCACCAAAGAACAGCTCATTGCCCAGCTGGAGGCGGAAGATCGCGCGAATGAACTGATCCCTGTGTCTCAGGGAAGCAGCCTGGCAAATGCAGTGCAGGCACCAGTGTCTGTCCCAGCTGGGAGTGGTCAGCCGGCTGCTGAGGGCTTCCCGAGACCCCTCCTTCCTATGCCTAGGGGAAGGGTGGGGAGGAGCCCAGCAAATACCGAAGGCGCCGTGACCCCCCCGGCCAGCAGGGGATCCTCCCGGCGAAGCTCGCCGGCCAGCAGAGGATCCTCCCGGCGACGTTCGGCATCCGTGGAGCGGAATTGGCTGGAATGGGAGAAAGAGCTAAAACTGAGAGAGCTGGAGGATCGTGAACGACAGAGACAGCATGAACGGGAGGAGAAAGAGAGACAGAGACAGGAGAATGAGAGACAGCGTCAGCATGACCTGGAACTGGCGAGATTAAAGGGCAGCGAACCCCCGGCTGCGGTGAGTGAGGGGGGACCCAGGACTGCACGGAGCTTTGATAAGTGCATCATGGCCCCATACAAGGAGGGGGAGGACATGGATGACTTCCTGGAGGCCTTTGAGACGGCCTGCGAGCTGCACCGGGTTGATCCCGCGGACAGACTCCGGGTCCTTACCCCCTTACTGGACCCCAAAGCCGTGGCATTGTACCGCCAACTGGGAGAGGCAGAGAAAGGGGACTACGAACTATTCAAAAAGGCCCTGCTACGTGAGTTTGGGCTGACTCCTGAAATGTACCGGGAAAGGTTCCGGAGTCAAGATAAAACCCCTGAGATCTCATATCTGCAACTAGCCGCCCGCATGGAAAGATACGCCAGCAAGTGGGCTGATGGGGCCCAGACGAAGGAGGACCTGGTCAAACTGCTGGTACTGGAGCAACTGTATGAGCGGTGCCCATCCGACCTGAGGCTGTGGTTGGTGGACAGAAAGCCAGAGAACCCGCGACACGCAGGGCAGCTGGCTGATGAGTTTGTAAAGAGCCGGTCAGGGGGTGGCAGGGAGGAGTCCCAAAGGAACAGGCCCGCCGCGATGCAGAGAGAGAGTCACCCTGGGACCTCCCAAAGGGGGAATAGGGGGAATCCCCTCCCACGGGGAATGCCCAGCATCAGGGACAACCGACCGGCTCGAGGGGACCCACGGGACATGAGCTGCTATTACTGCGGCCGAAGAGGCCACGTTCGGGCCCAGTGCCCCAAGCTCAAGGACAGACTGAGCAGACCGAACCCGCACCGGGTTAACTTGGTAGAGGCCCAGACGGACGAGGGGCAGGCTTCTCACGCAAGAGGGGCTGGCAGCTTATCAACTGCTCAAGAGAGAGAAGGGCCCCAGGCCAGCTTCTCTGGGGGGCCAGATGCTCCGGATTCAAAGTTCTCCGTTTACAGGGTTGGCGCGGGGCTGTCCCTGCGGAGCGAGTGCCTTGTTCCCCTGGAGGTAGATGGGAAGAAAGTTTATGGATACTGGGACACGGGCGCAGAGGTGACACTGGCCCGGCCCGAGGTGGTGGCCCCAGATCGGGTGGTGCCCAACACCTTCCTGACCCTGACCGGGGTGGGCGGGACCCCATTCAAGGTTCCCGTAGCGAGGGTACACCTGAAATGGGGGGCCAAGGAGGGCCCCAAGGACGTGGGAGTGCACCACCATTTGCCCACTGAGGTGTTGATGGGGGGGACCTAGAGGACTGGCCAAGCAGCCCCCAGACCGCCTTAGTCGTGACCCGTAGCCAGAGCCGGCGAGGGGCACTACGCCCTGACCTTGGGAAGGATGTCCCACCGGAGGCACCGAACCCTTCCCAGGTGGGGAGGGAACACCCAAGGACAGGGCTCGGGGTGGCTGGGGCTTCCGACCCAGCCGACGAGAGGGAGCAGGTCCCCATCCCTTCCCCAGCCGCCGAGTTCCAGGCCGAGTTGCAGAAGGACCCCTCCCTGCGGAAGCTAAGGGGCCTGGCTGACCTCAGTGTGGTACAGACCATGAGGAGAGGATGCAAGGAGAGGTTCCTGTGGGAGAAGGGGTTCCTGTACCGAGAGTGGGCTCCCCCAGGGGAAGTGGAGTCGTGGGGGATCAGGAGGCAGCTGGTGGTTCCCCAGAAGTTTCGCCACAAGCTACTGTACCTGGTGTCACGGAGTATTGGGGGACTCAGGGCCCTGCACCCCCGGCTTCCTGCGATTCACCATGACTCTCAGCCAGCTAGTAAAGCAGAAGGTTTATTTGGATGACAGGAATACAGTCCAAGACAGGTCTTGCAGGCACAGACAACAGGACCCCCTCAGTTAAGTCCAGCTTGGGGTCCCAGGGCATCCCAGCCCACCCCCCTTTGGGGGGGGTCAGAGCCATCTCTGCCTCCCAGCCATCTCTCCAGCTCGCTTCCAGCACTCCCCCTTCAGCGACCCCTCCCACAGCCTTTGTTCAGTTTCCCCGGCTAAGGAGTCACCTGGCCTTCAACCCCTTCCTGGGTTCTCATGTTACACACTCAGGTATGCGCCCTCGGGCCGTCTCCCATCCTCCAATGCAGACTATCCTAGCCACACTCCCCTGTCAGCATTCACAGACCACAGTGAGAACAGGCCCAGTTCGTCACACCTGGCCCATGACATCCCTCTCGCCGGGCACCAGGGGATCCGGCGCACCAGGCAGAGGCTGCTACAGAACTTTTACTGGCCCGGGGTCTTCACCAACGTCCGGCAGTACTGCCGATCCTGTGACCCCTGCCAGAGGGTGGGGAAGGCCCGGGACAAGGGGAAGGCAGCATTGAGACCTTTGCCCATCATAGAGGAGCCTTTCCAGAAGGTGGCCATGGACATAGTGGGACCTCTCAGCAAGACGACCTGGTCTGGGAAGAAATACATCCTGGTGGTGGTAGATTTCGCCACCCGCTACCCCGAGGCAGTGCCCTTATCGTCCATTGAAGCAGACACTGTGGCGGATGCGCTGCTGACCATTTTCAGCCGAGTGGGGTTCCCCAAGGAAGTCTTGACGGACCAAGGGTCCAACTTCATGTCGGCCCTACTCCGGTGCTTGTGGGAGAGATGTGGGGTCCGGCACAACTGGGCCTCAGCATATCACCCCCAATCCAACGGGCTGGTGGAGAGGTTCAATGGGACGCTAAAAATGATGCTGAAAACATTTATGAATCAGCACCCGCAGGACTGGGACAAGTACTTACCTCACCTGCTGTTTGCGTACAGGGAGGTACCCCAGGAGTCTACCGGGTTTTCGCCTTTCGAACTGTTATATGGAAGGCGGGTAAGGGGGCCCCTGGACCTGATGAGAGACGAATGGGAGGGGAAGGCCACTCCTGACGGAGAGTCGGTGGTGGAGTATGTCCTGACCTTCCGGGAACGACTTGCCGAGCTCATGGGCCTGGCCAGGGAGAATCTGGCCAGGGCCCAGAGGAAGCAGAAGGTCTGGTATGACCGCACAGCACGGGCCCGCACCTTCGCCACTGGGGATCAGGTGATGGTCCTCATCCCCGTGAGGAAAAACAAACTCCAGGCCACCTGGGAAGGGCCCTTCAAAGTTGTCAAGCAACTAAACGAGGTAAACTATGTGGTGGAGCTGTCGAACCGGGCACACCACCACCGGGTGTACCATGTGAATATGATGAAGCCATATTATGACAGGGGGAATGTGGTGTTGGCCGTGTGTGGACATTGGGAGGGGCCGGGAGATGACCCTTTAGTAGATCTATTCCCTGGGACAAGAGCTGGCTCCCCCCTGGAAGCAATTCCCCTCTCTGATCGGCTAACCCCTGCCCAGCGAGCTGAGATCGGAGGGGTGCTGCATCTGTACCAACAGCTGTTTTCCAACCAGCCTGGACGCACTAATCTGACTGTCCACCGGGTGCAGACAGGATCGCACCCGCCTATAAAATGCTCCCCCTTCCGAGTCACAGGGAAAACTGCTCAGGACCTGGAAAGAGAGGTCAATGACATGCTGGCTTTGGGGGTGATCCAGCCGTCTTCCAGCCCTTGGGCCTCGCCGGTGGTGCTGGTCCCCAAAAAGGACGGGTCGATCCGGTTCTGTGTGGACTATCGGAAGCTCAATGCCATCGCTGTAGCCGATGCCTACCCCATGCCCAGGCCGGACGAGCTCCTAGACAAGCTGGGAGGTGCTCGGTACCTTACCACCATGGATCTTACAAAGGGCTATTGGCAAGTGCCGCTGGATGCAGATGCCAGGCTGAAATCGGCCTTTGTCACCCCTCTGGGGCTCTATGAGTTCCTGACCCTGCCCTTCGGCCTCAAGGGAGCGCCGGCCACCTTCCAGCGCCTGGTGGATCAGCTACTGAGGGGGATGGAGAGTTTTGCCGTGGCGTATATCGATGACATCTGTGTCTTTAGCCAGACCTGGGAGGACCACATATCCCAGGTTAGACAAGTGCTGGACCGACTCCAGAAGGCTGGGCTGACCGTAAAACCGGAGAAGTGCAAGGTGGGGATGGCTGAGGTATCCTACCTAGGCCACCGGGTGGGAAGCGGCTGCCTAAAGCCGGAACCAGCCAAAGTGGAGGTGATCAGAGACTGGCCCGCTCCTCGAACCAAAAAGCAGGTCCAAGCCTTTATTGGGATGGCAGGGTACTATCGGAGGTTCGTGCCCCACTTTAGCGCCATAGCCGCCCCCATCACTGAGCTGTGCAAGAAGGGGAAGCCAGACAAAGTGGTCTGGACCGAGGAGTGCCAGGAGGCTCTCCGGGCGCTGAAGGAGGCTCTGGTCAGTGGCCCAGTTCTGGCAAACCCAGACTTTGACAAGCCCTTTATGGTGTTCACCGACGCCTCAGACACAGGACTGGGGGCGGTGTTAATGCAGAAGGATGAAAAGGGGGAGAGACACCCCATCGTGTACCTGAGCAAGAAGTTGCTACCCTGGGAGCAGAACTACGCGGCCATCGAGAAGGAATGCCTGGCCATGGTGTGGGCCCTCAAGAAACTAGAGCCATATCTCTTTGGGCGACACTTCACCGTGCACACCGACCACTCTCCCCTGACCTGGCTGCACCAGATGAAAGGAGCCAACGCCAAGCTCCTGAGATGGAGCCTGCTCCTGCAGGATTATGACATGGACGTGGTCCATGTGAAGGGACGTGACAACCTGATAGCGGACGCATTGTCCCGGAGAGGGAGCCCTGAACTTCCCCAGGTCACTGGTCAGAGTGACCCCGCTCAGTTCAGTCTCGAAGGGGGGAGAGATGTGACGGAGCAGGGAGCAGGGCAGATTTGACCTGGGAATGTTGCAGGGGGGTTGCAGTGAGGAGGGGGGACTTCCCTTGAAGGAAGCTACCTGAGCTGTAACCTGAGCCAGGAACGGGGGTGGGGAGAATTAACACCTTCTGCCCGGGAGACTGAACAAAGGAGAGGAGCAGCGGGAGGGGCTTGGAGTTTAGTTTCGGTTTGGGCTGGGTGGTGCAACGCAGGGAACCCCAAGCTGGGGTCTAAGCTCCCTGAACCTCACAGAGGGACCTAATTGAGGGGGTCTGGTCGTACCTACACACTCTGCTTGAGACGGTGTTCCTGTCCTTAAATAAACCTTCTGCTTTACTGGCTGGTTGAGAGTCGCAGTGAATCTCGGGAAGAGGGGTGCAGGGCCCTAACTCCCCCACAATCCGCAACAATTGGTGGAGCTGTGCAGGCAGAGGGGGCTGCGCATTGGGAGGTCCACCAAAGAACAGCTCATTGCCCAGCTGGAGGAGAGGGATCGCTTGGATGAACCGAGCCCTGTCCCTGAGGGAAGCCGCACAGCGGATGCAGCGTGGGCCCCGGGGCCTGACATGGCTGCGAGGGGTCAGACTGCTGCCGAGGACATCCCGAGACCCTGCCTACCTATACCTAGGTGAGGGGTTGGGGGAAGCCCAGCGAATACCGAGGGCACCCTGACCCCGGCAGCCAGCAGGGGATCGTCCCGGCGGAGCTCCCCGTCCCAGGAGCGGATGCGACTGGAATGTGTCAGGGAGCTGAGACTGAAAGAGCTCGAGGTAAGGCGGCAAGAACTGAAGCAGGAGCAGGAAGAGAAGGAGAACCAGCGACAGCATGAGGAGAACGAACGTCATCATGAACTGGAACTGGCGAGACTGAGGGGCAGCGAACCCCCGGCTGCGGTGAGTGAGGGGGGACCCAGGACTACACGGAGCTTTGATAAGTGCATCATGGCCCCATACAAGGAGGGGGAGGACATGGATGACTTCCTGGAGGCCTTTGAGACGGCCTGCGAGCTGCACCGGGTTGATCCTGCGGACAGACTCCGGGTCCTTACCCCCTTACTGGACCCCAAAGCCGTGGCATTGTACCGCCAACTGGGAGAGGCAGAGAAAGGGGACTACGAACTATTCAAAAAGGCCCTGCTACGTGAGTTTGGGCTGACTCCTGAGATGTACCGGGAAAGGTTCCGGAGTCAGATCGGGTGGTGCCCAACACCTACCTGACCCTGACAGGGTGGGTGGGACCCCATTCAAGGTGCCGTGGTGAGGGTACACCTGAAGTGGGGGGCCAAGGAGGACCCCAAGGACGTGGGGGTACACCCGTATTTGCCCACTGAGGTGTTGATGGGGGGGGACCTGGAGAACTGGCCAAGCAACCCCCAAAAGGCACTGGTTGTGACCCGCAGTCAGAGCCGGCGAGGGGCCCTGCGCCCTGGTCTTGGGGGGGGTGCCTTGCCTGAGACGCAGGACCCTAACCTGGTGGGGAGGGAGCGCCCAGGGACACGGCTCAGGAAGGCTGCAGCTTCAGACCCAGCGGGCGAGAAAGAGCAGGTGGCCATCCCTGTCCCAGCTGCTGAGTTCCAGGCCGAGGTGCAGAAAGATCCCTCCTTGCGGAAGATAAGGGACCTGGCCAACCCCAGTGCGGTACAGAGCATGGGACGAGGTGGCCGGAAAAGGTTCCTGTGGGAGAAGGGGTTCCTGTACCGAGAATGGGCTCCCCCAGGGGAAATGGAATCAGGGGGGATCAGGAGGCAGCTGGTGGTACCCCAGAAGTATCGCCGCCAGCTGCTGTGCCGGGCCCAGGACATTCCCTTCTCAGGGCACCAGGGAACCTGGCGGACCCAGCAGAGGCTGCTACGGAGCTTTTACTGGCCTGGGGTCTTTGTTACTGTCCGACAGTACTGCGGATCCTGTGACCCCTGTCAGAGGGGGAGGAAGGCCTGGGACAAGGGGAAAACAGCTTTAGGACCCTTGCCCAGCATAGAGGAGCCTTTCCAGAGGGCGGCCAGGGTAAAAAGGGCGGCTCTGAACCAAGAGAGCCCAAAGCACAGACCTCCAGACTGGAGCGCTGGGAGAAGACCCTAACCCAGTTGGTATTGGGGTGGGGAAAGGGCACAGACCACCTAAACCGTCCCACAGGCGAACTACGAGTGCCATCGAGCAGCCCCGACCTAAGGGGGGTGGGGCGTGAAACTGGAGGGGCCTGGTGTAATTCTCACCAAGGAATGGGAGGGATGCGGGGGCATCCATGGGAACGGGGGTAGGTTCAAACTTCCCCAGGTCACTGGCTAAAGTGACCCCGCTCAGTTCGGTCTGGAAGGGGGGAGAGATGTGACGAACTGGGACAGTTCTTACTGTGGTCTGTGAATGCTGACAGGGGAGTGTGGCTAGGATAGTCTGCACTGGGGGATGGGAGACTGACCGAGGGAGAATACCTGAGCATGTAACAGCAGAACCCAGGAGGGATTAGAGGCCAGGTGACACCTCTGCTGAACTGAACAAAGGCTGTGGGAGGGGTCGCTGAAGGGAGAGTTTCAGGGCTGGCTGGTGATGTGGCTGGGAGGCAGAGATGGCTCTGACCTCCCAAAGGGGTGGGGCGCCCTGGGACCCCAAGATGGACCTATCTGAGGGGGGTCCTGTTGTCTGTGGCTGCAAGACCTGTCTTGGACTGTATTCCTGTCGTCTAAATAAACCTTCTGCTTTACTGGCTGGCTGAGAGTCACGGTGAATCACAGGAAGCCGGGGGTGCAAGGCCCTGTGTCCCCCCACACTCTGTGACACTATGTATCCCCATCCACCCCCTCTATCTATCTATCTATCTCCATCCACCCCCGTCTATCTATCTATCTATCCATCCCCATCCACCCTATCTCCATCCACCCCCCCATCTATCTATCTATCCATCCCCATCCATCCCCTCTATTTATCTATCTATCTATCACTGTCAGAACTAAAATAATCTCTCATTCAATTCTCTTTTACCACTTCCAATATTTAGTGAGCTCCAAGTCCGGCTTAACAAAGTTTTTTTGATCAGGGAATTTGCTAAGTTTTTCAAATAAAAGTTGATATTTACAGTGTGATAGCTACAGATACTTTCTGTAACAAATGTTTTCATCTGGAATATCTTTAGTTTCTCACCTTTAACAGATGTAAAACTAAGGATATCCCATTTTTTTGTTGGGAAGTTTTTTTTTTTTTTTCATATGAAAGTTGCTGATACTTTCCCTGTTTTCACAAAGGTTTGGGTTTGGTTTTGCCTGGGCATCTCCTCAGTTTTTGTGTGAAATTCCTTGTCTTTATGTATCGATTTATAATGACTGATATTTTGTCAACGTTCACAATGTTTTTTGGTTCGGAATTGCCTTCATTTTTCATATAAAAGTTTATATTTATTGATTTAAAATTACTGTTACTTCCTCAGCCTTAACAAAGTGTTTTGTTGAATGTCCTTAGTTTTTCTTATGAGCATCTGTAATTATTGATTTTAAATTACTGCTACTTTCCAACGAAGTGTTTTTCTCTGGGGATTTTCTTTGTTTTTCATGTGAAATTGCATAGTCACTGATATTTAGGAAACATTCATGGGGTTTTTGGTTTGGCCTCATCTTTTCAGACAAAAGATTGTATTTATGGATTAAAAACTACAGACACTTTCTGAATCTTAGCAAAGCTTTTGTTTGAATATTGTCTTAGATTTTTTAATGCAAATCTCTTGATAAATACTTTCTCTGTTTTACCAGAGATTTGTTTGTTAATTGCTGAAGTTTTTTCATACAAAAAAAATGTATTTATTGATTTTAAAGTACTGGTACTTTCTCCATCCTAACCAAGTTTTTATTTGGGAATTTCCTTAGATTTGTTTTAATGAAAATCTCTTTATTGATTCGAAATTACCAATACTTTCTCAGTCTTACCAAAGATTTGTTTGGGAGTTGCTTGAGGTTTTTCATAAAAATTCGATATTTCCAGAGTTAAAAGTTCCCTGTGCTTTTGCTTAGCCTTAAGGAAGGTAATAAGGGAGGGCTTCCTCCTGGCCGGTGAATAATCTACTTTCTGTCCTTTCTTCGGCCCCCCCATCCCTGTATCCCTCCGTCCACAGAACCGCAGCTGAAGGGCATCGTGACCAAGCTCCTCTGCAGACACGGTTTCTACCTCCGGATGCACCCAGATGGGAGCATCGACGGGACAAAAGAAGACACCAACAGCTTCAGTGAGTGATGCCCGGGCAAGGCCGAGGGGTTATGCAGGGTTAGGCCAGTTGGGGGACCTCCAAAATGGCAGGGAACGGGATGGGGGACCTGCGGGGGGCTCTGTACTGTGGGGGGCAGAGGAGGCTCCCTACATCCTGGCACTCCCATGCCACCTTTCCCCTCTAGGACCCAAGGCGGGGACTGGCTGGCTCAGGGGGGCAGGGAATGGGGGAGGGGCCTGTCCCCTTTAGGGGGCGCCGGCTCCCCTCGGGCCCCAGGGCGGGGACTGGCTGGCTCAGGGGGGCGGGGAATGGGGGAGGGGGTCTGTCCCCTCTAGGGGGCAGCACATTATGTGCATAGAGAAGATGGGTAAATTCTGCCTTGATCTAATCCCACCCATCCCCCTCCTGCTCCCAGCTGTCTCCAGTCAGGGCGAGTCCAGAATATTCATCTGGGATTGCAAAGAAGGGGATTAACGTCTAGGAAGCAGAGCTCGCCCGCCCCCGAGAAGGGATGACGGGGAGGAAAAATAAATCCAGCTCTAAAGCGGAATGGGGGAGGGGTTCGGCGTGGGGAAGAACCCAGGAGCCCAGGCTCCAGGCAGAGCTTCTGCAAAATCGGGCAGTGGGGATCGGAGCCGGTGCCCCCTAGAGGGGACAGGCCCCTGCCCCATTCCCCGCCCCCCTGAGCCAGCCAGTCCCCGCCCTGCGGCCGGGTGGGAGCCGGCACCCCCTAGAGGGGACAGGCCCCTGCCCCATTCCCTGCCCCCCTGAGCCAGCCAGTCCCCACCTGGTGCCGGGTGGGAGCCGGCGCCCCCTAGAGGGGACAGGCCCCTGCCCCCTTCCCCGCCCCCCCTGAGCCAGCCAGTCCCCACCTGGTGCCGGGTGGGAGCCGGTGCCCCCTAGAGGGGACAGGCCCCTGCCCCATTCCCCGCCCCCCTGAGCCAGCCAGTCCCCGCCTGGGGCCGGGTGGGAGCCAGCACCCGCTAGAGGGGACAGGCCCCATGTCCCAGTCCCACCTGCTGCTTGTGTGAGTGCTGACGCCTCGCTGTCTGTCTCTCTCATCTCCCACAGCTCTCTTTAACCTGATCCCCGTGGGACTGCGCGTGGTTGCCATCCAGGGTACCAAGTCGGGGCAGTATATCGCCATGAATGCAGAGGGCTACCTCTATACCTCCGTGAGTGTCATTCCCCCCCGCCTCCGCCCGGCCCTCCCTCCTGACTAAACTGACCGTTGGTGTTAGCAGTGGGATCTAAGGGTTGTGTATGTGCTCTGGGTCCCAGCGTGGTGGAGTGGCCAATAGGGTGCATGATCCTCTTTCTTCCAGCAGGGGGCGCTGCCTGCGGGGTGGATTTAGTGGTGGGTCATGACAGTGCATCCCTAGGGAGGCAGATCAGAGCGTCCATTGGTGTTAGCGGTGGGATCGCTGGGTGAGCCCTGGAGGGGCGGGCTGATCATAGCTAATGGAGTGCAGTATCTGCTCTCTGCCAGTAGGTGGGGCAGTGGAGAGGGGTCCCTCCATACTTGTCTGGTATCCCCACCCCCGCAAAACAGCCCCCCACTTTTCCCCATGTGGGGTGCTCTGGAATAGGAGTGCCCCCTCCTAACTCTGCCCC
This sequence comes from Malaclemys terrapin pileata, assembly GCF_027887155.1. Lineage (NCBI taxonomy): Eukaryota > Metazoa > Chordata > Testudines > Emydidae > Malaclemys > Malaclemys terrapin. The sequence continues at coordinate 2,452,547 of NC_071519.1, read as the reverse complement.
ACACAATCCCCTTCTTCAGGCCCCATGGTACCAGGGCCCTTCCTCCCCCTTGGCGTATCCTCCCCCCTCCCGCCGATGCTGAATTAAATTTAGCAGCTGGCCTGATTTTTAGGGAACCCCTGGGAGAGACCAAGAAAATCCCCACCTGCAACCAGGGAGAGAGATGCACCATCAGCCATCCCCGTACGCTGTTCTGTCTGTCTGTCTAGGCCCAAGCACGCCTGTCTGGCCGTGTCTTTCTGACTCACTTTCCCTGTCACTCTCCATCGCACAGGTGAAGGTGATTCTCCCGCCAGGCCCCCCGCCTCTCCCCAGCCATGGTGCGCTGTGGAGGTCTGTGAAAGCTGGGGAGCAGGCCACGGGCACGCTGAGCTTTCGGTGTGGGCAGGGGATAGCGGGATGGGAGGGAAAGCAACGGTGAACGTAGCGCCGTGACACCGACAGGGAAAGTAATGGTGAATGTGGTGCTGGTAGTGAAAATAATGGTGACTGTGGAGCTGATCATGAAAATAATCGTGAATGTGCTGCTGACATGGAATGTAACTGACCGTTGTGCTTATAGTGAGAATAATGGTGAATGTGGCACAGATAGTGAAAATAAGACTTAACCTGGTATGGATAGTGAAAATAACAGTGAAAGTGGAACTGATATGGAAAATAATGGTGAACCTGGTGCTGACGGTGAAAATAACTGAACATGGTGGTTCTAGTGAAAATAATGGTGAATGTGGTGCTTCTAGTGAAAATAACTGTGAACGTGGTGCTTCTACTGAAAATAATGGTGAATGTGGCACGGATAGTGAAAATAACTGTGAACGTGGTGCTTCTACTGAAAATAATGGTGAATGTGGCACGGATAGTGAAAATAACAGGGAACATGGTGCTGATAGTGAAACTAATGGTGATCGTTGTGCTGACAGGGAAAATAACTGTGACTGTGGCGATGATAGTCGAAATAATGGTCAACGTGGTCCTGGTAGTGAAAATCATGGTGAATGTGGCGCTGATAGTGAAAATCATGGTGAACGTGACACTGAGAGGGAAAATCCATCCCCACATACCCCTTCTATCCAGCCAGCCAGCCCCATACACCCCATCTACCTAATTATCATCCAGCCCCATAGATGCCTTCCCCATCCATCCATCCATCCATCCGTTCTTTCTCCCTTCCCATACACCCCTCTTTCTTTCTTTCTTTCTTTCTTTCTTTCTTTCTTTCTCTGAAATCACACCCCCTTTCTCCTGTGTCTCTCACACACGGACGGACTGCATAATTCACAACCCCTCAAACCCAGCTGCCCTTAACCCCCCCAGGTCTGTGGAATATTCATCTCCCTGCCGGCGAGCCCCCCGCCCCCCTGCAGCCCAGACACCCCAGCGCAGCCAGGACACTTCGACCCTGGCCCCAAGCTGTGATGCAATAGCCGGGCTCTTCCCAAAGTTAACTGGGGTCAAAGTAGCTCAGAGCTTCCTTTCGAGGGCAGCAGGGGGCGCTCTCCCCTGGCAGGCAGGGCTGGCCCCAGGGCAGTGCTAGGGGGCGCTGTGGGGCAGGGAGCAGGGCGGGGGTTCAGCAGGGGGCGCTCTCCCCTGGCAGGTGGGGATGGTCCCAGGGCGGCGCTAGGGGGCGCTGTGGGGCAGGGAGCGGGGCGCGGGGGGCTCAGCAGGGGGCGCTCTCCCCTGGCAGGTGGGGATGGTCCCAGGGCGGCGCTAGGGGGCGCTGTGGGGCAGGGAGCGGGGCGGGGGTTCAGCAGGGGGCGCTCTCCCCTGGCAGGCGGGGCTGGCCCCAGGGCAGCGCTAGGGGGCACTGTGGGGCAGGGAGCGGGGCGGGGGCTCAGCAGGGGGCGCTCTCCCCTGGCAGGCAGGGCTGGCCCCAGGGCGGCGCTAGGGGGCACTGTGGGGCAGGGAGCGGGGTGGAAGGGGCTCAGCAGGGGGCGCTCTCCCCTGGCAGGCAGGGCTGGCCCCAGGGCGCCGCTAGGGGGCACTGTGGGGCAGGGAGCGGGGTGGAAGGGGCTCAGCAGGGGGCGCTCTCCCCTGGCAGGCAGGGCTGGCCCCAGGGTGGTGCTAGGGGGCGCTGTGGGGCAGGGAGCAGGGCGGGGGACTCAGCAGGGGGCGCTCTCCCCTGGCAGGCAGGGCTGGCCCCAGGGGGCGCTAGGGGGCGCTGTGGGGCAGGGAGCGGGGCGGGGGGGCTCAGCAGGGGGCGCTCTCCCCTGGCAGGCAGGGTTGGCCCCAGGGGGCGCTAGGGGGCGCTGTGGGGCAGGGAGCAGGGCGGGGGGGGCCAGCAGGGGGCGCTCTCCCCTGGCAGGCAGGGTTGGCCCCAGGGGGCGCTAGGGGGCGCTGTGGGGCAGGGAGCGGGGTGGGATCTCAGCAGGGGGCGCTCTCCCCTGGCAGGCAGGGCTGGCCCCAGGGCGGCGCTAGGGGGCGCTGTGGGGCAGGGAGCAGGGCGGGGGCAGCAGGGGGCGCTCTCTCCTGGCAGGCAGGGCTGGCCCCAGGGCAGCGCTAGGGGGCGCTGTGGGGCAGAGAGCGGGGCGGGGGCAGCAGGGAGCGCTCTCCCTTGGCAGGCAGGGCTGGCCCCAGGGCGGCGCTAGGGGGCACTGTGGGGCAGGGAGCGGGGTGGAAGGGGCTCAGCAGGGGGCGCTCTCCCCTGGCAGGCAGGGCTGGCCCCAGGGTGGTGCTAGGGGGTGCTGTGGGGCAGGGAGCGGGGCGGGGGCTCAGCAGGGGGCGCTCTCCCCTGGCAGGCAGGGCTGGCCCTAGGGGGCGCTAGGGGGCGCTGTGGGGCAGGGAGCGGGGCGGGGGGGGCCCAGCAGGGGGCGCTCTCCCCTGGCAGGCAGGGTTGGCCCCAGGGGGCGCTAGGGGGCGCTGTGGGGCAGGGAGCAGGGCGGGATCTCAGCAGGGGGCGCTCTCCCCTGGCAGGCGGGGCTGGCCCCAGGGAGGCGCTAGGGGGCGCTGTGGGGCGGGGGGCTCAGCAGGGGGCACTCTCCCCTGGCATGCGGGGCTGGCCCCAGGGCGGCCCTAGGGGGCGCTGTGGGGCAGGGAGCGGGGCGGGGGGGACCCAGCAGAGGGTGCTCTCCCCTGGCAGGCGGGGCTGGCCCCAGGGTGGCGCTAGGGGGCGCTGTGGGGCAGGGAGTGGGGCGGGGGGTTCAGCAGGGGGCGCTCTCCCCTGGCAGGCAGGGTTGGCCCCAGGGGGCGCTAGGGGGCGCTGTGGGGCAGGGAGCAGGGCGGGGGGGGCCAGCAGGGGGCGCTCTCCCCTGGCAGGCAGGGTTGGCCCCAGGGGGCGCTAGGGGGCGCTGTGGGGCAGGGAGCGGGGTGGGATCTCAGCAGGGGGCGCTCTCCCCTGGCAGGCAGGGCTGGCCCCAGGGCGGCGCTAGGGGGCGCTGTGGGGCAGGGAGCAGGGCGGGGGCAGCAGGGGGCGCTCTCCCCTGGCAGGCAGGGCTGGCCCCAGGGCAGCGCTAGGGGGCGCTGTGGGGCAGAGAGCGGGGCGGGGGCAGCAGGGAGCGCTCTCCCTTGGCAGGCAGGGCTGGCCCCAGGGCGGCGCTAGGGGGCACTGTGGGGCAGGGAGCGGGGTGGAAGGGGCTCAGCAGGGGGCGCTCTCCCCTGGCAGGCAGGGCTGGCCCCAGGGTGGTGCTAGGGGGTGCTGTGGGGCAGGGAGCGGGGCGGGGGCTCAGCAGGGGGCGCTCTCCCCTGGCAGGCAGGGCTGGCCCTAGGGGGCGCTAGGGGGCGCTGTGGGGCAGGGAGCGGGGCGGGGGGGGCCCAGCAGGGGGCGCTCTCCCCTGGCAGGCAGGGTTGGCCCCAGGGGGCGCTAGGGGGCGCTGTGGGGCAGGGAGCAGGGCGGGATCTCAGCAGGGGGCGCTCTCCCCTGGCAGGCGGGGCTGGCCCCAGGGAGGCGCTAGGGGGCGCTGTGGGGCGGGGGGCTCAGCAGGGGGCACTCTCCCCTGGCATGCGGGGCTGGCCCCAGGGCGGCCCTAGGGGGCGCTGTGGGGCAGGGAGCGGGGCGGGGGGGACCCAGCAGAGGGTGCTCTCCCCTGGCAGGCGGGGCTGGCCCCAGGGTGGCGCTAGGGGGCGCTGTGGGGCAGGGAGTGGGGCGGGGGGTTCAGCAGGGGGCGCTCTCCCCTGGCAGGCAGGGTTGGCCCCAGGGAGCGCTAGGGGGCGCTGTGGGGCAGGGAGCGGGGCGGGGGGGCTCAGCAGGGGGCGCTCTCCCCTGGCAGGCAGGGTTGGCCCCAGGGGGCGCTAGGGGGCGCTGTGGGGCAGGGAGCAGGGCGGGGGGGGCCAGCAGGGGGCGCTCTCCCCTGGCAGGCAGGGTTGGCCCCAGGGCGGCGCTAGGGGGCGCTGTGGGACAGGGAGTGGGGTGGGGGGGGCTCAGCAGGGGGCGCTCTCCCCTGGCAGGCGGGGCTGGCCCCAGGATGGCGCTAGGGGGCGCTGTGGGGCAGGGAGCGGGGCGGGGGGGGCTCAGCAGGGGGCGCTCTCCCCTGGCAGTCAGCGGTGGCCCTGGTGAAACCCAGGCGTCCGAGGCAAGGCGCAGCTCTGAGACCCGTTGCCTCCCTGCTGAAAGACAAGAGCGGGGGGCACTGCCCTCTACTGCCCACAGTTGGGCATTACACCCCCCACCACACATCGTTCTTTCTTTCTTTCTTTCTTTCTCACTCACACCCCATTTCTCTCCCTCCCTCCCTCCCTCTCCCAGGCTCACTTCACCGCCGAGTGCCGGTTTAAGGAGTGCGTCTTCGAGAATTACTACGTCATGTACTCCTCCACCCTGTACCGCCAGCGCGAATCCGGCCGCTCCTGGTACCTGGGCATCAACAAAGAAGGCCAGCCCATGAAGGGAAACCGAGTCAAGAAGACCAAAGCCGCCGCCCATTTCCTGCCCAAGCTATTGGAAGGTGAGTGGGGGAAGCAGGAACAATGGGGCGGGGGCTAGGGGAAGCAATGGGGGATGTAAAATAGAGACACCCCCCCACACCCCTGGTGTCTTTCTGTGTGGTAGGGCGGCTGGAGCAGCCAATCCCGTGCTATCCCTCACTTCTTCCTTCTCCTTGTGTCTCTCTCCCTCCCCACAGTGGCCATGTACCGCGAGCCGTCACTCCATAACGTGGTGGACCCCTCGGCGCCCCAGAAGTCAGATGAGGCCGGGGCCCCCAGCAAAGAGACAGCCAAGCCCCGCAAGGCGACGTAACCCCAAGGCCGGGGAGGGGCGTCGGCACCACTCCAGCAATGCCCCTCCCACGCACGTTCCCGCTCTGCCCCCTTCTGCTCAGGATGCCTGCCTACCTACATTCAACCTCTGGACCTCAGAAAAAAATGCCATCGAGGGTGTAATACCCTTTGCCACCACTAGGAGGGCGACATTGCCCTGCTGGAGAAAGAATTATGGGTGTGCGTATATATATATATGGTCTTCCATGCCAGCTGAGAGCGTGATTCCCTGTTCGGCCAACAGGTGGTGACATTGGGAAAAGTTCTGATCTATGCCAGCTTCCTTTTCAGCAATAAGGGTGCGACGCCTTTTCCCACTAGCGGAGGGCGACATTGGGAAAAACTGTTAGAAAATCCCCTTCCGTTGCACAATGGACGATACGCTTTTCAACCGCTGGGTCGCATCGGGGAAGGATGTTCCAGGCGAGACCTTCCATTTGCAATAATAAAAAAAAAAGGGGGTATCCTGCCCTCTTCCAGCGGAGGATGGAGACATCGGGACATTGCCCCCTGGCGTGAGACCACCGAGTGGTGACACGGTCATGTTGGGAGAGGCTATTACATACGCCACTTTCCCTTGCAATAAAAAGACAGCGTGTTCCTCTTTCCCACCAGCAGGTGGTGACGTTGTCACACTGGGGGGGGAAGATGGGTCTATCTGCCGCCATCTAGTTGATACCCTTTCTCCCCACTAGGGGACAACACTGTTGCATCAGGAGAGAATGTTCTAGACGTCACCTTCTCTGGCGTCATACCTTCTTCGACCACTAGGGGGGTGACATTTCACAAAGGGGGAAAAAAGAGAGCCAGCCATTCCGGATTTCTTCCCCGTTTCGATGGAAATGAGACACCAATCCGGGAGGGGAGGGAAAGTGAGGGGCAACCAGAAACTCCGCCCCCTTTTCCCACCAGCCCCTCCCACTCTAACATGCCAAATACTGTAGGATGTAGCCCTGCAACAACAGGAGACAAAGCCAGTCACGAGGAATCTGGATCAAGACTCCAGGACAATTGCGCGGGGGGGAGGGGGAGATACATGCTGGGGGGGTGGAGTCAATGCTTGATGGACACCTGTTGTATTTTATTGTTTAGTGACGGAGGGAGGGGGGAATATGTGTGGATGGAGCGGGGGGGTCAAAGCTACTTTCTGTTCCCCTTAGGCCAGGCGTTGGCCGAGGTTTTTAATTCTCTGACTCAGGTCCTCTGCCATGTGTCGCCTGCCTCCCAGAACCGGGGAGGGAACCCAGGAGTCCTGGCTCTCAGCCCCCCTGCTCTAACCACCAGCCCCCACTCCCCTCCCAGAGCCGGGGAGAGAACCCAGGAGTCCTGGCTCCCAGCCCCCCTGCTCTAACCACCAGCCCCCACTCCCCTCCCAGAGCTGGGGAGAGAACCCAGGAGTCCTGGCTCACAGCCCTACCTGCTCTAACCACCAGCCCCCACTCCCCTCCCAGAGCTGGGGAGAGAACCCAGGAGTCCTAGCTCCCAGACCCCCTGCTCTGACCCACCAGCCCCCACTCCCCTCCCAGAGCCGGGGAGAGAACCCAGGAGTCCTGGCTCCCAGCCCCCCCTGCTCTAACCACCAGCCCCCACTCCCCTCCCAGAGCCAGGGAGAGAACCCAGGAGTCCTGGCTCCCAGACCCCCTGCTCTGACCCACCAGCTGCCACTCCGCTCTCAGAGCTGGGGAGAGAACCCAGGAGTCCTGGCTCCCAGACCCCCTGCTCTGACCCACCAGCCCCCACCCCCCTCTCAGAGCCGGGGAGAGAACCCAGGCGTCCTGGCTCCCAATTCTCCCCACCTCTAATCAACAGACCCTGCACTCCTCCCAGAGTTGGTGACGGAACCCAGGAGTCCGGATTCCCGGCCCACCCATCCCCCACTCCTGCTATAACCCACTACACCGCATTCCCTTCCTAAAGTCAGGACTCCTGGGTTCTCTCCCTGGCTGTGGAAGGGGAGTGGGGGCTGGTGGGTTAGAGCAGGGGGGGCTGGGAGCCAGGACTCCTGGGTTCCCTCCCCGGTTCAATATTTTCCCAGCCATGACGGGAGGAGTGTCACCTGGCTACACCCCGCTAGCCAATCTGGCCACCAGCCATATCCGCGATAACTACCTACAGTCTCCCGCCGCCCCGGGTGGGGTGGGGTGGGGCGGAAGAGAGAGCCATAGCTGCAGGGGGGGGGTCTCCCATCCCTTCCCCTCTCCCCTTGACAGGCGATAACAGGGGTTTGGAAGAACTCAGGAATATTGGGGGGGGGGCCTCTGCCCCCCTCCCAGGGCAATTGCCCCTCTTGAGGGCTGGGTGGAAGGTCCGTGTGGAGGGGGGGGTCTACAGGGAGGTCACAAAGTGGCGAGGGGGGGTCCCGTGACATACAGGAGCGGTTGTGAGTCCGTCTAGTATGCGAGAGGGAAGGGCGGGGGATGGAGCAGCCAGCAGGGGGCAGCAAATACAGAGACACAGACACACAGAGAGACACAGACACAGAGAAAGAGACAGGCACAGAGACAGACACACACAGAGACACACACAGAGAGAGACACAGACACGCAGACACACACACAGAGACACAGAGAGAGACAGACACACACACACACACACAGAGACACAGACACAGAGAAAGAGACAGGCACAGAGACAGACACACACAGAGACACGCAGACACACACAGAGAGAGAGAGACACACACACACACAGAGACACAGACACAGAGAAAGAGACAGGCACAGAGACAGACACACACAGAGACACAGAGAGAGAGACAGAGACACGCAGACACACACACACACACAGAGACACAGACACAGAGAAAGAGACACACACAGACACGCAGAGAGACACACACAGTGGCCTCTATCTTCTCCCTTTCACTGGTCCCTGCGGGGGGGCTCAGCAGGGGGCGCTCTCCCCTGGCAAGCGGGGCTGGCCCCAGGGCGGCGCTAGGGGGCGCTGTGGGGCAGGGAGCGGGGCGGGGGGCTCAGCAGAGGGCACTCTCCCCTGGCAGGCGGGGCTGGCCCCAGGGCGGCGCTAGGGGGCGCTGTGGGGCAGGGAGCGGGGCGGGGGGCTCAGCAGAGGGCACTCTCCCCTGGCAAGCGGGGCTGGCCCCAGGGCGGCGCTAGGGGGCGCTGTGGGGCAGGGAGCGGGGCGGGATCTCAGCAGGGGGCGCTCTCCCCTGGCAGGCGGGGCTGGCCCCAGGGCGGCGCTAGGGGGCGCTGTGGGGCAGGGAGCGGGGCGGGGGGCTCAGCAGGGGGCGCTCTCCCCTGGCAGGTGGGGCTGGCCCCAGGGCGGCGCTAGGGGGCGCTGTGGGGCAGGGAGCGGGGGCAGCAGGGGGCGCTCGCCCCTGGCAGGCGGGGCTGGCCCCACTGGATCAGGCCACATGGGGCGGGGGACTCAGGTCACATGCATGGCGGGGGGGGCTCCGGAGATCGGGGGGGGGCGTTACGTCTCTCTCGTGTATTTTGTACAACAAGCCGACACTGTGTATATCTCTGTACAGCTCTGACCCCCCCCCGGGCCCCAACCTGCCCCCAACCATGTGTAGTGGGTGGGGGAGGGGAACACGGGACCCTCATGTGCCCCCCCCCTTTCCTCTGGCCATACCCCCTAGGCCTCCCCCCATTCCCTTCCCCACCCCCACTGACCCTTCCCCCCATCCCCGATCCCACTTACTGCCCCTCCCCCTCCTTTCTTACCCCCACTCCCGCTCCGGCTCCTGCCTGCCCCTCCCGATACTGCCCCCTGACTCCTCCCCTACAGCCCCGCCCCTCTTCGGCCCCGCCCCTTTATGGCTCCTCCTCCTTCCTGCCCCTCCCCCACCCTCTCCCTGCACAGAGAGCAATAAGGCCCCCAGCCTGCACCCTGGGGTCCCTGCATGAGTGCCAGCCCCTCCCTCTGCAATAAACCCCCCAACCTTCCACCCCTCCAGTGCAAAGGGGCCAGCCCCCCCCTCCCCGACCTGCACAACCAAGGGAATAAACCACATTTCTATGATCCTACCGGGCTCCATGTGGCTGTGTGGGATCCGGCTCCGGGATTTCCCCGGCTCCAGGAGGGAAGTAGGGGCTGTTCTGATGCCGTTCCCGGGCTCTGGCGCTGGGATTTACCCAATTCCCCGGGGGGAGGGAGCAGCTACCCCCCAGCTCCGGATCCAGCTCCGGGATTTACCCGCCGCCTCCGTAGGGTGACCAGACAGCAAGTGTGAAAAATCGGGACGGGGGTGTGGGGTAATTGGCACCTATATACGACAAAGCCCCAAATATCGGGACTGTCCCTATAAAATCGAGCCATCTGGTCACGCTACGCCTCCGGGACAAGGGGCTGCCAGTTAACTCCATTCCAGGCAACACCGCTAACCAGTTCCAGGCCCTTTCTCTCGCTGGCGAGGGGGACACGATCCAGCCCCGGGTTTTCCTCAGCCCCCACAGGAGAACCTGCCCCAGGGGCCATTCCAGTGCCCACGGGAATCCGGATCCGGGCCTTCCCCGGCTCCAGGCGGCCTCAGCCCCTGCTATCCGCGCCCCTCACCCCTCCGTCTGTCCCCCATCCCCGACACCCCCATCTACCCTCCATTGATCCATCCATCCCCATCCACACCCCTCCATGCATCTCTCCATCCCCACCCATCCCCGCTATCTACCTCTCCATCTCCATCCACCCCCGCTATCTACCTATCTATCTCTCCATCCCCATCCACCCCCTCCATGCATCTCTCCATCTATCTATCTATCCCCATGCACCGCCTCCATTCATCTATCTATCTATCCCCATCCACCCCATCTATCTGTCTATCTATCCCCATCCACTCCTGCTATCTATCTATCTTTCCCCATCCACCCCATCTATCTATCCCCATCCGCACCCCTTCCTGCACCTCTCCGTCTATCTATCTATCCCCATCCACCGCCTCCATTCATCTATCTTTCTATCACCATCCACCCCTTCTATCTATCTATATATCTATCTATCCCCATCCATCCCCTCTATTTATCTATCTATCTATCCGCATCCACCCCAGCTATCTATCTATCCCCATCGACCCCCCTCTATCTATCTATCTATGTATCCCCATCCACCCCCTCTATCTATCTATCAATCTATCTATCCCCATCCACCCCCTCTATCTATCTTTCTATCACTATCCACACCTTCTATCCATCTATCCCCATCCACCTCCTCTATCTATCTATCAATCCCCATCCACCCACATCCTCCGCATCTATCTATCTATCCCCACACACATCATCTATCTATCTATCTATCCTCATCCACCCCCTCTATCTATCTATCACCATCCACACCTTCTATCCATCTATCCCCATCCACCCCTTCTATCTATCTATCTATCCCCATCCACCGCTTCTATCTATCTGTCTATCTATCTATCCCCATCCACCCCCTCTATCTATCTGTCTATCTATCTATCCCCATCCACCCCCTCTATCTATTTATCTATCCCCATCCACCCCGTCTATCTATTCCCCCACACACCATCTATCTATCTATCCCCATCCACCCCCTCTATCTATCCCCCTACACACCATCTATCTATCTATCCCCATCCACCCCCTTTATCTATATCCCCATTCACCCCTTCTATCTATCTATCCCCATCCACCCCCTCTATCTATCTATCTATCTATCTATCCCCATCTATCTATATATCTATCCCCACACACACCATCTATCTATCTATCCCCATCCATCGCCTCTATCTTTCTATCTATCTTTCTACCTATCTATCCCCATCCACCCCTTCTATCTATCTATCAATCTATCTATCTATCCCCATTGTGACAGGTTGGATCACAGAAACCCCTTGGGAGCTGCTACCCGATGTGCAAAGACTACCCCTGCTTCTGTTTTCCCTGCCAGCTCAGGACCCCCACTTCTCGCCCTCGTGTAACCTACAAAGGAAAGTTCCCCTCTCCACTCACACACCTTTAACCCTCCCCAAAATGCTTTGCGATGCTTGCAACAGTGTTAGCAATATACGATGCTGCTCTACCTTCCCAGGGGACTCCCTAAGGGGGGGCATTGGGTTGTGACACCCTTATAAAATGATTGGGGGGATCCAATGCAAAGTTTGTCGTGTCGGGTGTCTTCAGCAGGCTCACGCTGCACTGAACATTGTTGTTATCGTTATGTTGTGGCTATAAGTTCATGTCGACAGTTCTGAGGGTGAACATGAGTCCTCATGGCTTAAAGTCCTCATGACTGGAAAAAGGCCAATGTAGTGCCCGTCTTTAAAAAAGGGAAGAAGGAGGATCCGGGGAACTACAGGCCAGTCAGCCTCACCTCAGTCCCTGGGAAAATCATGGAGCAGGTCCTCAAGGAATCAATTCTGAAGCACTTAGAGGAGAGGAAAGTGATCAGGAACAGTCAGCATGGATTCACCAAGGGGAAGTCGTGCCTGACTAACCTAATTGCCTTCTATGATGAAATAACTGGCTCTGTGGATGAGGGGAAAGCAGTGGATGTGTTATTCCTTGACTTTAGCAAAGCTTTTGATACGGTCTCCCACAGTATTCTTGCCGCCAAGTTCAAGAAGTATGGGCTGGATGAATGGACTATAAGGTGGATAGAAAGCTGGCTAGATCGTCGGGCTCAACAGGTAGTGATCAATGGTTCCATGTCTAGTTGGCAGCCAGTATCAAGTGGAGTGCCCCAGGAGTCGGTCCTGGGGCCGGTTTTGTTCAATATCTTCATTAATGATCTGGAGGATGGCGTGGACTGCACTCTCAGCAAGTTTGCAGATGACACTAAACTGGGAGGAGTGGTAGATACGTTGGAGGGGAGGGACAGGATACAGAGAGACCTAGACAAATTAGAGGATTGGGCCAAAAAAAACCTGATGAGGTTCAACAAGGACAAGTGCAGAGTCCTGCACTTAGGACGGAAGAATCCCATGCACTGCTACAGACTAGGGACCGAATGGCTAGGTAGCAGTTCTGCAGAAAAGGACCTAGGGGTTACAGTGGACGAGAAGCTGGATATGAGTCTACAGTGTGCCCTTGTTGCCAAGAAGGCTAACGGCATTTTGGGGTGTATAAGTAGGGGCATTGCCAGCAGATCGAGGGACGTGATCGTTCCCCTCTATTCGACATTGGTGAGGCCTCATCTGGAGTACTGTGTCCAGTTTTGGGCCCCACACTACAAGAAAGATGTGGAAAAATTGGAAAGAGTCCAGTGGAGGGTAACAAAAAGGATTAGGGGTCTGGAGCACATGACTTATGAGGAGAGGCTGAGGGAACTGGGATTGTTTAGTCTCCAGAAGAGAAGAATGAGGGGGGGATTTGATAGCTGCTTTCAACTACCTGAAGGGGGGGTTCCAAAGAGGATGGAGCTCGACTGTTCTCAGTGGTGGCAGATGACAGAACAAGGAGAAATGGTCTCAAGTTGCAGTGGGGGAGGTCTAGGTTGGATATTAGGAAACACTATTTCACTAGGAGGGTGGTGAAGCACTGGAATGGGTTCTCTAGGGAGGTGGTGGAATCTCCTTCCTTAGAGGTTTTTAAGGCCCGGCTTGACAAAGCCCTGGCTGGGATGATTTAGCTGGGAATTGGCCCTGCTTTGAGCAGGGGGTTGGACTAGATACCTCCTGAGGTCCCTTCCAACCCTGATCTTCTATGATTCTAAAGCAAACCCAGGCAAAAACTCTCCAATCACAGAGGGGCAGTTTGTGACGGGTTGGGTCACAGAACCCCCCTGAGGGCTGCCACCTGATGTGCCAAGGCTACCTCTATTCCTGCTTTCCCTGCCAGCTCAGGACTCCAGCACCCTGTCTTGCTGAGCCAGACACTCCCGTCTGCTCCAACACGGACCCAGGGTCTGAATTACTTGCCCCAGAGCTGCAAGTTAACCTGAAAACAGCTCACAGACGTGTGCTTGTCTTTAGCACTCAGATGTCCAACTCCCAATGGGGTCTAAACCCAAATAAATCCGTTTTACCCTGTATCTGTATAAAGCTTATGCAGGGTAAACTCATCAATTGTTCGCCCTCTATAACACTGATAGAGAGATATGCACAGCTGTTTGCTCCCCCAGGTATTAATACATACTCTGAGTTAATTACTAAATAAAAAGTGATTTTATTAAATACAGACAGTAGGATTTAAGTGGTTCCAAGTAGTAACAGACAGAACAAAGTAAGTCACCAAGCAAAATAAAATAAAATGCGCAAATCTATGCCTAATCAAACTGAATACAGATAATCTCACCCTCAGAGATGCTTCAGTAAGTTTTTCTCAGACTGGACACCTTCCAGGCCTGGGCACAATTCTTTCCCCTGGTACAGCTCTTGTTGCAGCTCAGGTGATAGCTAGGGGATTCTTCATGATGGCTCCTCCCTCCTTTGTTCTCTTCCACCCCTTTATATATCTGTTGCATAAGATGGGAACCCTTTGTCCCTCTGGGTTTCCACCCCGCCCCCCCCCCGGAAAAGCACCAGGTTAAAGATGGATTCCAGTTCAGGTGACATGATCACATGTCACTGCAAGACTTCATTGCCCACTTGCCAGCACACACATATACAGGAAGACTCACAGGTAAACACAGCCATCTGCAGACAATGGGAGTCATCAAGATTCCAAACCACCATTAATGGCCCACACTTTACATAATTACAATAGGCCCTCAGAGTTATGTTTTATATTTCTAGTTTTAGATACAAGAGTGGTACATTTCTACAAATTGGATGATCACACTCAGTAGATTATGAGCTTTGTAATGATACCTTACAAGAGACCTTATGCATGAAGCATATCCCAGTTACGTTATGTTCACTTTTTACCATATTTTTCTAAAACTATCCCAGTTACATTATATTCACTTATTATCATGTTTTTATAAAACCATATAGACTGCACAACGTCACACCCATCCACCGCCTCTATCTGTCTTTCTATCTATCCCCATCCACCACCTCTATCTATCTATCCCCATCCCCCTGTCTATCTATCTACCCATCCCCATCCACCGCCTCTATCTATCTATCCCCATCCACCGCCTCTATCTATCTATCCCCATCCACCCCCTCTATCTATCTATCCCCATCCACCCCCTCTATTTGTCTTTCTATCTATCTATCCCCATCCACCCCCTCTATCTATCTATCTATCCCCATCCACCCCCTCTATTTGTCTTTCTATCTATCTATCCCCATTCACCTCCTCTATCTATCTATCTATCTATCGTGACAAAGTTCCTCCTCTATCTTGGTGGGTCCTGCGCTTATTGGCGGATTTTCTTGCCTCAGAGATTCACCATGTGGGTTGGGGAACAGCCCAGTGACCTTCCCCTCTGGAAGAACCCACAGTCCAGGTCAATTGGGAGGTATGGGGGGAACCCGGGCCCGCCCTCTACTCCAGGTTCCAGCCCAGGGCCCTGTGGACTGTAGCTGTCTATAGTGCCTCCTGTAACAGCTGCATGACAGCTACAACTCCTTGGGCTACTTCCCCATGGCCTCCTCCAAACACCTTCCTTATTCTCACCACAGGACCTTCCTCCTGGTGTCCGATAACTCTTGTGCTCCTCAGTCCTCCAGCAGCACACCCTCTCACTCTCAGCTCCTTGCGCCTCTTGCTCCCAGCTCCTCACACTCCCCCGCAAACTGAAGTGAGCTCCTTTTAAAACCCAGGTGCCCTGATTAGCCTGCCTTAATTGATTCTAGCAGCTTCTTCTTAATTGGCTCCAGGTGTCCTAATTAGCCTGTCTGCCTTAACTGGTTCTAGCAGGTTCCTGATTGCTGTAGTGCAGCCCCTGCTCTGGTCACTCAGGGAACAGAAAACTACTCATCCAGTGACCAGTATATTTGCCCTCTACCAGACTCCTGTACCCCACTGGTCTGGGTCTGTCACATATCCCTCCTCCCTGCTCAACGCCAAGGGTTGGGCAGCTTGGGACGCCAGACAGTGCACACGTGACAAGCCAGCGGCGTTGCCATGACGGCTCCCTGCTCTGTGTTGCACATGGAACTGGAAAAGTTGGAGGGATAAGAACCATCTGGTCACCCTTGTGTTCTTCTCCTTGTTCCGCTGCATCCCTTGAAGAGGGGCATGGTCGGTCACGAGGACAAATCTGCGCCCGAGCAGGTAGTAGCGCAATGTTTCCATGGCCCATTTTACAGCGAGGCATTCTCTCTCCACCACTGCATATTTTTGTTCCCTTGGAAGGAGTTTCCGACTGAGGTATAGAATTGGGTGTTCCTCCTCCCCGACCATCTGTGATAGATCGGCCCCCAACCCTACTTCCGATGCATCCGTCTGCAGGATAAACTCCTTGGTGAAATCAGGGGCTATCAGTACAGGGTTATTGCAGAGGGCAGTCCGTAGGTCTGTGAATGCTTCCTCTGCTGCGTCAGACCATCTCACCAGATCAGGTCCACGGGCTTTCACTAGGTCTGTCAGGGGGCTTGCCCTTGTGGCAAAGTGGGGGATAAATTGTCGGTAATACCCCACCACACCTAGGAACGCCCGGACTTGTTTCTTGTGACTTGGTTGGGGCCAATTTTGGATGGCCTCGAACTTGTTCACTTGGCGTTTTACCAAACCTTTTCCCACAATGTAGCCAAGGTATTTGATCTCTGTAAACCCTACAGTGCACTTGGCAGGGTTTGCTGCAAGGCCAGCTCGCCTGAAGGTATCGAGGACTGCCTCCACCTTCTTCAGGTGGGTTTCCCAGTCTGGGGTATGAATGACCACATCGTCCAAGTAGGCAGCAGCATAACTGTTATGCGGGCGTAATAGCTTGTCCATGAGGTGCTGGAAGGTAGCTGGGGCCCCATGTAGTCCAAAAGGGAGGACAGTATATTGAAAAAGACCCTCTGGTGTAGAGAACGCTGTCTTTTCCTTTGTGTCTTCTGCAAGGGGAATCTGCCAGTACCCCTTTGTCAAGTCTAGGGTAGTCAAGTACCGGGCATTACCCAGACGGTCCACTGGCTCATCTATGTGAGGTATGGGGTACGCGTCGAACTGGGATACTTCGTTTAGTCGCCGGAAGTCGTTGCAAAATCTTGTGGTGCCATCAGGTTTGGGCACCAGCCCGATTGGGCTGGACCACTGACTGGGATTCTTCGATGATCCCCAACTCCAGCATTTCTTTTACTTCTGCTTTTATTTCCTCCCTTTTTGCCGCTGACACCCGATAGGGCCTCATTGTTACTCGGGCCCCAGGGTTCGTGACGATGTAGTGATAGGTCTCGGTTGTTCGACCCGGTTTTGTCGAGAACACATCTTGGTTCCAGAAGATCATCTCAGACACCTCATTCTTCTGGTCTGGTGTTAAATCGGGGACACTCTCACCTGTTTGGAAGGCTTGTTTTCCTGGGTTAGGTCTTTTTGGACCGTTGTGCATGCCTCTTGTGCATGCCAGGGTTTCAGAAGGTTAATGTGATAAATCTGTTCTTGTTTTCGGCATCCTGGCTGCCGCACCTTGTAAGTTACTTCCCCCACGGGTTCAACCACCTCATAGGGCCCCTGCCATTGGGCCAGAAGCTTGCTTTCTGCCGTGGGTACCAACACCATAACCCGATCCCTTGGTTGGAACTGTCGCACTTTTGCCTGGCGATTATAATGGGTTCGTTGGGCCTCCTGTTCCTTCTCCAAATGTTCCCGTACAATAGGGGTAACCCGGGCTATCCGGTCTCGCATCTGCATTACATGCTCTATTATGTATCAGAGAGGTAGCCGTGTTAGTCTGAATCTGTAAAAAGTAACAGAGGGTCCTGTGGCACCTTTAAGACTAACGGAAGTATTGGGAGCATAAGCTTTCGTGGGTAAGAACCTGACTTGCATCTGAAGAAGTGAGGTTCTTACCCACGAAAGCTTATGCTCCCAATACTTCTGTTAGTCTTAAAGGTGCCACAGGACCCTCTGTTACTTTATGCTCTATTATATTTCGCCCCTCATTGGGTTTCTCTTCCCAGATCTCTTTGGCGATAGCTAGTTTGCCATGGAGGTGACGCCCGTATAATAACTCGAAGGGGGAAAACCCAGTTGAGGCCTGTGGTACCTCCCGGATAGCGAACATAAAGTAGGGTAGTAGGGTGTCCCAATCCTTCCCATCCTGACTTACCACCTTCCTTATCATAGCCTTGAGGGTTCGGTTAAACCTTTCTACCAACCCATCAGTCAGCGGATGGTAGACCGAAGTTCTCAGGGTATGTATATGGAGCAGCGTGCAGAGGTCCTTCATTAACTTCGACATAAATGGGGTTCCTTGGTCAGTTAATATCTCCTTCGGTAGCCCCATTCGGGCAAAGATCCCCACCAGCTCTTTGGCTATAGTTTTAGAGGCCGTGTTCCGCAGGGGGACGGCTTCTGGGTAGCGAGTAGCATAGTCCAAAACAACAAGTATATATTGGTGGCCCCAAGCCGTCTTCTCCAGGGGTCCCACTAGGTCCATGGCTATTCGCTCGAAGGGGACCTCTATGATGGGAAGGGGTACTAAAGGTGCCCTCAAGTGGGGATGGGGACTGTGCAGCTGACACTCCGGGCAGGAAGCACAGTACCTCCGCACTTCTTCATGTACTCCGGGCCAGAAGAACCGTCATAGGACTCGTGCCAGGGTCTTCTCTACCCCCAAATGCCCCCCAAAAAGATGACTATGAGCAAGACTTAATACAACATTCTGGTGTTTTTGAGGTACTAGGATCTGCTATACCTTCTGCCCCTGTACTGGTGCAACCCGGTATAAGAGATCCTTCTTCATTATGAAGTAGGGTCCTGGTCCCTGGGTTTTCCCTTCCACGGGGACCCCATCTATTTCAGTCACCTCCTTCCTAATGTTGTCATACCTTGGGTCTTCTGCCTGGTCCCGTCCAAAATATCCTCTCCCGGGGCTAATCTGCCCAAGATCTAGGGGCCCAGTCTCTATTGCCTCTACTGGTTCAGAAGCATTAGGGTGGGGGTCAGACTCAGATGCTTCTCCCTCCTGCGTGGCCTCCTTTTCAGCTGCGCAGATCTGCCTACCTACAAGAGCGACCCTCTGGCTTTGGGTCAGTATTCGGGTTCCCAAGGCCTTAGCTGTCCTTCTTTCCCTTTTGTCTTTCTACCCTGTCTGGGAGTGGAGAACAAATCTGGGGATATTTCAGAGAAGATTGGGGGTTGACAGGATGCCTCACCAATTTTAGGGTCCCCATCTTTCTCCAAGCCCCCTACTGGGAGTAAGTTTCCAAACCCTGGGAAGTCCCTCCCTGTGAGCACCAGGTATGGGAGTTTAGGGACTACACCTGCTGCTACCTCAGTAGTGTTCCCTTGGATCTCGATTTTTACTGGGTTGGTGGGGTAGTAACTAACTGTCCCATGGACACATGTTATCTCCGTACGTTTAGCCTGCAGCAGCTGACTACGTTTCACGAGCTTCCCTGAGATAAGCGTGATAGCACTCCCCGAATCAACCAGTGCTGTGGACCCTATCCCATTTAGTTTCACTGGTCTGGTATACATATGTGGGGTTAGTGAGACCCCCACAAGGTGGATTAGGGAGCACGGATCTGTCCAGGTCCCCAGGTTACACTGCATAGGCTCCTCAGCATTGGGACACTGTGCAGCTATGTGTCCCCACTCCCCGCAGGCATAACATCTGTATGGAGCCCTAGGCGTTCCCCGGTCTCTTGGTTTGGGCAGTCTAACATCACGATCCTCTTCTCCCTCAGTGCTCTGACTCTTTGTGGCCTCTGATGGGCCTTCAGCCTCTCTCTTTTTCCACCTGGGCCCTCCTGATGGCCCAGTCACCCGAACTTTAGGGCTTGGTGCTGCTAGTTTAACCCGGGGTGCCTCTTCCTTAACTGGTCGGGTCAGCTCCCTCGCTGTCCTTCGCCTCTCTACCAGGGCGACAACCTCGTCATAGGTGGAGGGTTCATTCTGGCTTACCCATGCGCGAAGGTCTGGCGTTAGTCCCCTCATGTATCGGTCGATGACCAGAATCGCTAGTATCTCTTCCGGACTCCGGGACTCTGTTTGCAACCACTTTCGTGTGAGATGGATGAGGTCATACAATTGGGACCGCGGGGTTTTGTCTTCCTGGTACCTCCAACCGTGATACTGCTGGGCCCGCCCTGCTGTCGTTACCCCAGATCTGGCCAGGATCTCTGCTTTCAGCTGGGGGTAGTCTGCCGCAGCCTCTTCAGGCAGATCATGGTAGGCCTTCTGGGCCTCCCCACACAGGAATGGGGCAAGGATACCAGACCACTGATCTCGAGGCCAGGCCTCCCGTAGGGCTGTCCTCTCAAAGGCCAGAAGGTATGCCTCTACACCATCCTCCAGTGTAATTTTCTGCAGCCAATGGCTGGCCCGTATGAGCTGCGTCCCATCATGGCTGCGATTCAGCTCTGTAAGGGACTTTACCTGGTTTACCAGTTCCCGCAGCATAGCTCGGTCTTGAGCAGCCTGGTCTATCAGCAGGCGATTAGTCTCTTGCTGCAGCCGCCTGGACATGGGTAGCCTCCTGCTGGGCCGCCGTAGCTTGTATCAGTGCCCGCACTACGTCATCCATTGTGGTGAAAAAAAATAAACCCTCTCCCTTTTTTTTGTTGTTGTTGTGTGTTTTTTTTTAATCACCCTCCTTCTTCCACCACGCTGTGCACCCAAGATCCCACCCCTGACACCAGTGTGACAAAGTTCCTCCTCTATCTTGGTGGGTCCTGCGCTTATCGGTGGATTTTCTTGCCTCAGAGATTCACCATGTGATTTGGGGGAACAGCCCAGAGACCTTCCCCTCTGGAAGAACCCACAGTCCAGGTCAATTGGGAGGTTTGGGGGGAACCCGGGCCCGCCCTCTACTCTGGGTTCCAGCCCAGGGCCCTGTGGACTACAGCTGTCTATAGTGCCTCCTGTAACAGCTGCATGACAGCTACAACTCCCTGGCCTACTTCCCATGGCCTCCTCCAAACACCTTCCTTATTCTCACCACAGGACCTTCCTCCTGGTGTCTGATAACGCTTGTGCTCCTCAGTCCTCCAGCAGCACACCCTCTCACTCTCAGCTCCTTGCACCTCTTGCTCCCAGCTCCTCACACTCGCACCACAAACTGAAGTGAGCTACTTTTAAAACCCAGGTGCCCTGATTAGCCTGCCTTAATTGATTCTAGCAGCTTCTTCTTAATTGGCTCCAGGTGTCCTAATTAGCCTGCCTGCCTTAACTGGTTCTAGCAGGTTCCTGATTGCTGTAGTGCAGCCCCTGCTCTGGTCACTCAGGGAACAGAAAACTACTCATCCAGTGACCAGTATATTTGCCCTCTACCAGACTCCTGTACCCCACTGGTCTGGGTCTGTCACACTATCTATCTATCCATCCCCAACCACCCCTTCTATCTATCTATCTATCTATCTATCCCCATCCACCCCTTCTATCTATCTATCTATCTATCCCCATCCATCCCCTCTATCTATCTATCTATCTATCTATCTATCTATCCCCATCCATCCCATCTATCTATCTATCCCCATCCACCCCCTCTATCTATCTATCCCTATCCACCCCCTCTATCTATCTGTCTATCCCCATCCATCCCATCTATCTATCTATCTATCTATCTATCCCCATCCACCCCCTCTATCTATCTATCCCTATCCACCCCCTCTATCTATCTATCTATCCCCATCCATCCCATCTATCTATCTATCTATCCCCATCCACCCCCTCTATCTATCTATCCCCATCCACCCCCTCTATCTACCTATCTATCTATCTATCCCTATCCACCCCCTCTATCTATCCATCCCCATCCACCCCCTCTATCTATCTATCTATCCCCATCCACCCCCTCTATCTATCTATCTATCTATCCCTATCCACCCTCTCTATCTATCTATCTATCCCTATCCACCCTCTCTATCTATCTATCTATCTATCCCCATCCACGCTATCTATCTATCTATCTATCTATCTATCTATCTATCTATCTATCCCCATCCACCCCCGCTATCCATCTATCCCCATCCACCCCCGCTATCTATCTATCCCCATCAATCCCCGCTATTTATCTATCTATCTATCTATCCCCATCCACCCCCTCTATCCATCCCCATCCACCCAATCTATCTATTTATCTATCTATCTATCCCCATCCACCCCCACTATGTATCTATCTATCCCCATCCACCACCACTATGTATCTATCTATCCCCTTCCACCCCCTCTATCCATCTATCTATCTATCTATCCCCATCCACCCCCACTATCTATCTATCTCTTAATCTATCTATCTATCCATCCCCATCCACCCCGCCGCTCTATCTATCCCCATCCACCCCCTCTATCTATCTCTCTATCCATCCCCATCCACCCCCGCTATCTATCTATCTATTTATCCCCATCTACCCCCGCTATCTATCTATCCATCCCCATCCACCACCCCCTCTCTATCTATCCCCATCCACCCCCTCTATCTATCTATCTATCTATCTATCTATCCATCCCCATCCACCTCTGCTATCTATCTATCCCCATCTACCCCCTCTATCTATCTATCTATTTATCTATCTATCTATCTATCTATCTATCTATCTATCCCCATCCACCCCCGCTATCTATCTATCTATCCCCATCCACCCCCTCTATCTATCTATCTATCTATCTATCTATCTATCTATCTATCTATCTATCTATCTATCCCTATCCACCCCCTCTATCTATCTATCTATCTATCCCTATCCACCCCCTCTATCTATCTATCTATCTATCCCCATCCACCTCTGCTATCTATCTATCTATCCCCATCTACCCCCTCTATCTATCTATCTATCTATCTATCTATCTATCCCCATCCACCCCCGCTATCTATCTATCCCCATCCACCCCCTCTATCTATCTATCTATCTATCCCTATCCACCCCCTCTATCTATCTATCTATCTATCTATCTATCTATCTATCCCCATCCACGCTATCTATCTATCTATCGCCGTCCACCACCTCTATCTATCTATCCATCCCCATCCACCCCCTCTATCTATCTATCCCCTTCCACCCCCTCTATCTATCTATCTATCTATCTATCTATCTATCTATCTATCTATCTATCCCCTTCCACCCCCCTCTATCTATCTATCTATCTATCTATCTATCTATCTATCTATCTATCTATCTATCTATCCCTATCCACCCCCTCTATCTATCTATCTATCTATTCCCATCCACCCCCTCTATCTATCTATCTATCTATCTATCTATCTATCTATCTATCTATCCCCAGCCACCCCCGCTATCTATCTATCTATCCCCATCCACCCCCACTATGTATCTATCTATCCCCATCCACCACCACTATGTATCTATCTATCCCCATCTACCCCCTCTATCTATACATCCCCATCCACCCCCTCTATCTATCTATCTACCTATCTATCCCCATCCACCCCCTCTATCTATCTATCTATCTATCTATCTATCTATCCATCCCCATCCACCCCCGCTATCTATCTATTTATCCCCATCTACCCCCGCTATGTATCTATCTATCTATCTATCTATCTATCCATCTATCCCCATCCACCACCACTATGTATCTATCTATCCCCATCTACCCCCTCTATCTATACATCCCCATCCACCCCCTCTATCTATCTATCTATCTATCTATCTATCTATCTATCTATCTATCTATCCCCATCCACCCCCTCTATCTATCTATCTGTTAATCTATCTATCTATCCATCCCATCCACCCCGCCTCTCTATCTATCCCCATCCACCCCCTCTATCTATCTATCTATCTATCTATCTATCCATCCCCATCCACCCCCGCTATCTATCTATTTATCCCCATCTACCCCCGCTATCTATCTATCTATCTATCTATCTATCTATCTATCTATCTATCCATCCCCATCCACCCCCGCTATCTATCTATCTATTTATCCCCATCTACCCCCGCTATGTATCTATCTTTCGATCTATCTATCTATCTATCTATCTATCCATCTATCCCCATCCACCCCCGCTATCTATCTATCTATCCATCCCCATCCACCACCCCCTCTCTATCTATCCCCATCCACCCCCTCTATCTATCTATCTGTTAATCTATCTATCTATCCATCCCCATCCACCCCCCCTATCTATCCCCACCCACCCCCGCTATCTATCTATCTATCCATCCCCATCCACCCCCTCTATCTATCTATCTATCTATCTTTCTATCCATCCCCATCCACCTCTGCTATCTATCTATCCCCATCTACCCCCTCTATCTATCTATCCCCATCCACCCCCTCTATCTATCCCCTTCCACACCCACTATGTATCTATCTATCCCCATCCACCCCCGCTATCTATCTATCTATCTATCTATCTATCTATCTATCTATCTATCCCCATACACCCCCCTCTATCTATCCCCATCCACCCCTTCTATCTATCTGTCCCCATCCAACCCCTCTATCTATCTATCTATCTATCTATCTATCTATCTATCTATCTATCCCCATCCACCCCTTCTATCTATCTATCCCCATTCCACCCCTCTATCTATCTATCTATCTATCTATCTATCTATCTATCCGCATCCACCCCTTCTATCTATCTATCCCCATTCCACCCCTCTATCTATCTATCTATCTATCTATCTATCTATCTATCTATCTATCCCCATCCACCCCCTCTATCTATCTATCTATTCCCCACAGATGGCCGTGTGTTCGAATCCTGCTGGGGATCCTTCACCTCCCCTAGCGGGCTCTGGGTCCCAAAGGGTTAAAGATCCCTGCTTCCCCCCCCCTCCCAGTCCAGAACAGGTGGTGCCTCCAGCCTTCCCATGGCAGCTGTGGAACGTGGCCCCCTCCCCCGCCCCGGAACCCTCCCCCTTCCCCCCCCCACATACACTCCAGTGACAGCTGGTGGGACCAATGGGGCGGCTGGTGGGGGGCGGGCGTGCTGGGTGGCAGCTGGGCCTCAAGGAGACACACGGACACACGGACGCAGCCATGGCGCGGGCGGCCCCAGTGCTGGTGACCCTCTGGCTTCTCCCGACAGTGGGTAAGCTCAGCCCCCCCCCCCTCGAGCCAGGCCCCAGCTAGAGAGCAGGGCGTGGGGCCAGAGAGGGGGCCCTGCAGGCGGGGACAGATGGGGCCCCAGCTAGAGCAGGTAGAGCACTGGGGCGAGATATGGGAACAGAGATTGGATGTAGATGTGGGGGCGGTTGAGGGATAGTAGAGGGGGTCGGGGGGATGGACGGAGGGGGTGGATGAAGATGAATGGGAGGGTTGGGGGATGGACAGGTGGGGAGGATGGATGGATGGATGGATGGGTGGGGTGGATGGGGATGAATGGGAGCGGGGATGGATGGATGGATGGGGGTGGATTGGGATGAATGGATGGGGAGATGGATGGATGGATGGGGTGGATGGGGATGAATGGGAGCGGGAATGGATGGATGGGATGGATGGGGATGACTGGGTGAGGGGATGGGGATGAATGGGGGGATGGATGGATAAACAGAGGTTGTGTGGGGATGGATGTATGGGTGGGAGTGGATGGATAGATAGAGGGGTGTGGGGACAGACAGATTGAAGACTGGAGGGGACAGATAGCTGTGTAGGGGGATGGATGGATGGGTGGATGGATGGATGGCTGTGTTTGGGGACGGATAGATGGATGGGTGGATGGATGGATGGCTGTGTTTGGGGATGGATGGATAGCTGCGTATGGGGATGGAAGGATGGAGGGATGGATAGAGACATAGAGGTGTCTGGGTGGGGATGGATAGATTGATAGAGGGAACATGTGGGGAGGAATGGATGGATAGGGAGGGAGGGAGGGATAGAGACAGAGGTGTGTCTGGGTGGGGATGGATAGGCAGAGGGGCCGTGGGGATGGATGGATTGACGGGTGTGGGGGGATGGAGGGATGGGTGGAGAGATAGAGGTTTGTCTGGGTGGGGATGGATAGAGGGAACGTGTGGGGAGGGGGGGTGGATGGATGATGGATGGAAAGATAGTCGGCTCACTAGTTAGCTATGTCCCATGGGGCAGTACCAGGCTGCAGGGGGGTGTGATGGGGAACCACACACACACACAAACACACACACACACATTTTCTCTCCCGGCAGTGGCGGGTGGCTTGGAGACCGAGGAGCGTCTCCTGGAGAAGATATTTGAGAACTACAACCCCAACGTCCGCCCCGCCCGCACCCTCACCGACAAGGTGTTCGTCCGGGTGGGCATGTCACTGTCCCAGCTCATCAGCCTGGTGAGGAACCAGAGTTCTAGATCAGTCACCAGCACTCCTAGAATGTTCTAGACCAGGTTCTAGGTCGCCTACTGGGACAGAGCTCCTGGTCCTTTGCTGGCCAAAAAGAGACCCCATTCTAAATTAGCTTACATGTGGGATGGTGGATCAGCCGCTCATACTGTTCTAGACCATGTTCTAGACCAGTCTAGTGCCTGTAGCTCCTGGTCCTCGATGGCCCCGAAGGGATTGCAATCTAGATTGGCTTCGGGGCGGGGGGGCTGCTCAACCATCAAACCTTTTCTAGCTCAGCTGTATGGCACGGCCACTCGCGCTGCCCAGAGAAGACTGTCCTCTAGGTTTGCCCCCTGGTTACCAAGGCAGTTTCAGGCTGTGTTCTAGAGTGGCCTAGAACATAGCAATTCCTGATCGATACTGGCCAGTGGGTGCTGTGTTCTGAGATGACTTCCCTGGCGGCAGCCTAGACCAATCACCCCCCAGTGCTATCCTATACCTTGCTCTAGAGTAGCCTAGAACAGAACAGTTTTCCCCAATGACGTTCCAGAGCCATTCTAGCCCATGTTCTAGAGCGGCCCAGCTCTCCTGTGCTGCACTGACTGTGTTCTAGATTAGATTTCCAGTAGTTTCTTTCCACGCCAGGGCCCAAAGCCACGCTAGAGCGACCTAGAATGCAGTTGCTTCAGCTGTGACACCTGGGCCTCTCGTTCTAGATTTCTTTTTGAGGCAGCTAGCGCCCGTGGGGGGTGGGGGAGGGCAGCAGGACCCCCGGCTCTGGCAGGGAGAGGGTTAAGGACCTCTCACCCGCCCCCTTGGCCCGCGGACAGAGACAGCAGCTGTCACGGAGCCCGTCCCGGGCGCGTTATAAATAGCAGTGGATGGGGAAGAGGGGGAGGAAATGGGGCTGGAGGGGGAGGGGCAGCTGGATACATGCATGGGGTTGGCACCCCAGGCGGGAGTCCATCTCAGTCCCATCTGCCCCCCATAAACCCACCCCCATTGTCCAGTGCCCCCCAAAAGGGCCCTATCCCTCCCAAGATCCCCCCCCACCGGGAGGGGCATTCTCAAGGGGGTTACACGGGGGGAGGTACCGATCCTGGGGAGGGGGCAGGATTCTGGAGGCGAAGGGGGTATCCCCCGAATGACTTTTTAACCTTTTCTTACACACACCCCAGAATGAAAAAAACGAGGAGCTGACCACGAAGGTGTATATGGACCTGGTGGGTACCTTCCCCCCACCCACCCCAAAATATTTCCATGCCTACTGCCCCCCTCGCCCGTATCCCATCCCAGACTGGGGGCTGGGGCTGCGTTCGCACCTGCGCAGGTAGCTGGCACCACCTGCTGGCTGCTGGGGGGAAGTGCAGGGGTAGATTTCTGGTTGGGGGGGCTCTGTGGGTTATAAAAGGGGGGGGCCAATGAGGAAAGGGGCCCCAGCTCTGCTTCCTTATTTATAACAGGAGCTGGGGCGGGGGGGCGGGGCTGGTCCATTCCCAGCTCAGCCACAGATGGCGGGCAGGTCACTGCGTGCCTCGGTTTCCCCATTTGTGCCATGGGGCAAACAGCTCTGCCCAGCCTCACATGATGGGGTGAGACTGGGAGGAGAAACACAGGGGGAGGAGCTCTTTCTTTCTTTCTTTCTTTCTTCTCACTATTCCCTTTTTCTTTCCTTCTTTCCCACTCACCCCTGTCTCTTTCCCCTCTCCCTGCATCCCTCCCTCTTGGCCGTACCCAGGAGTGGACGGACTATCGCCTGAGCTGGAACGTGTCCGACTTTGACGACATCACGTCCATCCGGACCTCGTCCGACAAAGTCTGGCTCCCGGATATCTACCTCATGAACAAGTGAGCCGGGCGGGGGACAGAGGCCCTGGGACAAGCTGGTGGCCTTCGCCTGCGTGGCGCCTCTTCCTTCTTCCTTCTTCCTTCTTTCTTTCTTTCAGTAACGATGGGAATTTCGACATCGCCTTGGCTGTGAATGTTTTGGTGTCTCACGTTGGGACCGTTCGCTGGCTTCCCCCAGCCCTCTACCGCAGCAGCTGCAGCATTCAGGTGAGCTGAGCACCCGGCTGGGGGCGCTGTGCAGTGGGGGGCCCAGCAGGGGGTGCTGTGCAATGGGGGGCCCAGCAGGGGGCGCGGTGCTGCAGTGGGGGGCCCAGCAGGGGGCGCTGTGCAATGGGGGGCCCAGCAGGGGGCGCGGTGCTGCAGGGGACAGAGGGGGCCAGCAGGGGCGCGGTGCTGCAGTGGGGGGCCCAGCAGGGGGTGCTGTGCAATGGGGGGCCCAGCAGGGGGCGCGGTGCCGAGGGGGGCCCAGCAGGGGGTGCTGTGCAGTGGGGGGCCCAGCAGGGGGCGCGGTGCTGCAGGGGACAGAGGGGGCCAGCAGGGGCGTGGTGCTGCAGTGGGGGGCCCAGCAGGGGGTGCGGTGCAGTGGGGGGCCCAGCAGGGGGTGCTGTGCAGTGGGGGGCCCAGCAGGGGGCGCGGTGCTGAGGGGGGCCCAGCAGGGGGTGCTGTGCAGTGGGGGGCCCAGCAGGGGGTGCTGTGCAATGGGGGGCCCAGCAGGGGGCGCGGTGCTGAGGGGGGCCCAGCAGGGGGTGCTGTGCAGTGGGGGGCCCAGCAGGGGGCGCGGTGCTGAGGGGGGCCCAGCAGGGGGTGCTGTGCAGTGGGGGGCCCAGCAGGGGGTGCTGTGCAGTGGGGGGCCCAGCAGGGGGCGCGGTGCCGAGGGGGGCCCAGCAGGGGGTGCTGTGCAGTGGGGGGCCCAGCAGGGGGCGCGGTGCTGCAGGGGACAGAGGGGGCCAGCAGGGGCGCGGTGCTGCAGTGGGGGGCCCAGCAGAGGGCGCTGTGCAGTGGGGGGCCCAGCAGAGGGCGCTGTATCCACACCGTCTCTCCCCTGCCCAGGTGACCTACTTCCCCTTCGACTGGCAGAACTGCAGCATGGTGTTCCAGTCGTACGCCTACGGTGCCGCCGAGCTCGGCCTGCTGCACCCGCTAGACGAGGACGGGCGCGAGGTGCGGGAGATCGTTGTCTTCGACAACACCTTCATCGGTGAGCCGGGCACGCCGCACACACACACATACAACTACACACACAGGGCTATGCACACACACAGCTACACACACGCACACACAGAGACCTACACACGCACAGCTACACGCAGACACACACAGAGACACGCACAGCTACACATGCATACAGACACACATATACAGCTACACACAGAGACACACACACAGCGACACACATACACACAGCTACACACAGAGGCACACTCACAGAGCTACATGCACGCACAGTTACACACAGAGACACACAGCTACACACAGCTACATGAACACACAGAGCAACGCACACACACTGCAGAGCCATGCATGCACCATCACAACACTCACACAGAGCTATAAACACACACACACAGAGCTACAAATGCACAATCAAAACACACACCTACACAAACACACACACAACACATGGAGCTACACACACACAGAGCCACGCACACACAACCACAACACACACACAGCTACACACAAATAGAGTTACACACACACCCCTACACATGCACAGCTACTCACACAACACACTATCATCTCAAACACGCACAGAGCTACACACACATGGCCATCTCTCTGTCACACACACACAGCCAGGCATGCACAACCACAACACACACAGAGCTACAGAGAGAGAGAGAGGTACACACACAGAGCCATATCTCACAACACACCAAGTAACACACACACAAACAGAGCTACACACATACATTGACAACCACAACACACACAGAGCGACGCACACAGGAACAACCACAACACACAGGTACACACACACGCAGGGTGTCACACACATGACCACAACACACACAGAGCAACACACACACACAACTGTCATGCACACAGCAAAAAACACCCACAGCGATACACACACAAAGCCACAGCACGCACAGAGTGACTCACACGGAGCGACACACATACAACATGACACACACAGCACCACCCACATGCACGCAGTTGCTTGACACACAGACACAACCTGCACAACATGCCAATCCCTGCATAGTCTGGATAGTGATCCCACTACTGCCACCAATTGTCTCTGGGCCCCACTCCCCTGCCACTCCCAGTGGGGTGACTCTGGATTGGCACCCCTTTGCCCTGACCCGCTTCTCTGCCCTCCAGACAACGGGCAGTGGGAGATCCGGCACAAGCCAGCGCGGCGCAACACGCTACCTGGGGATCCACAACACGAGGACCTGACCTTCTACCTCATCATCCGCCGCAAGCCGCTCTTCTACATCATCAATGTCATCATCCCCTGCATCCTCATCACCATCCTGGCCATCTTCGTCTTCTACCTGCCCCCCGATGCCGGTGGGTGCTGGGCAGACGGGCACAGGCTGCCCCGGTGCAGTGGGGGGTGGGGGAAGTGCCGGACCCATTCCGGGTGCGGGGGCAGGAATCCGGTGCCAGGTTTTCCTCTCCTCCCAGGAACCGCCCCCCTTTCCAGGGGGCTGAGGAATCCAGTGCCGGGACTCCGGTCTCCCTCAGCAGACCTGAGTCCATGCTAGATGGGCCCCTTGGCACACCAGAGGCCAGGTTAGATGGGCCCCACAACCCCCTGTCTCTGGGGACAGACCAGAGGCCATGTTAGATGGGCCCCACAACCCTCTCTCCATGGGGAGAGATCAGAGGCCAGGCTAGATGGGCACAGGTCTCCCAGTCCTCCCCGGGCCTGGCTGATGCCCCCTCCACGGTCTCCGCCCAGGGGAGAAGATGACCCTGTCCATCTTCGCCCTGCTCACCCTCACCGTCTTCCTGCTGCTGCTGGCGGACAAGGTGCCGGAGACCTCGCTGGCGGTGCCCATCATTGTCAAGTACCTCATGTTCACCATGATCCTGGTGACCTTCTCCGTCATCCTCAGCGTGGTGGTCCTCAACCTGCACCACCGCTCGCCCAACACCCACGACATGCCCTTCTGGGTCAGGCAGGTAATGCGCCCCCGCCACCCCCTTCCCTTCCCCACCCCCGGCTCCCACCTGGCCCCAATGCGGAGACTGGCTGGCTCAGGGGGCCGGGGAATGGGATATGAGCCTGCCCCAGGGCCGGGTTCTCATGGAGGGGTTCTGGATTCTCTCTCCTGGGCAGATTTTCATTCACCGGCTCCCACGGTACCTGGGGCTGCAGCGGCCAAAACCGGAGGCCATCCTGAAACCTCCCCCAGCCCCCAGACGGGAACTGGGGGTCAAGAGCAACCGAGGCACAGACGAGTATTTCATCCGCAAACCCACCTGTGACTTCCTCTTCCCCAAGCCCAGCAGGTCAGATGGGGGGCGCTGTGGGGCAGGGAGCAGGGCGGAGGGCTCAGCAGGGGGCGCTCTCCCCTGGCAGGCAGGGCTGGCCCCAGGGCAGCGCTAGGGGGCGCTGTGGGGCAGGGATTTTCAGCGTTTTCTTCTGTCTCTCTGAATTCCCCTGTGGCGTTTCAGCCAGATGCGAGGTTCTCCTTTCCTTCCTGGCCTAAAAGGCTGTGCAGGTGTTAAGCAGCCCTCGCACCCCACCCCAGAGGTGGCCGCATCTCAGCCCCGGGCGAGGGGTCCCCAGGTAACCAGCCGCCCCGCCCCAGAGGTGGCCACGGAGGTCTTGACGGCTCTTTCTGGTTCTCCCTTCAGGTTCTCCCAGGACCCCTTCTCGCAGGACCTGCGGCGCTTCATCGACGGGCCGAGCGAATGCCTCGTCCTGCCACCCGACCTCAAGTCCGCCATGGACGCCGTCACCTACATCGCCCGGCAGCTGCAGGACCAGGAGGACTATGACACGGTGAGTGGGGACCGGCCGGCTGCCCATCACCCGTGGACTCTGACTCCGGCCCCAGCCAATGCCCCCCGACCCCCGGTCCACAGGATCAGAGCTTGTCTGTCTGTCCAGCGCCAAGCACAGTAGGCAGGTTTGGGAGGGTTGGCGGGGGAGGGTTGGGAGCCCCTATGGGTCAGGGTTAAGGGGGCCCAATGGCGCAGTCCTGGGGGGTTGGGGGAGGTTTAGGGGGGTCAGTGGGGCAGGGTTGGGGGCCACAATGGGGCAGGGTTATGGGGCAGCAAATGGAACAGACTTCAGGGGGTGGGGAGGTTTATGGGGGTCAGTGGGGCTAGGTTAGGGGTCACTAGGTGCACCTACTCAGCAGAGCATTAGGGGGCCACAAGGAGCAGCCCCCCATGTCACTCCCCCTGCCCCCATCTCCCCCCAGCTCAAGGAGGACTGGCAGTACGTGGCCATGGTCGTCGACCGTCTCTTCCTCTGGACCTTCATCACCTTCACCAGCGTCGGGACCCTCACCATCTTCCTTGACGCCAGCTACAACCTGCCCCCCGCGCACCCGTTCCCGTGATGGGGCTGCGCCGTGAATCTGGAGTCACTCCCAATCGCTTTCACACTCCACCGGGGATCAGCGGAGTGACTCCGGATTCAGCCCCCCGCCCCCCCCCGGAGCTGAATGGAGTCAGTTCTGCCTGTGACCTCCAGAGGGCGCTGTGAGGTGGTGGTGGCTGTTTTCTGGGGCTGAATAAATCCCACAATTTGGTTCACAGTAAAAACGGGTCATTCAGCTTCATTGAATCCGGTGTCTAGTGGATTAGAGTTGGGGAAGGGGGCACCGCTGGGAGCCAGGACTCCTGGGTTCTCTCCGTGGCTCTGGGAGGGGACTGGGGACTGGGGGCTGGTGGGTTAGAGCAGGGGGGCTGGGAGCCAGGACTCCTGGGTTCTCTCCCCGGCTCTGGGAGGGGAGTGGGGGCTGGTGGGTCAGAGCAGGGGGGCTGGAAGCCAGCGTTGTTAATCATCAGCTAAAGTTTTACATCGGAATCTGCTGATGCCTAAATGAAAAAGATTCACAGGGCAGAGACTGGCTGGTTCTGGGGGGCAGTGAATGGGGCAGGGGCCTGTCCACTCTAGGGGGTGCTGCCTCTGGGGGGCTGTCTTGCTCGGCAGGGGGTAGGAATTCCTAGCCGCAGTGGGTCCTTTGCCTGTGGGGTGGAGGGCGGGTGGAGGGGTCAGGGTACAGAGCAGACATGTCCCGTGACGTTCAAGAGCTCTGCATTCCCTGAGACTCACCGTTGGCCCCCATTCGGGGCCTTACACATTAATGGGGCTCTCCAGCTAATGGCCAAGGGAAGCCAGGACTCCTGGGTTCTCTCCCCTGCTCTGGGAAGGGAGTGGGGCTGGTGGGTCAGAGGAGGGGGGCTGGGAGCCAGGACTCCTGGGTTCTGTCCCCGGCTCTAGGAGGGGAGTGGGGCTGGTGGGTCAGAGCAGGGGGGCTGGGAGCCAGGACTCCTGGGGTCTCTCCCCGGCTCTGGGAGGGGAGTGGGGGCTGGTGGTTAGAGCAGGGGGGGCTGGGAGCCAGGACACCTGGGTTCTCTCCCCGGCTCTGGGAGGGGAGCGGGGGCTGGTGGTTAGAGGGGGGGGGGCTGGGAGCCAGGACTCCTGGGTTCCATCCCCAGTTTGCGGCCATTGTGTGTTTTGAACTCCCCTCTGACCTACTAAAACCCGCTCCCACCGCTGGGGAGAGAACCCAGGAGTCCTGAATCCCACCCTACTCCCCTCCCAGACCTCAGCCCATAACCCAGGAGCCCTGGCTCCATTTTAGTTCCCCATCTGTCCGCACATGCTCACCTTCCTCGCGCCCCATATATTTCCTCCATCCCAAACCCAGTTGTGGCTGCAGACCTGCTCTCCCCACCCCCAGGTCCCCTATTACTCCCTATGCGGGGAGACGGAGTCTCCTTCCCTCTGGCCCCAAGCTCCTTTGAATCAGAGGTTGCTTGGTGTTAGCAGTGGGATCCCCTCTGTTTGGTGCCAGCGGTGGGATCCCCTGTTTGGTTTCGGCGGTGGGATCCCCTCTGTTTGGTGCCAGCGGTGGGATCCCCTGTTTGGTTTCGGCGGTGGGATGGCTCCTTCCTGCCAGGCGCCCCCTCCTGCCGCTGGAGCGAACTGATTCGCTGCCACTTGAGACTCAGGGGTGGGACACAACTCCCACCTGTGTAGCCCCACCCCCATCTCGCCCCGGCAGCTGCTCTTAAAGGGGCAGCAGGAGTCCAAGGGCCAGGAAGGGAAAGAGGCAGAGGAGGGAGCCAGCACCATGAACTGCATCATCCGACCGTGCACGGTGAAAGACTGCAAAGTCATCCTGCAGTTCATCAAAGTGAGGGAGGAGAGGGGTCCTGGCTCCCAGCCCCTCCACCCCAACCTACCAGCCTCCACTCCCTTCCCCTCCCAGAGCTGGGGAGAGAACCCAGGAGTCCTGGCTCCCAGCCCCCCCGCTCTACCCACCAGCCCCCACTCCCCTCCTAGCGCCGGGGAGAGAACCCAGGAGTCTGGAGGTTGGGACAGGGAGAGTCTCAGGATGGGGGGCGCAGGGGACTGGTCCTCGGGGGCGGGGGGCTGGGGCCCAGGGGGAAGCGGCGGCTCTGGGGCGCTCAGGTGGAGGCTGTCTGTTGCAGGAGTTGGCCATTGATTACAAGGTGCCCCCCACCGATGTGAAAGTCACCCTGGAAGGTAAGAGCCTTTGTGGGGGGTGGGATGGGGGGCAGAGGGGGAGGGGTCCTGGGCAGAGGGGGGTCCTAGCAGAGGGGGAGGGATGGGGGCAGAGGGGGAGGAGGTCTGAACAGGGAGGGGTGCTGGGGGGGTGTCTCTGGCTCTGCACACCGCTTGCCCCACGGCTCTGGCTCCCCCCATTCAGCAGCGCCCCCCCGTGGTGCCCCACTCCGGCGCCCCCCCTTTCCCACACCCTGGGGGGGGGCGCGTGCTGAGTCCTGACGTGTGTCTCTCCTTCCCCTGCCCAGCGCTGAGAGAGGATGGGTTCGGGGCACGACCCCGGTACGACTGCTACCTGGCGGAGCTGCCCCCCGGGGAGACGAACAAGGAGGGTAGGTGTGTGCGCTCGTGCGACGCCGCCCCCTGCTGGTGTGTGTGCGCTTGTGCGACGCCGCCCCCTGCTGGTGTGTGTGCGCTTGTGCGACGCCGCCCCCTGCTGGTGTGTAATCACACGTGCAACACTGCTCACCTTTGGTGTGTGCACCCGTGCGACGCCGCACCGTGCTGTTGTGCACGTTTCTGCCCCACACTGGCTAGGATGCTGACGGCTCCCTGTGTGTCATGGGCCCTGTACAGCTACCGGCTGCTGGCGCTGGAGGCGGGTGGGTCCTGGGGTGACGTTGGCAGATCCTGCCCCAGCCCAAGACTCTGCCGTTCCCCCAGCAGGTGGCAGCATCGTGGGTTACGTCCTGTCCACCTACACCTACAGCTCCTGGAAGGGCAGGAACGTCTACATGGACAATATATACGTCCAGCCCCAGTTCAGAGGTACAGCCGGGCTAAGCCCAGGGGGTGAACCCAGGCGTCCGGGCTCCCAGCCCCCCTGCTCTGAGTCACCGGCCCCCACTCCCCTCCCAGAGCCGGGGGAGAACCCAGGAGTCCTGGCTCCCAGCCCACCCTGCTCCCCTCCCAGAGCCGGGGAGAGAACCCAGGAGTCCTGGCTCCCAGCCCCCCCTGCTCTAACCACCAGCCCCCACTCCCCTCCCAGAGCTGGGGAGAGAACCCAGGAGTCCTGGCTCAGTTCTGTTGTTCCCACAGGCCGGCAGATCGGGAAGCAGCTGCTAGAGAAGGCCGCCCAGGTGAGTTTCGGTCACTGGGGGGGGGGGGCTGCTCATCTCTAACACCCCACCCCACCCTGAGCCCCCCAACTCTGCCCTAGGGAGCAAAGCCAGCCCCACCCCCCACCTCTCTGACCAGTCCCAACCCGGATCGCCTGAGGCTTTGCCACTTCGCCACTTCAGCGATGGGCCAGGATTGGGGTGACTCACCTGTGTGTGTGAGAGCCACCCCAGCCCTCTGACCCCCACCATCGCGCACCCCTCGCCATGTGTCCTATGCCCCGCACTGCTGCCAGGGAGCGGAGATTCCCCCACAGCAGCAGGTCTAACCCCCCTCTCTGTTCCTCCATGTGTCCTATGCCCCGCACTGCTGCCAGGGAGTGGAGATTCCCCCACAGCAGCGGGTCTAACCCCTCTCTCTGTTCCTCCATGTGTCCTATGCCCCGCACTGCTGCCAGGGAGTGGAGATTCCTCCCACAGCAGCGGGTCTAACCCCTCTCTCTGTTCCTCCATGTGTCCTATGCCTGCACTGCCCCCTAGTAGCGGAGATCCTCCCCTGCAGCAGTGGCTCTAACCCCTTTCTCTGCTCCTCCATGTGTCCTATGCCCCGCACTGCTCGCCAGTAGCGGAGATTCCCGCCCCCCACAGCAGCGGGTCTAACCCCTCTGTCTTTGCTGCCCCCTACAGGCAGCCATAGCCAAGGGCTGTTGCCAGTTGCGCATGCATGTGGGCAACTGGAAGGCCAACGAAATGGGCTTCCTGGCCCACCATGGGGGCGAGGACCTGACGGCCAAGGAGGGCTGGGCCCTCTTCCGCTTCGAAGAAGACGCCCTGCGGAGACTGGCAGCCCGCAGCACATTTTAGGGGCCTCGGGGGGGGGGGGACAAAGCCCAGATGGGTTGGGGGGGACAGGGGGTTCCCCAGAGGAGAGAGAACATCTCGGGGGGGGGGGGTTCCAGTGGGCTGGGAGGAAGAGGTTGTCTCCATAACTTCCAGGGGATGGGGGGAGGTTTCGGGGGGCTGAGGGGTTTAAAGAGGGGATGGGGGGAGGTTTCGGGGGGCTGAGGGGTTTAAAGAGGGGATGGGGGGGTCTGATGGGGGGCAATAGGGATGGGGTTAACCCTAGCCCTGGTGTGACTCGGGGAGCTCGCTTTCCCAATGCTCCAACCCCCCCAAAATTACTGGGGGGCTAGTGTGGGCCTGGCTCAAAGTGGGGATGATTCCTGCTGGGGGGCCCTAAAAATAGATGGGTAATGGATATGAGAAATTGTAGCCAGGACTCCTGGGTTCTCTCCCCAGCTCTGGGAGGGGAGTGGGGGCTGGTGGGTTAGAGCAGTGGGGCTGGGAGCCAGGACTCCTGGGTTCCCTTCCCGGCTCTGGGAGGGGAGTCGGGGCTGGTGGGTTAGGGGAGTGGGGCCTGGGAGCCAGGACTCCTGGGTTCTCTCCCCAGCGCTGGGAGGGGTGTGGGGTCTAGTGGTTAGCAATCAGTGACTCTATTCCCAGCCCTTAATCATTAAACCATCTAGTTTTGGGGCTGGGTAATTTTTACCTTCCTTTCCAGCCCGCTGTGCCCCACGCCAAGCAAGATCTTTGCCCCACACGGATCGCTTCCCCGCCAGCATGTGATCAGCGAAATCTGTGACCCGACAAATCCCCTTCTCCCGATGCCCCCTGAGAGGCAGCTCCTCCGCGATGGACCCCGACTCCCAGCTTAGTGATTGTTGGGTGCCCGCTGTCTGGAGGCCTGCCCCTCTCTGCCGCCAGGGGCCTGAGAGTCAGATCAGGGATAGGAGGGAGCCGGAATCTGTCTCCCCCCCCCCCCCCCACCATGATAAAGTGGGACTGTTCTTAATGTTTTCTCTGAATACTGTGTGGGTGCCTCAGTTTCCCCTAAGCAGTATCTAGGTGGTGGGATAAGGGGGTGTGATTGGTGCAGAGGCCTAGGGGGCCAGTGCGATGATGTCTGCACAGAGAATGGCCGACACTCTGTCTCCTGGCCACTGATGGCCTGGGCCCCTCCCTGGCAAGATGCCAACTGAAGGTGTTGGAGAACAAAGAGATCAGGGGACCTCCTGGCCCAGGAAAGAGACAAAGGCCAGAGGAGGGGCTGGAGCGTTTCAGTTTGAAGCTGGCTGGGGAAGCTGAGGGAGGCCCAGAGCTGGGGTCTAAGCTCCCTGCCCCCCAAGATGAGGGGGTCCTGTTGTCTGTACCTACAAGCCCTGTGTTGGATCTTGTTCCTGTCGTCTAAATAAACCTTCTGTGTTACTGGCTGGCTGAGAGTCATGGTGAATCGCAGGAAGTGGGGAGTACAGGGCCCGGA
Source organism: Malaclemys terrapin pileata (assembly GCF_027887155.1). Taxonomy (NCBI): domain Eukaryota; kingdom Metazoa; phylum Chordata; order Testudines; family Emydidae; genus Malaclemys; species Malaclemys terrapin. Next base: position 2,415,235 of record NC_071519.1, on the reverse strand, counting down.
TTCCCCCTCACTCCGTGACACCCCCCCCGCCCCGTGGCCCCGAGCCAGCCCACGGACGCGCCCAGCGGGCGGCCTGGCATTAGCCCACCTGCTGCAGGGCTGAGCCTGAGACCAGGCAGAGCTAGCCTGGGGCACCAGCGAGCCCCCCAGCCCATCTATGCATATCCATCCATACCCATCTTCCCACCCACCCATCCATCCATCCATCCATCCATCCATCCATACCCATCTTCCCATCCATCCACCCACCCACCCATCCATACCCATCTTCCCTCCCATCCATCCACCCACCCACCCACCCATCCATACCCATCTTCCCTCCCATCCATCCATCCACCCACCCATCCATACCCATCTTCCCATCCATCCATCCATCCACCCACCCACCCATCCACCCATCCATCCACCCACCCAAACATACCCATCTTCCCACCTATCCATCCACCCACCCACCCATCCACACCCATCTTCCCACCCATCCATCCATCTCTATCTATCCACCCACCTACCCATCCATCCATACCCATCTTCCCACCCATCCATCCATACCCATCTTCCCACCCATCCATCCACCCATCCATCCATCCACCCACCCACCCATCCATACCCATTTTCCCATCCATCCATCCATCCATCCATCCATCCATACCCATCTTCCCATCCGTCCATCCATCTCTATTTATCCATCCACCCACCCACCCATCCATCCATCCATCTCTATCTATCCGTCCATCCACCCACCCACCCATCCATGTCCATCTTCCCATCCGTCCATCCATCTCTATCTATCCGTCCATCCTCCCACCCATCCATCTTCCCACCCATCCATCCATCCACCCACCCACCCACCCATCCATACCCATCTTCCCATCCATCTATCCATCTCTATCTATCTGTCCAGCCACCCACCCACCCATCTTCCCATCCATCCATCCATCCATCTCTATCTATCCGTCCATCCACCCACCCACCCATCTTCCCATCCATCCATCCATCTCTATCTATCCGTCCATCCACCCACCCACCCATCCATACCCATCTTCCCATCCATCCATCCATCCATCCACCCATCCATACCTATCTTCCCATCCATCCATCCATCCATCCATCTCTATCTATCCATCCATCCATCAATCTCTATCTATCCGTCCATCCACCCACCCACCCATCTGTCCATCTCTAGCTACCCATCCATCCATCTATCCACTTCTACCTTCTACCTGTCCATCCATACACACACACCTCTATTCATCCTCCCACACACAGCTATCCATCCGTCTGTCCATCCATCCTCCTACTCACTCATCCATCCATCCATCCCCATACACCCCCGCTATACATCCATCCATACATCCAATCCCTATACACAGCTATCCAACCCCATACATCCCCTCTATCCATCCATCCCAATTCATGTCATCTATCCATCCATCCATTCACCCATCCATCCATCCCTTCATCCACCCATACGTCCATATGTCCAGCCATCAATCTGTTCATCAAACCCCATGCATCCCTGTCCATCTTTCCATCCATCCATCCATCCAACCCCATGCACTTCTGTCCATCTGTCCATCCACCCATCTACCCATCCAACCCCATGCACTTCTGTCCATCTGTCCATCCACCCATCTACCCAGCTATCCACTTCTACCTATCTGTCCATCCAAATCTACATACCTCTGTCTGTCCATCCCTCTGTCCACCTATGTATCCATCCATCCATCCCTCCTCCTACCTACCTATCCATACACACCACTCGCCTATTTATCCATCCGTCCATCCATACACCCACCCCTCTATCCATCCTCCCACACACTCCTCTATCCATCCCTCCCCAAACACCTCTCTCTCTCACTGGATCCATCCTCCCCCATGGATACAGCACCCAGCTTCTCCTGGGCCCATCTTTGACCCGAGGGCTCAGTTCCGTGCTCTCATCACACCCTGTCCCCACGGATGCACACCGGTCTCTGGGCCAGGAGTGCCTGTAGCTGGGGAAACTGGCTCCTTTTACGTGGCTACCCCTGCCCCACTGGCTCGGAGGGAGAGGTGCTGTGGCTAATGTGTCTTGGATTCCGATTGGTGTTAGCAGTGGGATCCCGTCTGGTCGGTTTTACCGGTGGGGTTGCCTCCTACTTGGTGCCCCCTCCTGGCTCCATAGGGAACCGCAGCCACCGAGGGCTCTCGGGGTGGCCAGGACTCCTCCTCCTCCTCCTGGATATCTGACCGAAAGGGCAGGAGTCCAAAAGTCGAGAAGGGAGAGAGAGGAGAAGAGAGGCCAGCAGCCATGAGCTACGTCGTCCGACCCTGGGCTCTGAGGGACCTCAAGGATGTCATGCGACTGATTCGAGTGAGCAGCGGATGGAAGCGTAATCGCACCCTGAGGGAATGGAGCTGCCCAGGGGTGGTAGCAACAGGTGGAGATAGAACCCAGAAGTCCTGGCTCCCAGCCTCCTGCTCCTCTGATCACTAGTTCCCCCTCCCTTCCCCTCTCCAAGCCAGGATAAAACCCAGGAGTCCTGGATTCAGCTGGAAAGTTTCCCATTCCCAGGATAGCAGAGCTGTGGGCATGTTAACAAGGGGCGTTGTGATGCAGCCACTTCTGGGGCGGGGCAGCTGGTGACACAGGGACCCCTCGCCTGGCGCTGAGATGCAGCCACCTCTGGGGCAGGGCGGCTGGTTATACAGGGTCTGTCATCTCTTAACAGGAAGGGGCAACATTTCACAAGGCTTTGGATCAGGTCAAAACTACTCCCGAAGGTAAGCTTGTGGGGCTGTACCATGAGCAATGTTCAGGGTTGGATTTCAGTGCTGGGGGGCAGCTTGGAGTTTCTTCACCCCACTCCTTGTCCAAATTCCAGCCCCCCCTGCTCTAACCTACCAGCCCCACTCCCCTCCCAGAGCTGGGGAGAGAACCCAGGAGTCCTGGCTCCCAGCCCCTCCCTGCTCTAACCCACCAGCCCCACTACCCTCCCAGAGCCGGGGAGAGAACCCAGGAGCCCTGGCTCCCAACCCCGCCTGGATCCAGCCAGGTTCTGTTTATTCTCTCTGCCTGTAGTGCTGAGGGAGGATGGCTTCGGGATGGACCCCAAGTTTGGCTGCCTGGTAGCCGAAGTTCCCCCTGACCAGAGGAGCAAAGACGGTGACACATGGGAATTTGGGCGTGGGGGGGAGGGCTAAGCAGGGAGGGGGCTGGGGAGTGTTTGGATGGGAGACTCACGTGCCCCCACGGAGCAGGGCGGGTGGCTCAGCAGGGGGCGCTGTTCTGCCCAGAGTGAGGTGTTTGACTCCACCCCAGAGGTGGGCGCGTCTCAGCGCTGGGCGAGGGGTCCCTGGGTAACTGGCCGCCCCGCCCCAGAGGTGGGCGCATAGCAAGCCATACAAGGGGCTAAATCTTTGCTGGCAGATGTGCCCTTGTCTCTGCCTTCAACGCTGGTTTCTCCAGGGCACACCGTCGTCGGGTACCAGTTCCATTATTTCAGCTACTGCACCTGGAAAGGGCGGATTGTTTTTGGGGAGGATCTGTACGTCATGCCAGAGTTCAGAGGTAGGGGGTGGCACTAGGAGGCTCTGTGGGGCAGGGAGCGGGGCGGGGGCTGCAGGGGCACTCTCCCCTGGCAGGCAGGGCTGGCCCGAGGGCGGCGCTAGGGGGCGCTGTGGGGCAGGGAGCGGGGTCGGGGGGCTCAGCAGGGGGCGCTCTCCCCTGGCAGGCGGGGCTGGCCCAAGGGCGGTGCTAGGGGGCGCTGTGGGGTGGGGAGCGGGGTCGGGGGGGCTCAGCAGGGGGCACGCTCCCCTGGCAGGCAGGGCTGGTCCCAGGGCGGTGCTAGGGGGCGCTGTGGGGCAGGGAGCGGGGTCGGGGGGCTCAGCAGGGGGTGCTCTCCCCTGGCAGGCGGGGCTGGCCCAAGGTCGGTGCTAGGGGGCGCTGTGGGGCAGGGAGCGGGGTCGGGGGGCTCAGCAGGGGGCGCTCTCCCCTGGCAGGCGGGGCTGGCCCAAGGGCGGTGCTAGGGGGCGCTGTGGGGTGGGGAGCGGGGTCGGGGGGCTCAGCAGGGGGCGCTCTCCCCTGGCAGGCAGGGCTGGCCCAAGGGCGGTGCTAGGGGGCGCTGTGGGGCGGGGAGTGGGGTCGGGGGGCTCAGCAGGGGGCGCTCTCCCCTGGCAGGCGGAGCTGGCCCAAGGGCGGTGCTAGGGGACGCTGTGGGGTGGGGAGCGGGGTCGGGGGGCTCAGCAGGGGGCACGCTCCCCTGGCAGGCAGGGCTGGTCCCAGGGCGGCGCTAGGGGGCGCTGTCGAGCAGGGAGTGGGGCGGGAGGGCCTGGCAGGGAGCACTCTCCCCTGGCAGGCGGGGCTGGTCCCAGGGCGGCGCTAGGGGGCGCTGTGGGGCAGGGAGCAGGGTGGGGGGGCTCAGAAGGGGGGGCTCTCCCCAGACACTACATTAATATCGTTAGACTGTCCTGCCTTTCATGGAAACAATATTAAGACACCTGCGATTTTACGCAAGACCCACAGGGTCAGGGTTTGAACCCACATATCATCTGTGCCGGGCGAGGGGTTCCTGTGTAACTAGCTGCCCTACCCCAGAGGTGGCTGCATCTCAGCGCCGGGCGAGGGTGAAGTTGGTAGATCCATATTGATTTATGTGCTTCTCCGCAGGCAAAGGAATTGGCACCAGTTTACTCAGCCAAGTGGCCAAGGTGAGATTAGCTCCGAAATTCAGTCTCTCTCCCTCCCTGGACTGTGTGGGCCAGATCTGGGGTCAATGGGCCTATTGCTATGTCAGAGTCTATGGGGCCAGACCCCCCAGGTTAATCCTCTGGGGCCAAGTCCTGCCTTCTGGCATCGGAGCAGATAGGACGCTGCTGGTCGCACTCCAATGGGTGAGTCAGTAAAACAGCTCTGCCCCCCTGTCTCTCCCGCAGCTCGCGCTGGCACACGGCTGCAGCCAGTTCCGGTTCGTGTTGGCCAACTGGAACCAGCCGGCCATGGCGCTGTATGAGAAACTGGGGGCAATCGACGTGACAGCGAGGGACAACTGGGTCGTCTGGCACATCGAGGGGCGGGCCATGCGGGAGCTGGCGGAGCGGGTGACACAATGAAATGTTGCTGCCAGGAGGCAGCCGGGGAGAGAACCCAGGAGTCCTGGCTCCCAGCCCCCTCTGCTCTGACCCACCAGCCCCCACTCGCCCCCCAGAGCCGAGGAGAGAACCCAGGAGTCCTGGCTCCCAGCCCCCTCTGCTCTGACCCACCGGCCCCCACTCGCCCCCCAGAGCCAGGGAGAGAACCCAGGAGTCCTGGCTCCCAGTCCCCCCTGCTCTGATCCACCAGCCCTCACTCCCCTCCCAGAGCCGGGGAGAGAACCCAGGAGTCCTGACTACCAGGCCACCCGCTCTGATCCACCAGCCCCCGCTCCCCTCCCAGAGCCGGGGAAAGAACCCAGGAGTCCTGGCTCCCAGCCCCCTCTGCTCTAACCACCAGCCCCCACTCCCCTCCCAGAGCCGGGGAGAGATCCCAGGAGTCCTGGCTCCCAGCCCCCCTGCTCTGACCCACCCGCCCCCACTCCCCTCCCAGAGCCGGAGAGAACCCAGGAGTCCTGGCTCCCAGTCACCCGCTCTGATCCACCAGCCCCCACTCCCCTCCCAGAGCCGGGGAGAGAACCCAGGAGTCCTGGCTCCCAGCCACCCCTGCTCTAACCGCCAGCCCTCACTCCCCTCCCAGAGACAGCGACCCCTGGGGGCGCCACAGGGCGTAACCTGCCACGCGGCTCGGGACCCTTGCCAATAAAGAACGGTGTCAACTCGCTTGTGCATGACTCTGTGCCTGGGAGAGGGGGGGTTGTATCTTTCCACCCCTTCAGGGCTGCTTTAGGAAGTGGGAGAGTGGGGGCTGGTGGGATAGAGGGTCGGGGACTGGGAGCCAGGACGCCTGGGTTCTCTCCCTGGCTCTGGGAGGGGAGTGGGGGCTGGTGGGTTAGAGCAGGGGGGGCTGGGAGCCAGGACTCCTGGGTTTTCTCCCCGGCGCTGGGAGAGGAGTGGGGGCTGGTGGGTTAGAGGAGGGGGGCTGGGAGCCAGGACGCCTGGGTTCTCTCCCTGGCTCTGGGAGGGGAGTGGGGCCGGGTGGGTTAGAGCGGGGGGGCTGGGAGCCAGGATTCCTGCGTTCCATTTAGCTATTTCCGTGTTGAAAGCGGGAGGTCGGGCCTCTTTCACGGGGTGGGGGAATTGTGCCCCATAGAAAGCAGAGCCAAGTGCATGCTGGGAAATGCAATAAATTCTCTCCAATCGGCTGCTCTCCCCGCTGAGCTCTGAGAGCCGCAGGGAGAGGCGGGGTGCTGCTCCTTCCGTCTGTGACTTTGAACCCAGGCGATCGGCGAAGGAGAGGGAATGGAGTGTGTTCTCCGGCCCTGCAGGGCTGAAGACTGCGCGGAGGTCATGCGGATGATAAAGGTAAGGGGGCAGCAGAACCCAGGAGTCCTGGTATCCAGACCCCCCTGCTCTAACCCACCAGCCCCCACTCCCCTCCCGGAGCTGGGGAGAGAACCCAGGAGTCCTGGCTCCCAGCGCCCCCTGCTCTAACCACCAGCCCCCACTCCCCTCCCAGAGCCGGGGAGAGAACCCAGGAGTCCTGGCTCCCAGCCCCCCCTGCTCTAACCCACCAGCCCCCACTCCCCTCCTGGAGCTGGGGATAGAAGGGGGGCACCTGGGGAGCTTTGGGTGTGCAGAATGTGGGGCTGGGAGCAGAGAAGGGAATTTGGGGGGCTGGGTAGAAATGGGGGGCTAGGAGGTGGGGAATTGGGGCTGGGGAGAAACGGGAGGGCTGGGTGGAGAAGGGCTTTCTCGGAGGCTGGAGGGAGGGTTTGGCAGGCTGGGAGAGGAATTGGGGGACGGAGACGGAGAGGGGAATTGAGGGGAGATTTTGGGGTGACTGATCCTGGGGAGTCCCTTTCTGCCCCCCAGGAGCTGGCGGAGTTTGAGGAGCTCCCGGACCAGGTACAAATCAGCGACCAAGGTGAGCTCTTCCCCCCTCCGATACCTCCCTCCCCCCTTGGGACCTGGGCACGCACCCCCTCTTCCAGGGCAGGAGAAGGGGCTTTGATGGTGCCCCAATATGGGAGGGGGGCTAAGGGGGGGTCCTGCCTGTGAGTGACAATGGGGTTCTCTCCTGCCCTTCCCCCCATGTCTCCCCCCGCCCCCCAATATCCTTCCCCAGTGCTCAGGGAAGACGGTTTCGCCAACGACCCTTTCTACAGATGTCTGGTGGCCGAGGTCCCGCCTGAGCATCGGAGTCAAGACGGTAATGCCCCCCTCCCCGCAACGCCCTGGGAGGTACCCCCCCAGACACCTGTGGGGTCCAGAATCCCGGCACAGGAATAATTTGGGGGACCCCAAGAGGCTGAAGCTGGCCCAGCCCCACCCCAGCTCAGCCCCATGGCAGATTGGGGGAACCCAGACCCCCAGTTTTCCCTGATACATGTAGCTCCCCCCCACCCGCCCCTCAGGGCCATCCTTGACCCCAGCTCTGTATCCTGGTGGGTCAGAAGTGGAGGTCGGGGGGTCGAGCAGTGAGGATGGGGGGGTGAGTTTGGGGGGGAAGATGGAGGGGACCCCCATAAAACAGCCACCAGGCCCCCCACTCAGCCAGGAATAGAACCCAGGAGTCCTGGCTCCCAGCCCCCCCTGCTCTAACCCACCAGCCCCCACTTCCCTCCTAGAGCCGAGGAGAGAATTGGGGGTGCCTGGGGAGCTTTGGGGATGGAGAATGGGGGCCTGGGAGCAGGGAAGGGAATTTGGGGGTCTGGGAGGTGGGGAATTGGGGGTTCGGTGGAGAAGGGATTTCTCAGAGGCTGGGGAGAGGTTTCGGGGGGGCTGGGAGAGTACGAGGAATTTGGGGGGACATGAGGTGGGGGCAGTCGTTGGACTTTTTTCCCCGCCCCAGGACACACCGTCGTAGGGTATGGCCTCTATTTCTTCACCTACAGTACCTGGAAAGGCAGGAATATCTACATGGAAGACCTGTACGTCATGCCTGAGTTCAGAGGTAGGGAATGGGGCGGGAATGGGATTATTTTGGGGTCCCCACCATAGACAGCCCCTGCGATGCCTGTAAGGCAGTCACCCCAGGGGAAGAGCTAGGACACAGAAAAGTGGAGCAGAACCCAGGAGTCCTGGCTCCAAGTCCCACCTGCTCTGACCACCAGCCCCCGCTCCCCTCCCAGAGCTGGGGAGAGAACTCAGGAGTCCTGGCTCCCAGTCCCCCCTGCTCTGACCACCAGCCCCCACTGCCCTCCCAGAGCCGGGGAGAGAACCCAGGAGTCCTGGCTCCCAGCGCCCCCTCGCTCTAACCACTAGACCTGCTGTTAAATTACTGATTTCTCTCCCCACACAGGTAAAGGCATTGGCAAGAAGCTTATGAGTAAAATTGCAGAGGTAACAGGACATTGGGCCCTTTCCCCCTTCTGGTCGCTTCCTTTACTTGGTCTCAGATTGCAAGGCAGCCCCCTAGGGGGTATCATTGTTCCCACTTATACCATGGTGGAAACTGAGGCACTGACCTGGCTTCCAGCCTCCCCTGCTATAACCACCAGCCTCCACTCCCCTCCCGGAGCTGGGGAGAGAACCCAGGAGTCCTGGCTCCCAGCCCCCCCCCCCCCCAACCCACCAGCCCCCACTCCCCTCCCAGAGCCGGGGAGAGAACCCAGGAGTCCTGGCTCCCAGCCCGCCCTGCTCTAACCCACCAGCCCCCACGCCCCTCCCAGAGCCAGGGAGAGAACCCAGGTGTCCTGGCTCCCAGCCACCCCCTGTTGATACTTTTCAGATCGGTGTGGAGAACAGATGCACCCAGCTGAAGTTTGTGGTGCTGGACTGGAATCGAACGGCCATCGACTTCTACCAGGGCCAGGGGGCGGTGGACCTCACGACCGCGGAGGGCTGGCACTTCTTCCACGTCGAAGGAGATGCCCTGAAGCAGCTGGCGCAGGGGCAGCTGGGACACTGACGTGGCCACCAACCCCCACGCCCCTCCCAGAGCCGGGGAGAGAAGCCAGGTCTACTGGCTCCCAGCCATCCCCCCCTTCTAACCACTAGACCCTCCTTCCAGGAGGCCTGGCTGGGGAGATCACAATCATCTGTCCTGGCCTTGGAATCTAGAAATCTACCCATGTATTTATTAAATAAAACCTTACCAAAACAAGCCCCTGCAATGCACGCCCCTCTTTCTCCAGGAGAGGACAATCACGTGTCTGATACGGGGCCTGGTTGCTTAATGGCCTGCGGGAAGGAACTCGGATACTCCCTGGATCATCCAGGCGGGAACCCCAGGGAAGTCCTGTGGCCCCTACAGGACCACAGATTGTGACCTTAAACTGTATACATCTAAGGGGGGTGAGGGCACGGTAGAAGAACCCATAGTGAGAAGAACCTATAGAGAAGAGAAGAACCCATAGAGATGAGGCTATAGAGAAGAGCCCATAGAAAAGAACCTATGGAGAAGGACCCATAGAAAAAAGAGACCATAGAGAAGAGCCTATAGAGAGGCGAAGAGTGTATAGAGAAGAACCTATGGAGAAGGACCCATAGAGAAGAGAAGAGCCTATAGAGAAGCACAGCAGCAAGGTGTCTAGACGCTGGCACAACTGCTGTATATATATTTTCCCCGCTTTCTACACAGATGGGGACTCAGAAGTGGTGGCATTCCAAGCAGACAATCTTTCCAGACCTCTTCTCATCTCAGAAGCGGCCCTTCTTCTGTACAAAGATTGTGAGTCAAGGACCCCAAATCCTGAAGTGCTGACAAATTGGAGGCGGGGGTATTTGCCTTCTGAATTTATTTTATTTTATTTGTTTTTTTGTTTTGAGCTTCTAGGGGGAAGCTGCTAGCTCCTAAGAGTGGTTTGTTTCAGGTACAAACTTCATGTGCCGAAAGTTTCCACTGTGCATGCAAAAATCTGTAAATCATCTCAGACCATCGTAGGCCATGGAATCTCTTCCCAGTGCTCCTGAACGGTGAAACCTCCAACCATCTAGCTGGGCAAGACCAGGGCAGCTCTGCAGTTGTGATCCTGGAATGGGCTCCCTAGGGAGGTGGTGGAATCTCCATCCTTAGAGGTTTTTAAGACCCAGCTTGACAGAGCCCTGGCTGGGATGATTTAGTTGGGGTTGGTCCTGCTTTGAGCAGGGGGTTGGACTAGATGACCTCCTGAGGTCTCTTCCAACCCTAATCTATGATCCCAAGCGGCGGACCTCTGTCTCCCCACACACCCTGGAGGCGCATGCACGCCTCTCCGCATTTCCCAAGGACCCTCTCTTGTTCCCTGTCCGTCATAGCTTTATAACGCCTCGGGGTCCTTGTAGACCGCAGGATGACTATGAGTCGACTATGAGTCGACAATGTGACATGGCGGTGAAAAAAGCCAATGCGGTCTTGGGATGCATTAGGCGAGGTATATCTAGTAGGGATAAGGAGGTCCTGCTTCCGTTGTATAAGGCGCTGGTGAGACCTCATTTGGAGTAGTGTGTGCAGTTCTGGTCTCCCATGTTTAAAAAAGATGAACTTAAACTGGAACGGGTGCAGAGAAGGGCGACTAGGATGATCAGAGGAATGGAAAACCTGTCGTATGAAAAGAGACTAGAGGAGCTTGGGTTGTTTAGTCTGACAAAGCGAAGGCTGAGGGGGGATATGATTGCTATCTTTAAATATATCAGAGGGATAAATACAAGGGAGGGAGAGGAATTATTCCAGCTTAGTACTAATGTGGACACGAGAACGAATGGATATAAACTGGCCGTGGGGAAGTTCAGGCTTGAAATTAGACGAAGGTTTCTGACCGTCAGAGGGGTGAAATATTGGAACGGCCTTCCGAGGGAAACGGTGGGGGCAACGGACCTGCCTGGTTTTAAGATTGTTAGATAAGTTTATGGAGGGAATGGATTAATGGTAAAACATAGTAGCCAAGGAAAACCAAGCAATGGTACGTAAATAGTATAATGGCCAACAAGGGCCAGGCTAGAGACTCTTGCCTACATGCTCGGGGTCTTACTGATAGCCATATTTGGGGTCGGGAAGGAATTTTCCTCCAGGGTAGATTGGCTGAGCCTCTGGAGGTTTTTCGCCTTCCTCCGCAGCATGGGGCAGGGATCACTAGCAGGAGGGTCTCTGCCGATTGAAGTCACTAAAACACAGGATTGGGGACTTCAACAGCAGAGTCCAGGGAAGGGTTTTGTGGCCTGCAGCATGCAGGGGGTCAGACCAGATGATCATAATGGTCCCTTCTGGCCTTAAAGTCTATGAGTTCTTTCAGGTAAGGAGTCACAACCTCTGCATGGGTTAGTTAACAGGCGTCAAGACCTCAAGAATAGTGGCCATCTTGGCCAACGCTAGGGACCAAATCAGGGTGAATTCTCCCAGCACTTGGGGTCCTCAAAATGGCCATCAGAAAGTGTGACCAATTGTGATGAAAGCTCTCACTTTAGTCATCCAACAGAACATTTCTCCAAGACTTATTAAGACGCAACGTATTTCCCACAGCATCTTCCAACACAACCCCACAAGGATGTTCCAATTAAGGTCAAAACATTCCATTTCTACCTTAGTAGAACAGAACATTTTGTGTGTGTGGCGGGGCAGTGGTATTATAAAATCAAGGATCCAGAACAAAAATTGTGGACGTTGTGTGTTGCGGGGGAAAACATCGATGAATAAACTTAAGTTGGAAGGTCTCTAACAAACCGAGTGGATGTAAAGAATAACTCCTAATAGAAGTAACCAGGAGAGCAGAGGGAAACCTAACGAGACTTCAGATGGATCTTGATAAATTGATGATCGGGGTTAAATTGATGTCATTGCCTGGACTGGATGACCCAGGAGACCTTTCCAGTCCTATATAAATATTGGGATTTCTCAAACAAAATTCTGAGGTTTCAACTAGCACTCCTAAATCGGGCTGGAGTGCATGGTGGGCGAATTTTGGCAGCCTAAGTTATCAAGGCTGTCTGAAGTCATAGTGGCTCCTTTGGGCCTTCGGCTGTGAATCTGCTACTGGCCCCAGTGGCTAGCAGATATTCTGGGCCTCACGGGGCTGCCTCTATGAGGAGACAGGGGTGATATGAGTCAGGTGTACCCTTGTTTATACCATCTACAAAGTTCTGCTTCCCTGAACGCAGAAAGAGCAACCGGTGCTCTGGCTTTCTGGCCTGGAGTGCCCAAAAGGCAGTGTGGGCTAGTGAATAGAGCACTGAACGGGGACATGTGAAAGGTCACCCAGATTTTTCAAGTCCCTTTATGTGCCTCCATTTTCCCATCTGTAAAATGGAGATGATATTGACCTTCTCTAAAGCACCTGGAGATCTATAGATGAAAAGAGCTAGGTATTAAATTCCTTCTCCTGGCTTCCTCTGATTACAGGCTGAGGCAAACTCCAAGCAGCAGATTGCCTTGGGCAGTCATCTCTCCCAAGTTCTATCGCTCTCTCACACTTTAAAGGGGCTTAATTGCTCCTTCTGAGCCTGAAAGACCACTTGGCACAGCCATGGGCCGTAACGCGGGTCTGTGGATCCAAGACTCCACCGTGTCTGGTTCTATCCCCCTTCTTCCTCTTGCAGGTGGTGAAGACCCACCTGAGATAGTGCTGGCATTGATTTTGCTGGTGGCCTCGGCTGTCATTGTTGCTGTCTCCGCCCTGGGTTTCGTCTTCGTGGTCAAAAGATGTGGCCACTCAACTGGGCGCGTGATTTCTGTCTTTCTGCGCAATAAAGAGTGAGGAGAAACCAGCTCCGATGTCTGATTTCAATGGACTGTTTCGGGGGGGTTCACTTTTGAATGGGTTGGGAACTGGTGTGGAAGCTCTATGGGAAATTCACACCCGGAAGGGAGACAAGAAACGGATTTGGACAAAAAGCTGAATCTCCCCCCTCCCCCCCCAATAACAACACGTGGTGGGAGGGGACTGGATGGTGGGCGGATCAGAGTCCTGTTAACAAGGTGGAGATGGGTGTCCAGCTATAGGGAAGAGGCTGGGTTGAAAGTCCCTTTGTTAATCTCTGTAAAGGAATCTACCATGGATGGGGTTGACCGCTCTAAAATGGTTGACTGGTAGATCACAATGGCCATAGTGAGTCAGACCAATGGTCCACCGAGCCCAGTATCCTGTCTATAGATGGGAGCCAGTGCCAGGTGCTTCCAAGGGAAGGAACAGAACAGGGGCTGGGTCAATGGAAAGTTGCCGTTGTCCAATCCCAGCGGTTCGGGGCCACCCAGAGCATGGGGTTGTCCCCCTGACCATCTTGGCTAACAGCCAGTGATGGACCTATCCTCCAGGGGCAGAGCCGGCTTTTTCTAACCATGTTATATTTTTGGCCTTCACAACATCCCCTGGCAAGGAGTTCCCCAGGTTGGGTCAAGCACTTCCTTTGGTTTGGTTTTAAAGCTGCTGCTTATTAACTTGAGCAGGTGTCCCCCTGGTTCTTGGGTTATGTGAAAGGGGAAATAAATATACTTTCTCTGCACCATTCATGATTTGAGAGACCTCTATCATCTCCTTCCCAGCAGTCCTCTTTTCCAAGCTGAACAGTCCCGTCTTTTTAATTCCTCCTCGTACAGAAGCTGTTCCATACTCCAGCCAGCACAGTCCCAATACCGATCCTTGAGGTACCGCTCTCCATTCTGAAAACTGACCGTTTATTCCTACCCGTTGTTTCCTATCTTTTATCCAGTTTTTGATCCATGAGACAATCTTCCTTCTTATCCCATGACGGCTTGCTTTGCTTAAGAGCCTTTCATGAGGGACCTTGTCAAAGGCTTTCGGAAAGTCCAAGGACGCTAGATGCGCTGTCCACGTGTTCGTTGACCCCCTGAAAGAATTCTAATAGATCAGTGAGGCGTGATTTCCCTTTCCAGCAGCCATGTTGTTTCTTTCCCCAACAAATCATGTACAGCGCCGTGGAAGGCTAAGTCCTCGCTGCAGTAGGTGGGGAAGTGGAGGCAGGGTGGCCCTCATCTCCAAGCCTGGCTACAGCTTGGCCATTGGGTTTTGTACAGGGTGTGGGGAGGTCCCAGAAGGGAGTCATTGGGTCACCCCTCTCAACTTCCACACGTGACAGCATGTGTTGCTGTTAAGCTGTTAGGGGACGCTTCGAGGTACTGGAGGGACTGACTTGCCCGAAAAATGTTCAGGGCTCTGCCAGCCCTCCATGACAGGAGGTGGTCTTGTGCCCCAACCCCCATCCTGTCAGGTGGTGTCCTGACCCACAATGCCCTGGGGCAACCGGCTGTGTCCCACAATGCTTTGGGGTGACCTCCTGTCCCACGATGCCCTGGGTCACATGGGGCGACGGCCTGTGTCCCACGATGCTGTGGGGTGGCCAGCTATCCCACAATGCCCTGGGTCAACTGCCTGTGTCCCCCGATGCCCTGGGGTGGCCTCCTGTCCCACAATGCCCTGGGGCAACTGCCTGTGTCCCACAATGCTGTGGGGTGGCCTCCTGTCCCACAATGCCCTGGGGTGGCCACCTAACCCACAATGCCCTGGGGCAACCGCCTGTGTCCCACAATGCCCTGGGGTGACCACCTGTCCCATAATGCCCCGGGGCAACTGCCTGTCCCACAATGCTCTGGGGCACATGGGGCGGCTGCCTGTCCCACAGCGCCCTAGGGCGACCACCTGTGTCCCACAATGCCCTGGGGTGGCCTCCTCTCCCACAATGCCCCGCGGCCTCACAGGCTCCCTCTCCCAGCCCCTCCCTCCCACGGGGAGGATCAGGCACCGCCCCCTCCCTCTGCCTGACGCACGCCGTCGCCGTGACGTAACAGCGCCAGGAGCGAGGCGTGGCCCCGCCCAAGAGGGGGCGGGGAGGCACGCGCCGGAGAGCCGGGGACGTGACGCCGCGGCTGCGTCGGGGGGCGGGGCGGGGTGACGCGACGCTCGCGGCCCCTCCCTTTTTTTCGGGCGCGCGGGTTGATGACGCCATTGGGCGGCGCCGGCGGCTCCTGGGTCCTGGGAGGCGGCGGCGGCGCAGGGAGCCGGAGCGAGGCCCCGCTCTCCGGGGGGTGAGTGACCGGCCCCGCCCCCCGGCCTGCTCCCACCCGGGTCCGCTCCCCCCTCCCCCCTGTTCCCACCCGGGTCCGCTCCCCCCCAGCCCCCTTCCCTCCGGCCCTGCTCCCACCCGGGTCCGCTCCCCCCCCAGCCCCCTTCCCTCCGGCCCTGTTCCCACCCGGGTCCGCTCCCCCCCCAGCCCCCTTCCCTCCGGCCCTGTTCCCACCCGGGTCCGCTCCCCCCCCAGCCCCCTTCCCTCCGGCCCTGTTCCCACCCGGGTCCGCTCCCCCCCCAGCCCCCTTCCCTCCGGCCCTGTTCCCACCCGGGTCCGCTCCCCCCCCCTCTAACACGCCCCCGTGGCCTGCTCCCAACTGGGTCCGCTCCCTTCGGATTTCGCCCCGCCCCTCCCCCAAGGCCCCCCTGCTCTGGGGGGTTAGAGGCTTTGCCCCCCCCAGTTCCTCTTTCCTCCCTTCATCGTCTCCTGATTGGGGGGGGGGCTGATGGGATCTCGGTGCCGAGCTCATCCCCCCCTTCAACAGCCCCCCCATGGGAGGTTTGCCTGGAGTCTGAGGCACTTTCCCCTCTGGCCCCTCCCTTCCCCCCACATATACCCAGGCCCTGGGGGGCCCCCAGAGCAGCCGCCCGCCCCGCGCTCCCCATAGCGCCCAGTGCGTTGCCCTCTGTGTGCAGGGTGGACGGGCTTCCCCCTCCTCCGGTGCTGCGACAAGGGGAGGAAGAGGTGTTGCACCCCCCCTTCCTCCCCCCCGGGTCCACCCCTTCCCCGGATCGCCAGGGATCCCGTCGCCGCCATCGGGGGCCTGGCCCGTCGCCGCAAGATTGGGGGCTTTCGGGTTTGGTCTCAGGCCTCTGCTCTCCACCCCCCCTCCCGCCCCAGGCTGTGTCTGAATCCGGCCGGGGGCCCAGGGGTGTGGCCCACACTGCGGTGTGGGCTTAACTTGGGCTCAGGTTCGCTAACACACACACACACACACACACACACCGGAAACTCCAGGCTTGACCCCTGAGTTAAAAACCAAGCTGCTGCATCGTTGCTGCTGTTCCCACCCAGAGTCTTGCAGCGTAGGCGTGCCCTGAGCCGCGCAGCCTTTCCCGGCCCTCGCTCAAATGCATTTAATTTCCCGTCAGGGCCCCCATCTCTGGTCTGGGTGTGTGCAGTGCCTGACATCCCGGTCTGTGCCTGGGTCCCTAGGTGCCACGGCTCTCTGTGCCCCCCCTTTGCTCCCTTCCCCCATACAGGGGTCCCTCAATCTCCCCCATGCCAGTGGTTCTGTGTGCTCCCTGATTCCCTTCTTACCCCCATATCAGGGTGCCCCATTCTCTCTCCATTCCCCCTTTTCCCATGCCAGGGCTCCCCAATCTTCCCCTGTGCCCATGGCTCTGTGTCCCCCACCCCATTGCCTCTTTCCTCCATGGCAGGGTGGTCACATCTTTGCTGTGCCTACCTGGGGAAAGCTTCCTCAACGGAGACCCTCTGTTTCAGCAGCAGATCTTGTCTACACTAGGCACGCTTTACCGGCATAAGGAATACCACAAAGTGCTGCTGCTTTGGACGCAGCTTTTCTGGCAAAGCCCCACTTTATACCGGTACAGTACGCTCCCGATTATCCGAAACGCCTGCGGGACCCGGAATTTATTTGGGTAAGCAGGAGGGCAGAGACATTGAATCAGCACTATGGGCTGTCCCCTTCAGTCCTGCCCCAGGGGTCTCCGCTTTACGATCTGAACCTCCGTGTTCTCCAAATCCCTTCCTTGGGTAATGCAGAGGTTCGGATAAAAGGGTTTTGGAGAAACGGGAGTATATTAAAAACACCCTCTTGGAGCGAAACAAGCTATACCGGTAATAGTAAGTCGGAGCGTAGTGTGACACAAGTACATTGGTAGAAAGGGGCTTATGCCAGTTTTGCTTTCAGCTTGTTAGATTTAAGGCCAGAAGGAACTTAAGAATATCCCCATTAAATGTTACCCGCTAGCTTGTGTTGGACTATGGACCGTCTTCTGGAAAGGCATCTGCTCTGGCTTGGAAGAGTTCAATCGATGGAAAATCCACCATGGGGGAGTTTGTTCCAACGGCGACTTCCCCCTCACTGTTACAGATTGGCCCCATAGTAAGGGCCCTACCAAATTCACGGCCATGAAAAAAGCGTCACAGACCATGAAATCTGGTCACCCCCTGTGAAATCTGGTCTCTTGTGTGCTTTTACCCTATACTCTATAGATTTCACAGGGGAGACCAGGGTTTCTCAAATCGGGGGTCATAGAATCATAGAAGAGTAGGTTGGAAGAGACCTCACTTGGTCATCGAGTCCAACCCCCTGCTCAAAGCAGGACCAACACCGACTATATCATCCCAGCCAGGGCTTTGTCAGGCCGGGCCTGAAAAACCTCTAAGGATGGAGATTCCACCACCTCCCTAGGGACCCCATTCCAGTGCTTCACCACTCCTGACCCAAAAATGGTTGCAGGGGATCACAAGGTTATTTTAGAGGGGAGGGTCATGGTATTGCCATCCATACTTCAGAGCGGTGGCTGTGGGCCAGGTGCCCAGCTCTGAAGGCAGCACCCCACCAGCAGCAGCACAGATGGGTGGCAACCCCAAACCATGTCATCCTTACTTCTGTGCTGCTGCTGGCAACGGCACTGCCTTCAAAACTGGGCTCCCGGCCAGCAGCCGCCGCTCTCCAGCTGCCCAGCTCTGAAGGCAGTGCTGCCGCCAGCAGCAGTGTGGGAGGAAGGGTAGCAGTACTGTACCCCCCCCACACACACACACACAATAACCTTGCAAACCCCCCTCCCCCCTTGACTCCTTTTTCAGTCAGGACCCCTACAGTTCCAATACCGTGACACTTCAGATCTAACTAGGTGAAATCAGGAAACTGATGATTTTTAAAATCCTATGACTGTGAAAATGACCTGTGAATTTGGTAGGGCCCTACGTCTCGGTATTTGCCTGGCTTCAACTTCCAGCCGTTAAAATCTTGATCTGCCTTTCTCTGCTACTTGAAAGAATTTAGTCCCCGTAATTTTCTCCCCAGGTCTGTAATCAAGCGATCTTCTAAAAAGAATCTTCTTCAAAAGGAGATAAATAAGAGGGGAGATGCTAAAAGTCCATAAAATAATTAGACTTGGGACGATTAAGTAAAAGTTGATTTCACTGTACACATACAAACCGATGAGAAAATATTTTCATCAGTGATCACTGAAATTTACGGCTAGGCGAAGGAAGAAAAATACCGCTTGACAACTAAAGTTCGACAAAGCCAATATCCTTACATTAGTTTTGACATGTGCTATTGACAGTTTGTGTTTTAAACGGTTGTAAATCGTTAGCTTTTTGGACCTCAACTTTTACTGTCATTAAATTATTGCCCAGCTGTGAACATTTGAAATGGGTTACATTTTTAATTTTTTTTTTAAATTCATCATTTTGCATAACTGTGAAAATGTAAATGGCTAAAACTTATGAGAGAGGCTAAAAAATAAACATCGATATTATCCATCGGAATGATAAAAAAGAAATCAAATTCTGCTATGCCTCAACATATTGGGATAAAGAAGACAGATTGGGAACTTTTGTTGTATCTGTCTTGAGACAAGAACAAGGGTACAATCCATGAAATGAATTTCCTTTGATCAGGTTTGAATTCGCCACCTTTTCATTTGCACATATTGTTTAACCTTGGTTAACCGGTGGAACACTTTGCTTCAGGCCAACAATGTAACAAGATTCAAAGGAGGATTGACCGTCTCTATGGAATATCCAGAGTTAGGATAATGAATATTAATGAGTTTTGGAAGGGCAGTTAAACCTACCTCATGCTTCAGGATATAAGTCAATCTCTAATTATCGGCGATCAAGATGAGACATTTGTAGGGGGTAGTTTATCCCCCATCTGTAGGGTTTTTACGCCTTTGTTTGAAGCATCTGAGGGTGGTCGGATCTGGTCTGGCTATTCCAGCACTGCACAGACGCACAACAGAACTGGAAGGGACCTCTTACGCCATGGAGACTAGATCCCCTGCCGTATCGGGCAACCCCGTCAGATAATCCCGTTCTTAAACTGCTGAAGCTCTATCTTCAGACCAGTTAGGTTCTCCCCCTCCTCTGAATTCCCAGCCTCCGATCTTGATTTAAACGTTGTGGGTGACAGACAATCCACGACGACCCTTGGTCAGTTGGTCCAGTGTTCAAATATTCTCATAAGAACGACCATACTAGGTCATACAAAAGGTCCATCTGGCCCAGTGTCCTGCCTTCTGACGGGGACCAATGCCACGTGCCCCACGAACAGAACAGAGAATCATCAAGTGATCCATCCCCTTTCGCCCATTCAAAGCTTCTGGCAAACAGATGCTAGGGATGCCATCCTGGCTAATAGCCATTGATGGACCTATCCTCCGTGAACTTCTCTAGTTCTTTTTTGAACCCTGTTATAGTCTTGGCCTTCACAGCATTTCCTGGTGAGGAGTTCCCCAGGTTGGCAGTGCGTTGTGTGAAGAAATACTTCCTTTGGTTTGTTGGAAACCTGCTGCCTATTAGTTGCTTTTGGTGACCCCTAGTCCTTGTGTTATGAGGAAGAATAAATAACACTTCCTGATTTACTTTCTCCACACCCGTCATGATTTTATAGACCTCTCTCATATCCCCCCTTTGTTGTCTCTTTTCCAAACTGTAGGCCTTTTTCCCCCTCTGATTGTCTCTAGCGTCATCTTCCAGCCATTGGATGGTGTTAGACTTTTCTCTGCTAGATGGAAGAGCCCGTTATGCAGTATTTGTCCCCCAGGTAGATACCTACAGCGATCAAGTCACCCTTTCACCTTCTCTTTGCCAAGCAAAATCGATCAAGCTCTTTGAGTTTCTCAGTCGAAGGCGGATTTTTGAATCATTTTTACGGCTCTTCTGTGACTCCTCTCCGATGGATCATAGAAGAAGATGATTAGGGTTGGAAGAGACCTCAGTTGGTCATCTAGTCCAACCCCCTGCTCAAAGCAGGACCAATCCCCAACTACATCATCCCAGCCAGGGCTTTGTCAAGCCGGGCCTTAAAAACCTCGAAGGATGGAGATTCCACCACCTCCCTAGGTAACCCATTCCAGTGCTTCACCACCCTCGTCCTTAATTGTGGGCATCACAATGGGACGCAGGATTCAGAGAGCTTTCAGTCAGACGCGCACACATACGTTGTGATTTAATATAGAGACAAATGGGGGGTGAGACAATTTTATTGGACCAATTTCCGCTGGAAAAGAAACGGGATTTTGAGCGTACACCAGGATGTTTGTTGGGTACCCGAGAGCTCGTCTCTCTCACCGATAGGTATATGACCTCCTCCAGCTCGTCTCTCTCGTATCCCGGGAGTGACGCGGCTACAAATGCCGACGGAAGAAGCAGGGAGGCTCCCAAAATTGGTCCAGAATCAATGGATCCCTGTCCGGGAGCGAAACAAATTTGACCAAACCGGCCCCAAAACTGATTCAAGAGAGTCCATGATGGTCGCACCTAGGAATTCGAACTGGGTGGGGACTTATGCTGATTGCTACGCAGGCCCCGTCCGACTGGGATTGGAGTCCCCTTGGCACTGAGGTGTCCGTCCGTCCCCCCCGCCACCAAGATAGGGATGTTGGCCCAGACGCCCCTTGTTGAACAAGGTCTGGTCAGATCCCGACCAGGGTTCCCCCATTGTGCCAGGTCCCAGCTGGGATCAAGGGTCCCCCGTTACGCTGACAGTGATTTCCCCTATTGTGGGCTGTATTGTTACCCGTCCTCTCTCAGTACCCAGCAGAGTGGGGGAAACTGAGGCACAGAAAGGGGGTGGTGTTGTGAGTTGAGGGTCTCTCTGGCATCCGGGGCAGCCCTGACCCTTGTCCCCCCGCTCCCCACAGGCACATCGGAGCCATGAAGGAAACCATCCAGGCCAAGAAGCTGTGGGGTCCCGGGCTCCGTGAGCCCCACAAGCGGGAGAGGCTGCGCCTGGCGTCCCGGGACTGGGAGGAGCCCGAGCCCCCAGCCCCCAAGCACGGCGGCTGCTTCGAAGGCGGACGTCGGCTGGCCTACACCAAAGAGCAACCCCCAGGCTTCGAGAGCGAGGAGGAAGGCCATGCCGACGACTGGGACTTCCCTCGCGTCTCGGGCTGGGCCCGCAGCAAAACCACCGGGGAGAAGGTGGCCAGGAGCGGAGGCCCGGACTGGCCCTTCGCCGGCGGGGCCGAGGGGCGGCCACCGCTCCTGGAGGCCACCCGGCGGCGCTGCCAGCTGCGGCGGCGCCAGCGGGCCCGGCGGGCTCTCCGCATGCTGTTGTATTCCAAATGCTCCTCCCTGGCCTTCCCCTGGAAGTTGTGGGGCAAGCTGGCCGGCCGGGGGCGCCGGCGGGGCAGCGCCAAGCAGACTCGCTCCTCCCTCTCACCCGGCTCCCAGCCCGACGACGACCTGAAAGGCTGCCCCCTGGAGGAGGAGGAGGAGGAGGAGGACTGCCAGGGCGGGGCCAAGCCGGGGCCCTGCCCCTTGCGCTTCCGGCCCCGCCCCTCGCCCCGATTGGACTACCACCTGGGCGGGGCCTTCGTCCCCTCGCCCCCCCGGCTCAGCCTGCTGGGGGCACTGATGGGCGAAGAGCCCGGCTCCACCCCGTACCCGCAGTACGTCCAGCTGCAGCGGGTGGACGGCGCCATGGAGGTGGGAGGGGAGGACGGCGCCCGGCTCCCGGCAGAGCGTTCGCCCCCTGGGAGCAGGAGAGAGGCACCAACGCTGGACGGGGAGTCAGGTAACCAGGAGGGGGGCGGGAAGGGGCTATGGCCCATAGGGAATCTCCTTACACCCATCCTCTGCCCCCGCCCAGCGTAACGAGCCCCGTGTCTCCTCTCCTGCCCAGGCCCCGTGGGCGCCCTGCCCAACGGCTTCGCCTCCCTGGACGGCGACCTCAACACCCTGGCTGCCGCCGCCTCCTCGGACCCCAGCATTGTCATCAGCAACGTGTGCAGCATCGGCGGGGCCCACGCGGTCGAGGAGTTCTTCCAGGCCAAGGACGGGCCCGGGGCCCCCCACAAAGAGGCGCCCCCTGGGGAGAAGGCGGCACAACACAGCCCCCTGCGGGAGGAACACGTCACCTGCGTACAGAGTGAGGCGCTAGGGTGTGGAGGGGGTGCCCCCCATATAAAGGGGGGGAGAAGGTAGGGGAGGGCTAGCACAAGAGGACGTCGTGCCAAAATGGGTATAGCGTTGACCTCCTGCCACAAGGTGTCAGGCTTCATTCAGCAGCCTCGGGGGGGGGGGGCAAAAGGGAGGGATTAGGACAGGATGCAGCCATGCCCTCCACATGCGGCTGGGCAGTGCCGCTTTCTGGCTTCCTCCCCTTCGGCAACCCTCAGTGCTTCCCTGCTCAGCTAAGACCCAGAGATAACTCTGAAACCTAGTGATGCTGCCTGGTTAACATCCCATTTGGTTTGTCTGGGTTTCAGGCTGCCTGCCAACTCAGGCAGACAGCCTGCCACGTGGTGCCATGGGGGAGGGTTTTGGATGAGGATCAGTGATGGCAACACGATTGCTTTTCGTATGCAAGCTAAGACGAATCGCAGTCTCTGAGCAAAGCGTCAATGTATAACCAGCCGCCCCGCCCCAGAGTTAGCTGCATCTCAGCCCCTGACACTGTCACCTCAGCTGTTCTATCCTGCTGCTTTCGCCCCCCCCCCTCCCCCCCAGGCATTCTGGATGAGTTCCTTCAGGCCTACGGCAGCCTGATCCCCGTCAGCACGGACGAGGTTGTGGAGAAGCTAGAAGACATTTTCCAGCAAGAGTTCTCCACGCCACAGAGGTACCCGGGAGGGGTTAGAGCAGGGTGGGGGAGGGCCGGGAGCCAGGACTCCTGGTTTCTCCCTGGTTCTGGGAGGGGAGTGGGGGCTGGTGGGTTAGAGCAGGTGGGGCTGGGAGCCAGGACTCCTGGGTTCAATTCTCGGGCCTGCCTCACTCCCCCCCTCCGCAGGAAGGGCACAGTGCAGCAGCTGATCCAGTCCTACCAGCGCATGCCAGGCAATGCCATGGTGAGGGGCTTCCGGGTGAATTACAAGCGCCACGTGCTGACCATGGATGACCTGCAGACGCTCTACGGCCCCAACTGGCTCAACGACCAGGTGGGACGCTCAGCAAGGCCACAAGGGGGCGCTGAGCTGCTGGGAGCGGGGCAGGGAGCCCTCCCCTGGTAGACACCCTGGGGCTTGGGGGCCAGTACAATCTCCGCACCGGCCGAGGGGTCCCCGGGTAAGTGGCCGCCCCGCCCCAGAGGTGGCTGCATCTCAGCGCTGAGCGAGGGGTCCCCATGTAACCCACCAACCTGCCCCAGAGGTGGCCGCATCTCAGCGCTGGCTGATGGGTCCCTGGGTAACCAGCCGCCCCGCACCAGAGGTGGCCGCATCTCAGCGCCGGGCGAGGGGTCCCTGGGTAACTGGCTGCCCCGCACCAGAGATGGCCACATCTCCGCGCCAGGCGAGGGTCCCGGAGGGGGTGTGGTGTCCCTAACCCTCTGTCCTTTCTCACTGTTGCGTGCGCAGGTCATGAACATGTACGGAGACCTCGTCATGGATACGGTGCCAGACAAGGTGAGACCCATTCCCCTAGTTTAGTGATGGCGTCATTCTAAGGAACTGCCACTAGGTGGCAACCCGTATAAGATCGGGACTCACCCCTCACTCCGGAGCCTTGGCCCCTGCTACCCCTTGGCTCCCCCCCAGCCCTACCCCGTAACCTCCACTGCTGTAAATCAGTCCTGCCCCACCACTTCAACAGAGCCTTGATATGAGTCAGAGAACCCCCGGCTCAGGGAGGGGAGGGGGGCTGGTGGGTTAGAGCAGGGGGGGCTGGGAGCCAGGACTCCTGGGTTCTCTCCCCGGCTCTGGGAGGGGAGTGGGGGCTGGTGGTTAGAGCAGGGGGGGGCTGGGAGCCAGGACTCCTGGGTTCTCTCCCCGGCTCTGGGAGGGGAGTGGGGGCTGGTGGTTAGAGCAGGGGGGGCTGGGAGCCAGGACTCCTGGGTTCTCTCCCCGGCTCTGGGAGGGGAGTGGGGGATGGTGGGTTGGAGCAGGGGGGGCTTTTGGTGTCTAAATGGAGGCTCCTTCCCTCCCCAGGTCCATTTCTTCAACAGTTTTTTCTACGATAAGCTACGAACCAAGGGGTACGAGGGGGTGAAACGCTGGACCAAAAATGTGAGTGCGTCGGGGGGCGCTGGGCTGCAGGCTGGCAGGCAGGGCTGGCCCCGGGGCGGCGCTAGGGGGCGCTGTGGGGCGGGGGGTTCAGCAGGGGGCGCTCTCCCCTGGCAGGCGGGGCTGGTCCCAGGGCGGCGCTAGG
Organism: Malaclemys terrapin pileata; assembly: GCF_027887155.1. Lineage (NCBI taxonomy): Eukaryota > Metazoa > Chordata > Testudines > Emydidae > Malaclemys > Malaclemys terrapin. The sequence continues at coordinate 2,390,875 of NC_071519.1, read as the reverse complement.
GGGCGCTCTCCCCTGGCAGGTGGGGCTGGCCCCGGGGAGGCCCTAGGGGGCGCTGTGGGGCGGGGAGGAGGTGGCTGGCTGGCTAAGTGCCTGTGGCGCTCCCCGCAGGTGGACATCTTCAACAAGGACCTGCTGCTCATCCCCATCCACCTGGAGGTGCACTGGTCCCTCGTCTCCGTGGACGTGAAGCAGAAGAGCATCACCTACTTCGACTCGCAGCGAACACTCAACCGCCGCTGCCCCAAGGTAACCGGGCAAGGGGGCGGGGAATGGGGCAGGGGCCTGTCCCCTCTAGGGGCACCGGCTCCCACCCGGCCCCAGGGCGGGGACTGGCTGGCTCAGGGGGGTGGGGAATGGGGCAGGGGCCTGTCCCCTCTAGGGGGCGCTGGCTCCCACCCGGCCCCAGGGCGGGGACTGGCTGGCTCAGGGGGGCGGGGAATGGGGCAGGGGCCTGTCCCCTCTAGGGGGCGCTGGCTCCCACCCGGCCCCAGGGCGGGGACTGGCTGGCTCAGGGGGCGGGGAAGGGGGCAGGGGCCTGTCCCCTCTAGGGGGCGCCGGCTCCCACCCGGCCCCAGGGCAGGGACTGGCTGGCTCAGGGGGTGGGGAATGGGGCAGGGACCTGTTCCCTCTAGGGGGCGCTGGCTCCCACCCGGCCCCAGGGCAGGGACTGGCTGGCTCACGGGGGCGGGGAATGGGGCAGGGACCTGTCCCCTCTAGGGGGCGCTGGCTCCCACCCGGCCCCAGGGCGGGGACTGGCTGGCTCAGGGGGGCGGGGAATGGGGCAGGGGCCTGTCCCCTCTAGGGGGCGCTGGCTCCCACCCGGCCCCAGGGCGGGGACTGGCTGGCTCAGGGGGGCGGGGAATGGGGCAGGGGCCTGTCCCCTCTAGGGGCACCGGCTCCCACCCGGCCCCAGGGCGGGGACTGGCTGGCTCAGGGGGGTGGGGAATGGGGCAGGGGCCTGTCCCCTCTAGGGGGCGCTGGCTCCCACCCGGCCCCAGGGCGGGGACTGGCTGGCTCAGGGGGGCGGGGAATGGGGCAGGGGCCTGTCCCCTCTAGGGGGCGCTGGCTCCCCCCGGCCCCAGGGCGGGGACTGGCTGGCTCAGGGGGGCGGGGAATGGGGCAGGGGCCTGTCCCCTCTAGGGGGCGCTGGCTCCCACCCAGCCCCAGGGCGGGGACTGGCTGGCTCACGGGGGAGGGAATGGGGCAGGGGCCTGTCCCCTCTAGGGGGCGCCAGCTCTCATCGCATCCTGAACTCCTGGCAGTCCCATCAGGTGGCCCCTTCCCCCCCCTCTTGAGTCACCCCCTTTGTGCTCCTCCTGCCCCCCCCCCCACCCTCTCCCCCAGCACATCTGTAGGTACCTCCAGGCTGAAGCAGACAAGAAGGATCGGCCGGACTTCAGAGATGGCTGGAGGGGCTCCTTTAAAATGGTGAGTCAGAACTCCTGGGTTCTCTCCTCGGCTCTGGGAGGGGTGTGGGGGCTGGTGGGTTAGAGCAGAGGGGGCTGGGAGCCAGGACTCCTGGGTTCTCTCCCCGGCTCTGGGAGGGCAGTGGGGGCTGGTGGTTAGAGCAGGGGGGGCTGGGAGCCAGGACTCCTGGGTTCTCTCCCCGGCTCTGGGAGGGCAGTGGGGGCTGGTGGGTTAGAGCGGGGGGGGCTGGGAGCCAGGACTCCTGGGTTCTCTCCCCGGCTCTGGGACGGGAGGGGGGCTGGTGGGTTAGAGCAGGGGGGGCTGGGAGCCAGGACTCCTGGGTTCTTTCTGTGGCTGGGAGGGGAGTGGGGGCTGGTGAGTTGGGGGGGGGGGGGGGCTGGGTTCCTGAGCCAATGGCAGAGCTCTGTTCTCGCGTGGGGGGGGTTGCTGGATGTGGTTCACCCTTCGCTCCCGTCTCCCCAGAATGTGGCCAGGCAGAATAATGACAGCGACTGTGGAGCCTTCGTCCTGCAGGTGAGCGGCGGCTGGGGCTGGGGAGGAGCCGGGGGCTGCAGCGGTTCCTCGCTGCGTGCTCCCCCGCCATAGCCCTGAGCTCCCCCTGTGCTCACTGACTCGCCATCCCCACCCATAGCGGAGGCTGCAGGGGTGCCATTAGCATTTTTCCCCCCACAATGCATCTTCCCCATTGGATTGCCGGGCAGTGGCTCGCTCCAACCCCACCGGTGATGGGCCGGGAACTGGGCTGAGACCCGACAAGCTCCCCTCACCGAAGACTGGGCCCGGGTGGGAGCCGGCGCCCCTTAGAGGGGACAGGCCCCTGCCCCCCTGAGCCAGCCAGTCTCTGTCCTGGGGCCGGGTGAGAGCCAGCGCCCCCTAGAGGGGACAGGCCCCTGCCCCATTCCCCACCCCCCTGAGCCAGCCAGTCCCTGCCCTGGGGCCGGGTGGGAGCCGGCGCCCCCTAGAGGGGACAGGCCCCTGCCCCATTCCCTGCCCCCCTGAGCCAGCCAGTCCCTGCCCTGGGGCCGGGTGGGAGCCGGCGCCCCCTAGAGGGGAAAGCTTTTCTCTTTGCCCCTGGTTAACTCTGCTTCTCTTCCCCTCTCCTCCCCCCGCAGTACTGCAAGTTCCTGGCGCTGGGCCGGGCGTTCAGCTTCACCCAGCAGGACATGCCGAAGCTGCGGCGACAGATGTACAAGGAGCTTTGCCACTGCAAACTCAGCGTGTGAGTCGCCCGCCCACACACCCACCTCTTCCCTTCCGGACGGGGCCACGCTGACACCGCCTCCTCCCCCCGCTCCTGGGGGGGAGCACCCCGAACCCCAGACGGACGGGCAGCGGGAAGGGGCATTAACTCTGTAGCATTGGAACTGTTCAAACCGGGGTGAGGGAGGCAGCTAATCCCGGCTCCTCCCGCCCCTGCCAACCAGACTTTTGGGGGACCTTTTTTTACTTGTGGGGGGAGGCATCCCCCTCTCCCCCTGGTTCTGTATTATTTTTTTCATATTTAAACCCAGTTTCCCTTGTTACATTTTGGGGCGGGGGTGGGTGGGGCATGGTAAATACACCCCCTACCCCTGAATTTTGGGGACACGCTGGCTTTGGGGGGGGGGGAGAGGAGCCATTTCTAACCAGAGCGGGTGCGGGGGACGGAGGGGAGATGAGGTTGGAATCTCCACCCCCCACCTTTTCTTCTCCCGGGGGGATTATTTGTGTTAGTGAAGTTGTATGTTGGGGGGTGGGGTGGGGGGACAAGTTTATACACTGGGCTGTGAAATGAGAAACAAGCTTTTTTTTTTTATATATATATATATATATTATATATATATAATGCGGCGGCAAATTGTTCTGGGCAATAAACTTCCTTTCTTTGGAGAATCTTCTGGGTTTGAAATGTGGGTCATGCGGGGAAGCGGCGTCCTTTCCCCTGGGTCGCCCCCTCCGAGCGGGGCCGATTTTCTCCCTGTGTTGGCTGTTGGAGGAAGAATGGCCGCTAGGGGGCGCCGGGGTGGGGAATGGGACACGCCTCCTCCCCGAACGAGATTGGGGTCCCCCATTGTGTCGGATGCCGCACAGACACCCACCCCTGCGAGATCAGGGTGCCCACAGTGCTGAGTACAGCATGGACCCCTTTCCCCTGAAATCAAGAAGGAAAGCGAATCCAAGCCAAGGCCGCGCTGAGCTCCTTTGGAGTTTTAAACAACTAACAAACTCAGCCGAAGGGCAGGACTTGGTGGCCATGGGGGACTTCAATGACCGCGCCGTCTGTCGGGAAAATAATGTGGAAGGGGACGGCTGATCCGACCAATTCTTGGACTGCCCTGGAGTCCGTTTTTTCATTCAGAAGGTGGAGAAAGCGAGTCGGGGCTGATTTTGACCAACGGGGAGGAGCGGGTTGAGAATTTGAAGGTGGACGATGTGATCGAGTTCGTGATTCTAAGGAAGGATAGGACGGAAGACCACATAATAAAGACAATGGATTTCAAGGAGGAAAACTTTAGCAAACTCAAGGAGGTGGTAGGTAAGCTCCGGTGGGAAGCAAGTCCAAATTTGAGAGAGTTGGCAGTTTTTGGAGACGTTATGAAGGGCACAAAAGCAAACTATCGTAGAAGTATGGCAAGTGACCACCCTGGCTTAACCGGGAGATCTTCAAGGATCTGGAACACAAGAGTGGAAACTAGGTGAAATGAAAAAGGATGAATATAAACCAATATGTAGGGACAAAACTAGAAAGGCCAAGGCCCAAAATGAGATCAAACTAGCTAGAGACATAAAGGGTAACAAGGAAACATTCAGCAAATCCATTAGAAGCAAGAGGAAGACCAAGGAGGGGGTAGGCCCGTTACTCAACGAGGGGGGGAACGATAACCGAAAACGTTGAAATGATGGAAGTGCTAAATGACTTTTTTTGTTTGTTTTTCACCAAAAAGTTTCACGGTGATTGGACGTCCCGCATAGCGAACACAAGGTAGGAGCAGAGGCTAGAATAGGGAAAGAACAAGTTTAAAATGACTCAGCCGTGTTAGATGTCTTCAAGTCATCAAGGGCCTGATGAAATCATACAATATCAAGGTTGGAAGGGACCTCAGGAGGTATCTAGTCCAACACCCTGGTCAAAGCAGGACCAACCCCAACTAAATCATCCCAGCCAGGGCTTTGTCAAGCCTGACCTTAAAAACCTCTAAGGAAGGAGACTCCACCACCTCCCTAGGGAACCCATTCCAGTGCTTCACCACCCTCCTAGGGAAATAGTGTTTCCTAATATCCAACCTTGACCTCCCCCACTGCAACTTGAGACCATTGCTCCTAGTTCTGTCATCTGCTACCACTGAGAACAGCCGAGCTCCATCCTCTTTGGAACCCCCCTTCAGGTAGTTGAAAGCAGCTATCAAATCCCCCCTCACTCTTCTCTTCTGCAGACTAAATAACCCCAGTTCCCTCAGCCTCTCCTCGTAAGTCACGTGCCCCAGCCTCCTGATCATTTTTGTTGCCCTCCGCTGGACTCTCCAATTTGTCCACATCCCTTCTGTAGTGGGGGGCCCAAAACTGGACACAAGACTCCAGGTGTGGCCTCACCAGTGCCGAACAGAGGGGAATAATCACTTCCCTCAATCTGCTGGCAATGACCCTCCTTATACAGGCCAAAATGCCGTTAGCCTTCTTGGCAACAAGGGCACGCTGCTGACTCATATCCAGCTTCTCGTCCACTGTAATCCCCAGGTCCTTTTCTGCAGAACTGCTTCCTAACCAGTCGGTCCCCAGCCTGTAGCAGTGCCTGGGATTCTTCCTTCCTAAGTGCAGAACTCTGCACATGTCCTTGTTGAACCTCATCCGATTTCTTTTGGCCCAATCCTCCAATTTGTCTAGGTCCCTCTGGACCTAATCCCGTGTCTACCTCTCCCCCCATCTTAGTGTCATCTGCGAACTTGCTGAGGGTCCAAATAATCCCATCAATCCAGATCATTGATAAAGATGTTGAACAAAACCAGCCTCAGGACCGACCCTTGGGGCACTCCGCTTGATCAATGGCTGCCAACTAGACATGGAGCCATTGATCACTACCCGTTGAGCCCAACAATCTAGCCAGATTTCTATCCACCTTATAGTCCATTCATCCAGCCCATACTTCTTTAACTTGCTGGCAAGAATACTGCGGGACACCGTATCAAAAGCTTTGCTAAAGTCAAGATATATCACATCCACTGCTTTCCCCATATCCACAGAGCCAATTATCTCACCATAGAAGGCAATCAGGTTGGTCAGGCACGACCTGTCCTTAGTGAATCCATGTTGACTGTTCCTGATCACCTTCCTCTCCGCCAAGTGCTTCAAAACAGATTCCTTGAGGACCTACTCCATGATTTTTCCAGGGACTGAGGTGAGGCTGACTGGCCTGTAGTTCCCCAGGTTCTCCTCCTTCCCTTTTTTAAAGATGGGCACTACATTAGCCTTTTTCCAATCGTCCAGGACCTCCCCCGATCGCCACAAATTTTCAAAGATAATGGCCAATCACATCAGCCAACTCCCTCAGCACCCTCAGATGCACTAGATCTGGACCCATGGACTTGTACATGTCCAGTTTTTCTAAATAGCCCTTAACCTGTTCTTTCACCACTGAGGGCTGCTCACCTCCTCCCCATACTGTGTTGCCCAGTGCAGCAGTCTGGGAGCTGCCCTTGTCTGTGAAGACCGAGGCCAAAAGAGCATTGAGTACTTCAGCTTTTTCCACATCATCTGTCACTAGGTTGCCTCCCCCATTCAGTAAGGGTCCCACACTTTCCCTGACCTTCTTCTTGTTGCTAACATAAGTCCATCCTAGACCACTCAAGGAGCTGAATGACGAGATAGCTGGGCCATTGGCCATTATCTTCGAAAGTCATGGAAGACTGGAGCAATTCCAGAGGGGCAATCTAAGGATTACGCGGGGAATTAAAGACCAGTCAACTTAACTTCTGTACCCGGAAAGATAACAGAGCAAAGAATTAAGCAACTCATTTGCCAACACCTAGTAGATAATAAGGTGACCAGTGACAGTCAGCATGGATTTAGAGGTTTTAAGGCCCGGCTTGACGGAGCCCGGACTGGGATGATTTAGTTGGGGTTGGCCCTGCTTTGAGCAGGGGGTTGGGCTAGATGACCTCCTGAGGTCTCTTCAACCCTAATCATCTTCTGTGATCTATTGGAGAGGGGTCAGAAAAAAGCGGTAAGAATGATTCAAAACCCGCCTTTGACTGAGAAACTTAAAGAGCTCGATCGATTTTGCTTGGCAAAGAGAAGGTGAAAGGGTGACTTGATCGCTGTAAGTATCTACCTGGGGACAAATACTGCATAACGGGCTCTTCTATCTAGCAGAGAAAAGTCTAACACCATCCAATGGCTGGAAGATGACGGTAGAGATTTGCAGGGGGTTGGACTTCTACCCCGACAGTCTATTATTCTGATTTGTCAAGAACAAATCGCAGCAAACCAACCTGATGGCTTTCTTTGACAGGGTAACAAGCCTTGTGGACAGGGCTGCCACCATAGACGTGGTCTATCTTGACGTAAGTAAGGTTTTTGATACTGGCTCATGTGACCTCATAAAGTAGGGAAATGCAACCCCGCCGGAGCTACTATGAGGTGGGTGCAGAACTGGTTGGAAAACCGTTCCCAGAGAGGCGGTATCAGCAGTTCACAGTCATGTTGGGAGGATATAACGAGTGGGGGTCCCGCAGGGATCTGCAGGGTCCGGTTTGGTTCAATCTCTTCATCAATGAGTTAGATAATGGCGTAGAGAGAACACGTCTAGTTTACAGTCGCCACCCAAGCTGGGAGGGGTTGCAAGTTCTTTGGAGAATGGGCTTAACATTCAAAATGATGCGAAGAACTGGTCTGAAGGAAAGAGGATGAAATTCAACCAGGACTGATGCATGCAGAGTACCCCACATCGTAAGGAATAATCGGTTACACAAAATGGGCACTGACTGCCTAGGCAGGAGTACGGCAGAAAGAGATCTGTGGGGGGGTCTCCCCCTGCTCTAACCACTAGCCCCCGCTCCCCTTCCAGAGCCAGGAAAGAACCCAGGCAGCCAGCGAATTCAGCACACTCTTCATTTACCAGCCTGGCCCCGTTTGGGGCACTGGGGGGTCACCTGTCAGCTAGACAAATGCCAGCGCTACCACGCTGGGCACGGAGCCGGAGGGCAGCTGGAGACGGGCGGTTTCGTGTCTCACGTAACGTTAATGGCTTGGGACAGGCGATCTGAAAACAGCATCACCTCGCCCAAGGGGCTGCGATGCATCGGTTTTCACCCAAACGGGCCGGAAGCGTCTAAACACAAATGCACTGGCTTTGGAAATATTTCACCAAGCGGGGTGGGGGATGGTGGTGGTTATTTTGATTCACTTTCCTGAACTTTTCTGCCTTGGCGTTCAGCAGATGCCTGGCAGCCTCTGAGTGCATTTGGCCCGTGGGCGGTGGCTAACGCACCCTCCCAATTTATAATCCATCCATGGGCCCGGCCGGAGCAGGCAGCCCAATGGTGGCCCACTGTAATCACCTGGCACCAAATCTGCCGGCAAGCCAGGGACCCAGTTTCTAACCTAGCTGGGGTGGGCAGCCATCGCTGTGGGGATACAGCACGTGAACTGGCGGCTTCCAGGGTGGGGGGGATGGTGGCCAGTAGCCGGGCCTCGCTTGTGTCCTTCTCAGCCATCAGCTCAGGGACACGCGTTACCCGGGAGATGGTCGCTCCTTCCCACCCCCTGACAGAGATGCGGCCGAGCCCGTGGGTTCTCCATTAAGCGGGGGGCAGGGATAGCTCAGTGGTTTGAGCATTGGCCTGCTAAACCCAGGGTGTTGTGAGTTCAATCCTTGAGGAGGCCACCTAGGGATCTGGGGCAAAATCAGTACTTGGTCCTGCTAGTGAAGGCAGGGGCTGGGACTCAATGACCTTTCAAGGTCCCTTCCAGCTCTAGGAGATAAGATAGGTAGGAGGGAATGTGGGGGGGGACCCTGTGGCAGGGGGGCTGGGGGGAGGGGATGTGGGGGCTGGGGGGGGAATCCAGTGGCTGGGTGGGGGCTGGTAGGAGGTGATGTGGGGGAGGGGATCAGGATCCGGGGGGGATCCAGTGGCTGGGTGGGGGCTGGTAGGAGGGGATGTGGGGGCTGGGGGAGGGATCCAGGGGGGACCCAGTGGCTGGGTGGGGGCTGGTAGGAGGGGATGTGGGGGCTGGGGGAGGGGATCCAGGGGGGACCCAGTGGCTGGGTGGGGGCTGGTAGAAGGGGACGTGGGGGCTGGGGGAGGAGAGCCAGGGGGGATCCAGTGGCTGGGTGGGGGCTGGTAGGAGGGGACGTGGGGGCTGGGGAGGGGATCCAGGGGGGACCCAGTGGCTGGGTAGGGGCAGGTACGAGGGTATGTGGGGGCTGGGGGAGGGGATCCAGGGGGGACCGAGGGGATGTGGGGGCTGGGGGAGGGGATCCGGGGGGGACCCAGTGGCTGGGTGGGGGCTGGGGGAGGGGATCCGGGGGGGACCCAGTGGCTGGGTGGGGGCTGGGGGGAGGGGACGTGGGGGCTGGGGGAGGGGATCCAGTGGCTGGGTGGGGGCTGGGGGAGGAGATTCGGGGGGATCCAGTGGCTGGGTGGGGGCTGGGGGGAGGGGACGTGGGGGCTGGGGGAGGGGATCCAGTGGCTGGGTGGGGGCTGGGGGAGGAGATTCGGGTGATCCAGTGGCTGGGTGGGGGCTGGTAGGAGGGGACGTGGGGGCTGGGGGAGGGGATCCAGTGGCTGGGTGGGGGCTGGGGGAGGAGATCCGGGGGGATCCAGTGGCTGGGTGGGGGCTGGTAGGAGGGGACGTGGGGGCTGGGGGGAGGGGATCCGGGGGGGACCCAGTGGCTGGGTGGGGCTGGGGGAGGGAATCCAGGGGGGACCCAGTGGCTGGGTGGGAGCTGGTAGGAGGGGATGTGGGGGCTGGGGGAGGAGAGCCAGGGGGGATCCAGTGGCTGGGTGGGGGCTGGTAGGAGGGGACGTGGGGGCTGGGGGAGGGGATCCAGGGGGGACCCAGTGGCTGGGTAGGGGCTGGTACGAGGGGATCCGGGGGGGACCCAGTGGCTGGGTGGGGACTGATATGAGGGGATCCAGTGGCTGGGTGGGGGCTGGGGGAGGGGATCCGGGGGGGGACCCAGTGGCTGGGTGGGGGGTGGGGGGAGGGGATCCGGGGGGGGACCCAGTGGCTGGGTGGGGGCTGGGGATCCGGGGGGGGACCCTGTGGCGGGGGGGCTGGTAGGAGGGGACGTGGGGGCTGGGGGGAGGGGATCCGGGGGGGACCCAGTGGCTGGGTGGGGCTGGGGGAGGGAATCCAGGGGGGACCCAGTGGCTGGGTGGGGGCTGGTAGGAGGGGATGTGGGGGCTGGGGGAGGAGAGCCAGGGGGGATCCAGTGGCTGGGTGGGGGCTGGTAGGAGGGGACGTGGGGGCTGGGGGAGGGGATCCAGGGGGGACCCAGTGGCTGGGTAGGGGCTGGTACGAGGGGATGTGGGGGCTGGGGGAGGGGATCTTGGGGGGACCCAGTGGCTGGGTGGGGACTGATATGAGGGGATGTGGGGGCTGGGGGAGGGGATCCAGTGGCTGGGTGGGGGCTGCGGATCCGGGGGGGACCCAGTGGCTGGGTGGGGGCTGGGGGAGGGGATCCGGGGGGGACCCAGTGGCTGGGTGGGGGCTGGTAGGAGGGGACGTGGGGGCTGGGGGAGGGGATCCGGGGGGGGACCCAGTGGCTGGGTGGGGGGTGGGGGGAGGGGATCCGGGGGGGGACCCAGTGGCTGGGTGGGGGCTGGGGGAGGGGATCCGGGGGGGACCCAGTGGCTGGGTGGGGACTGATATGAGGGGATGTGGGGGCTGGGGGACGGGATCCAGTGGCTGGGTGGGGGCTGGGGGAGGGGATCCGGGGGGGACCCAGTGGATGGGTGGGGGCTGGGGGGAGGGGACGTGGGGGCTGGGGGAGGGGATCCAGTGGCTGGGTGGGGGCTGGTAGGAGGGGACGTGGGGGCTGGGGGAGGGGATCCAGGGGGGACCCAGTGGCTGGGTAGGGGCTGGTACGAGGGGATGTGGGGGCTGGGGGAGGGGATCTTGGGGGGACCCAGTGGCTGGGTGGGGACTGATATGAGGGGATGTGGGGGCTGGGGGAGGGGATCCAGTGGCTGGGTGGGGGCTGCGGATCCGGGGGGGACCCAGTGGCTGGGTGGGGGCTGGGGGAGGGGATCCGGGGGGGACCCAGTGGCTGGGTGGGGGCTGGTAGGAGGGGACGTGGGGGCTGGGGGAGGGGATCCGGGGGGGGACCCAGTGGCTGGGTGGGGGGTGGGGGGAGGGGATCCGGGGGGGACCCAGTGGCTGGGTGGGGACTGATATGAGGGGATGTGGGGGCTGGGGGACGGGATCCAGTGGCTGGGTGGGGGCTGGGGGAGGGGATCCGGGGGGGACCCAGTGGATGGGTGGGGGCTGGGGGGAGGGGACGTGGGGGCTGGGGGAGGGGATCCAGTGGCTGGGTGGGGGCTGGGGGAGGAGATCCGGGGGGGATCCAATGGCTGGGTGGGGGCTGGTAGGAGGGGACGTGGGGGCTGGGGGAGGAGATCCGGGGGGGGACCCAGTGGCTGGGTGGGGGCTGGGGGGAGGGGATCCGGGGGGGGGGGAACCCAGGGGCTGGGTGGGGGCTGGGGGGAGGGGATCCGGGGGGGGGAACCCAGGGGCTGGGGGGAGGGGATCCAATGGGGACCCTGTAGCTGGTAGGAGGGGGCTGGGGTACGGGTGCCGGGAGGAGTCACAACTCCGGGAGCGAGACGCGCACAAAGGGAGGCCACAGCCTGTCGCCACCCACGTGTGCGCTCTCTGCCGGCCTCACTTCCGGCCTACAGCCCCGCCCCTTCCTGCCGACCCTCTCGCCCATTGGCTGGCCGAGTCCTGACGGGCGTGCGCTCCAGCTAATCGCCGCCCGGCGTGTTGGCGCCTGACTCACTCCGCTCGCGGGTGGGGCCGCCGCCCAATCCCCCGGGGAGCAGGGCGCCCTGACGTCACACGCCTCTTTTCAATCGGCTTCGACGTCACCGGCCGGGAGCCGGGCGCCGGGCGGCCAATGGGAGCGGGGCCGGGAGGCGGGTCCTCTGGGGGTAGGAGCCAATGGGAGCGGGGCCAGTGGGCGGGCGGCCAATGGGAGCGGGGCGGGGGCGGGGCTTGCCGGGGGTTATAAGGCAGGGCGAGGCGGGTGGGGGCAGGATCCTGCCCAGGATGTCTGCGAGTCTGGAGAGCCGGTGAGTTCGCGCGCGGCCCCGGCTAGGCCTCACCGGACCGTACCATTTCCCAGCCCCCGAGAGGGGGGGCCGGCGGGCGGCCGGGCGCAACCACCGCGGGGTTCTGCTCGCGGCCGTTCCACGGGCCGAACTATCCCGCGGCAGTGGGGAGTTGGACGAGCCCACTACAGGACAGTAGCCTTTAGGCCGCGAATCGACCCCCCCACGCACGCGTTCCATGGGCGGTACCATCCATTTTGGTAGGGGGGGGCGAGTCCATTCTTGCGGAGGGGGTGGTGTTATCCCCGTTTGGACGGTGGATGGGCCAATCCATTCCCTTATGTTTCTTATTTTCCTTCCTTTTTTGGGAGGAGGGGGTTGGATGGGCGAGTCCATTTAAACCGCCTCCCCAGAGGACGCGAGCGGAACCATCTCGGCCCGGCGCGGGGGGGGGGAAGAGAAAAGTGGCCGAGACCATTCCCGCTAAGGGGGAGGGGGCGCAGTTTGAGGCACGGAGAAGGGGGCTGGATGGAACCATCCCCGCCCGAGCGGGGGGGGGGGGCGTGCGACGCCATTTTGTGACGGTGGGAGATCTGGATGCGGCCTGGCTCCGGACGGAACTATCTGATCCTGTGGCGGGGGGAGGAGTGGAAGAGTCAATTCCACTCGGGGGGGATATTCTGCGGCGGGCGACGACGGTCTAGTCCAGTAAAAAAAAATTTGGGGGAGACACAGGACGGAACCATCCGGCCCGAGGGGGGGTAATGCGGCGCGAGGGTGCGCGTTGGTTTCTTCTGGGCGGATCCATCCACGGGATTGGGGGGGGGTGTTAGCAAATGGGCGAACCCATTCCGCGGTACCCCTTCCCGGGCGAGCTCATTATCGGGGGGGGAGCAGTGGGCGAATCCATTTTTCCCCGCGGAGGTGGGGGGGGGAAAGGCGCGACCCCGCCGGGCGCCCCCATTGTCCTGCCGCTCGGCATCCGGGGAACGCGGCCGTGACGTCACGCCGGCCTCGCCGCCAATGGACAGGGCAAGGGGGCGGGACTTCCGGGACGGGACGTGAGGCCTGAGCACGTGGAGAGGCCTGGGCCGGGGGCGGCGGCGCGGGGGGGGGTGAGGTCGGAGCGAGGCCACGGGAGGGGCCACTTCCGGCCCCGCTTGACATGAGTGGGGGGGCAATGGGAGGAGTGGGGGGCCCAGGCTGGGGGGGAGGGAGGGAGTGGGAAGGCAGGAGGTGGGGGGGGCAATGGGAGGAGTGGGGGGCCCAGGCTGGGGGGGAGGGAGGGAGTGGGAAGGCAGGAGGTGGGGGGGGCAATGGGAGGAGTGGGGGGGCCCAGGCTGGGGGGGAGGGAGGGAGTGGGAAGGCAGGAGGTGGGGGGGGCAATGGGAGGAGTGGGGGGGCCCAGGCTGGGGGGGAGGGAGGGAGTGGGAAGGCAGGAGGTGGGGGGGCAATGGGAGGAGTGGGGGGCCCAGGCTGGGGGGGAGGGAGGGAGTGGGAAGGCAGGAGGTGGGGGGGCAATGGGAGGAGTGGGGGGGCCCAGGCTGGGGGGGAGGGAGGGAGTGGGAAGGCAGGAGGTGGGGGGGGCAATGGGAGGAGTGGGGGGGAGGGAGGGAGTGGGAAGGCAGGAGGTGGGGGGGGCAATGGGAGGAGTGGGGGGCCCAGGCTGGGGGGGAGGGAGGGAGTGGGAAGGCAGGAGGTGGGGGGGGCAATGGGAGGAGTGGGGGGGCCCAGGCTGGGGGGGAGGGAGGGAGTGGGAAGGCAGGAGGTGGGGGGGGGCAATGGGAGGAGTGGGGGGCCCCAGGCTGGGGGGGAGGGAGGGAGTGGGAAGGCAGGAGGTGGGGGGGCAATGGGAGGAGTGGGGGGCCCAGGCTGGGGGGGAGGGAGGGAGTGGGAAGGCAGGAGGTGGGGGGGCAATGGGAGGAGTGGGGGGCCCAGGCTGGGGGGGAGGGAGGGAGTGGGAAGGCAGGAGGTGGGGGGGGCAATGGGAGGAGTGGGGGGGCCCAGGCTGGGGGGGAGGGAGGGAGTGGGAAGGCAGGAGGTGGGGGGGCAATGGGAGGAGTGGGGGGGCCCAGGCTGGGGGGGAGGGAGGGAGTGGGAAGGCAGGAGGTGGGGGGGGCAATGGGAGGAGTGGGGGGGAGGGAGGGAGTGGGGAGGTGGGGGGGGCAATGGGAGGAGTGGGGGGCCCAGGCTGGGGGGGAGGGAGGGAGTGGGAAGGCAGGAGGTGGGGGGGGCAATGGGAGGAGTGGGGGGCCCAGGCTGGGGGGGAGGGAGGGAGTGGGAAGGCAGGAGGTGGGGGGGGCAATGGGAGGAGTGGGGGGCCCAGGCTGGGGGGGAGGGAGGGAGTGGGAAGGCAGGAGGTGGGGGGGGCAATGGGAGGAGTGGGGGGCCCAGGCTGGGGGGGAGGGAGGGAGTGGGAAGGCAGGAGGTGGGGGGGGCAATGGGAGGAGTGGGGGGCCCAGGCTGGGGGGGAGGGAGGGAGTGGGAAGGCAGGAGGTGGGGGGGACCCCAGGCAGGGGGGGCTGCCTAGGTAGGAAGAGTGGGGTTGAGACACCCCCAGCCTCATAAGGGGAGAGGGATTCCCGGGAGGGGCGGAGACCCCCTGGCTGTTCAGGCAGTGGGTGTGAAGAGGAGGTGTTTTGGGGGTGGGGGTGGGGAGTATAGAAATGGGGGATTGTCCTGCCCAGGGGGAGGCCTGGGGTGGGGGATGGGTGCAGGGGGTCCTGATTGTATTTCTGGGGGTAGGGTGAATAGTGGGGGGGGCCTCAAGGGGGTTGGGGGGGAGCAGCCCAGCGGGGCGAGGCCGGTGGGAACAATGGCCGGGGACCGTAGCCGGCGCTGTCTGGTTCTCAGTAACCTTGTCTAACACCCCCCTCCCCCCATCTCCTTCCAGATCTAGAGACAATGGCCCCGAGGGAATGGACCCCGATGGCATCATTGAGGTGGGCAGGGGCTGGTGGGGGCGGGGGGTGTCGGGCAGGTTTTGGGGGGGCAGCTGTGAGGTGCGAGGGCTTGGATGGACTCATGGGGGAGTGGAAGGGATGGGGCATGTGTGGGGAGCAGTGGGGGTGGCTGTGGCAGGGGCTCTCAGGTGCAGGGACGGGGGTGGCATCCACAGGGGGGAGCTGTAGGGAGGAGAGAGCTAATGCGGTGTCACAAGATGTTGGCGTACCCAGCGATGACTTTCGGGTGCAATAAATTAAAGCAGCAGGCTGAGAAGAGGTTTGGGGGGGGGGGAATCAAGACAGGAGTCTCAAGGGGCTGCAGAGGGAATACAGGGGGGGGCCTCATTGGGGGGTGTTAACCCTCTTCCCCCCCCCCCCTTTTCAGAGCAACTGGAATGAGATCGTTGACAGCTTTGACGACATGAACCTGTCGGAGTCACTCCTGCGGGGAATCTACGCCTATGGGTTTGAGAAGCCCTCCGCCATCCAGCAGCGAGCCATTCTTCCTTGTATCAAGGGTGAGTCAGCCCTCGGGGAGGGGGGGGTAGATCCTGGCAGGGTGGGTGGGGTGGCGGACTCTTCCCCCCTCCCCTGCTAATGGGCAAAGAGGTGTCCAGTTGGTGGCGCGGCTCTTGAATCTAGCAGGGGGAGAGAGACCAGCCCTTGTTCATCCCAGCACAGGATCCCGGGCGGTGGCTGTCGCTGGTTCATGCTGGGGGCACACGGCTATCGGGGCTTCTCAAGATGCAGCCACCTCTGGGGCGGGGCGGCTGGTTACCTGGGAACCGCTCGCCTGGCGCTGAGATGCGGCCACCTCTGGGGCGGGGCAGCTGACCGGTGACGTCTCGTCTCCCCCAGGTTACGATGTCATTGCACAAGCTCAGTCTGGTACTGGGAAGACGGCCACCTTCGCCATTTCTATCCTCCAGCAGATCGAGCTGGACCTCAAGGCGACCCAGGCCTTGGTGCTGGCTCCAACCCGAGAGTTGGCCCAGCAGGTGAGTTGTCGGGGAGCCAGGACAATGCCCCACCCCCTCGTTTAAAGCGGTGACTCGGCCCGGTAAAGATCCCTGCCCGGCTCTTTTCTTAACTGTGACATTAAAGGTGACAGAGCCCAGGAGTCCTGGCTCCCAGCCTCCCCATGTGGTGGGGGGTTTTTTTTGTTTTTGTTTTTTGTTTTTTCTTCCCCGTGGTGTAAGAAGGTGGTTGCTTGGTAGGGATCAGCCCCACTTCCTCCCTTGCTACCTGGGCAAAGAGGCGTCTGATTGGTGGCGCAGCTCTTGAATCTAGCAGGGGGAGAGAAACAAGCCCCCATTCATCCCAGCGCAGGATCCCGGGCGGTGGCTGTCGCTGGTTCATGCTGGGGGCACACGGCTATCGGGGCTTCTCAAGATGCGGCCACCTCTCAGGCAGAGCGGCTGGTTACCCAGGGACCCCTTGCCCGGCGCTGAGATGCAGCCACCTCTGGGGCAGGGGCGGCTAGTTATAAGGGGATCTTCCTTGCTGCAGATCCAGAAGGTCGTGATGGCCCTCGGGGACTACATGGGGGCCTCGTGCCATGCTTGTATTGGGGGCACCAATGTCCGGGCTGAGGTGCAGAAGCTGCAGATGGAAGCACCCCATATCATTGTGGGGACTCCGGGCCGTGTCTTCGACATGTTGAACAGGAGATACCTGTGTAAGTTTTGGGGGTGGGGCAGTCCCCTCTCTGGGTGCCCCCTGGGCGGGTGGGGGGTGGATCTGCCCTGTGTCTGTTCGCTGATGATTCCCCATGCGTGTCAGCTGATCCCAGTGCCCCCTGGTGCCCCCTGCTAGGCGTTCTGCCATCCGGGCCTGGCACAGGGGCTTCTGGGTGTGATCAGAGCTCTCCCGACTGAGAACAGCTTCTAGCTTTATCCCTTGTGGCCGACTACTCCCTCGCTCGGGCTAACGGCCGCCTCTCCCCGCAGCTCCCAAATTCATTAAGATGTTCGTGCTGGACGAAGCTGACGAGATGCTGAGCCGGGGCTTCAAGGATCAGATTTACGACATATTCCAGAAGCTGAGCGGGAACACCCAGGTGGGCCTGGAATCCGGGCGGACCAAGAACTGGTGTCTGGGAGGAGCTGGATCCAGAACTGGGGGGGGTGGGGTGGGGGGGCATCATCCAGGCTTTGGGCTCACTGGAGGAGACACCCATAATTGAGGGGGAGGAGGATGGGGAGCCTAGAACTGGTGTGGGGGGGGGGGTTAAGTATGGGAATCTAGGTTATTAGGGGCAGGGTGTGTCTGGAAGTGGCAAGACCAGATAAAGTGGTAGGACTAGAAGCTAAATTATCCGTGGGGAGTTGAACCCAGCTGCAGGGATCTAGAACCGAGGAGCAGGACTAGACCATAAGGAGCTGGAGTTGTGATGACGGGTCTACACCCAAGGAGCAGTGGGATGAGCCGAGTGGCGGAAGAGGGGCTCTGAACCTAGAGCCAGGGGTGGTCCATGACGAGTTAAAATTGGCAGTATTGGGGGGGGGGTCTAGAACCCAAAGGGCAAGTCAATTGTGGGAAGGGTCAGGCAGGGGTTTAGAATCCAGGGACTAGTTGGTGGGGAGCTGGAGCCACCAGTGGAGGGGTCTAGAACCCAGGAGGCAGGAGCTAGTCGGTGGGAAGCTGGAGCCACCAGTGGAGGGGTCTAGAACCCAGGAGGCAGGAGCTAGTCGGTGGGAAGCTGGAGCCACCAGTGGAGGGGTCTAGAACCCAGGGGGAGATGCTATACCTGTGAGAGCAGAGGGGATCTCTGGGTGGGGCAGGCTGGCAGCACCGCCTCTCACTGCCCCTCGCCCACCCCAGGTGGTGCTCCTGTCGGCCACGATGCCCATGGATGTCCTGGAGGTGACGAAGAAGTTCATGCGGGACCCGATCCGCATCCTGGTGAAGAAGGAGGAGCTGACCCTGGAGGGCATCCGGCAGTTCTACATCAATGTCGAGAGAGAGGTGAGGGGGTTGAGAGCCAGGACTCCTGGGTTCCCTTCCCACCCCAGCCACATGATCCTGGATTTATGGAGGGGTCCCTCCATGGCATCTCCATAGTGTACCCCATGCAAGAGTGATCAGCCCCCCTGAACCATGGCCACCCCAATGTCTCTGGGTCCTGGTCCCTAAAATGGGGGGGGGACGGGACACTGTAGTTCTGGGTTATTGCTGTCTTGGGAGCAGGGGAGCTCTGACCATGAGGGTGGAGTCTGGAGGCCCCGGGGGAGTGGGGAGCTGACTTTCCAGGAGTCCCCCACATGGGTGGGGTACGGGGGCTGTCAGCCCTAGCCCTCACCCCCACTGGTCCTGTCCCTCCCTCCCTCCCCCCTCCGCCCAGGAGTGGAAGCTGGACACGCTCTGTGATCTCTACGAGACCCTGACCATCACCCAAGCCGTGATCTTCATCAACACCCGCCGGAAGGTGGACTGGCTCACGGAAAAGATGCATGCCCGGGACTTCACCGTCTCTGCCATGGTATGGGGGGCGGGGAGGAGCCAGGATGCCTGGGTTCTCTGCCCGGCTCTGGGAGGGGAGTGGGGCCTGGTGGGTTAGAGCGGAGGGTGCTTGGAGCCAGGACACCTGGGTCCCACTCCAGCTGCATGGCTGTGGATTTATGGTGGGGTCCCCCATGGCCCCTCCATAGTGTACTCCATGCAAAAGCAGTTGGCCCCCCTGAACCATGGCCGCCCTAGTGCCTGTGGGTTGCGGTCCCTGAAATGGGGGGCACAGTTCTTGGAGTCCCACAATTGTGTGTGCCAGGTTGAGCGCAGTTGTGGGAATTGAGAGCCAGGACTCCTGGGTTCTGTCCCTTCCCCCTTCAGTGGCTGCTGGAAGGGGCAGGATTCTCCAGGATGGGGTTGCCCCAGAGATCTGGGGTGGGGGGGTACAGCATGAGACCCCCCCGCTAATGACCCTCTTTTTCTCCTCCCCCAGCACGGAGACATGGACCAAAAGGAGCGTGACGTGATCATGCGTGAATTTCGCTCTGGCTCCAGCCGGGTCCTCATCACCACTGACCTGCTGGTGAGGAGACTTGGGGGGGCTGTGGGGAAGTGGAGCGGGGGTGTAGCAGGGAGGGGGCAAACCCTGGGGGGGGCAGTTACAGGGTGAGTTAATTTGGGGGAAGCTCCCTGTGGGCCAGTGTGAGGGCATTTGGGGGCTGGGGTTGGGTCTGCCCTATGGAGGGGCATTGGGGGGAAGCTGGAAAGATCCGGCCACACTTAAAATGGCTGCTGTCATGTGATGGCAGCCATCTTAGGTGTTGGTGAACCCAGGTGTCCAGGGTGTGGCCTCCAAGGAGATTCCCTCTCCGCCCAGCCCCCCATGCTGTGTGCGGAATGTAGCTCCTTGGCACACCAAGGGGGGCTGCTCCGTTCGGTGGGCGCCCCCATCCCTGGGCCTCAGCCACGGAACGGCAGCCAACAGCCAGGACACGGGCGCTGCCCCACGAGGGGGGGCTGGGGTCTGAACATTGGTGGTTCTTTCTCCCCACACCCCAGGCCCGTGGCATTGATGTCCAGCAGGTGTCGCTCGTCATCAACTACGACCTGCCCACCAACCGGGAGAACTACATCCACAGGTACCCCCTGCCCCTCAGTGCTGGGGAGAACCCAGGAGTCCTGGCTCCCAGCCCCCCAGCTCTAACCCACCAGCCCCCACTCCCCTCCCAGAGCTGGGGAGAGAACCCAGGAGTCCTGGCTCCCAGCCCCCCCTGCTCTAACCCACCAGCCCCCACTCTCCCAGAGCCGGGGAGAGAACCCAGGAGTCCTGGCTCCCAGCCCCCCCTGCTCTAACCCACCCGCCCCCCCTCCCCTCCCAGAGCTGGGGAGAGAACCCAGGAGTCCTGGCTCCCAGCCCCCCCTGCTCTAACTCACCAACCCCCACTCCCCTCCCAGAGCTGGGGAGAGAACCCAGCCACGAGGCCCCAAGCAAGCCGGGGAGAGAACCCAGGCATCCTGCGCTCACCCCTTCTCCCCTCCCCCCAGGATCGGCCGAGGGGGGCGCTTTGGCCGGAAAGGGGTGGCCATCAACATGGTGACCGAGGAGGACAAACGCACCCTGCGCGACATCGAGACCTTCTACAACACCTCTATTGAGGAGATGCCCTTGAACGTGGCCGACCTCATCTGAGCGCCCCCCGGTGGGCGCCCCGGGCGCTGCCCCCGCGAGCTGCTGTCACGCGCTGGCTCCGGACACTTTTTTTTTTAATTATTTTCCCTTTTTTTTTCTCTCGTTTCTTTTTGTTTTGTTCTTTTGAATAAATGTCACTTTTTGGAGGTGAAAAAAATCCAATTTAGTGTTTTGTGGCATTTCTCTTGTTTGTCCACTTTTCGCTCTCATGCCTGGAGGCCAAACCTGGGGGGGCCCCGGGCTCCAGATCCTCCTTTAACTGGAGTGGAGGCGTCCTGGCCTGTGGGTCCCCCCCCCACCTTCCCGTTTCCTTCATATTCCTGGAACAGGGTGTGGCTGGACTCCTGGGTTCTCAACAGCGAGCATAGAACCCAGGTGTCCTGGCTGTGATGGGCTAGAGAGAAGGGGGGGAGAACCTAGGTGTTCCCTCCTTTTAATTGGGGGCAGGTGGGACCCAGGCATCCTGGCTCCCCCTCCTGTCCCCTGTATCCGCTAATACGCCCCCTACATCTTCCCTGGGATTTGCCAGTTTCTGTTCCCTGCTCCCACGTAGAACCCAGGAGTCCTGCTGTCCCAGCCCCTGAAGATCTGGCCATCTCTTAACGAGCCCCCCCTTCCCCAAAGCTACACCACCCTGATCCTGGTGCTAAATCGAACTCCTTGTGACTTGGACCTACCTCAGGGTTGGTAGCTGTTGGGGGAGGGAGCCCCCCAAATCAGTTGCCCCCAAAACATTAAGCTAGAAATTTCTCCCCCCTGCACTCAATTTTTTTCCCCATCCAACAAAATTGTGTGCGACCTTCTTACTTTTTTTTGTATAGTATTTATTGAAAGGAAACAAACGTACCAAATAAAAATCTTCTTTCAAAATGGCAGCTGCTGTGGGTTGTTTTTGTAAAGGGGGGGTGGCCCCTCCCCCCCAGGGGGGCTCAAGGCAGTTTGGCCGGCCCCCACCCCCGAATCCCAGTTGGCTGGAGGAGGGGTGTCCTCTCTGTTCCTGCAGTCCTTTGCATGGCTAATCATCTCCTGAAGGCATTGGTGGGAGCGGTGGGATTCCAGAGTCTTGCATGGCCCATCCAGGTGCATGGGGCGGGATGAGGAGAATCCCTTACCACAGCAGTCCCCTTAAGAGCCAATAGGGGGTAGTTCACACTACACTGGGCTGCCTTTTTTCTCTCTTCTTCCCCGGCCTTGCTGAGTGACACCTGGCATGTAGCAGTCCTCCCTCCTTGCCTCAGTTTCCCCACTGACATTGAGCTGATACCACCTTTTGCGGGAGGGCCTTGCAAGCTACTGACTAGAAGAGCAAGAGGCGGGGATTATAGCGGAGGGGGTTGGTGGCAGGGGTGGGATCCCAGCTATTTCCTTGGCAGCTGGACTCATGAGTTGGGGGAGGGATGGTAAAGATGCTCCTGCCAGAGTGTCCCCTGCTACACACTGGGGCTAGGAGTTCACACTCCTTTGACTCATAGGGGCCCTCAAGGCTTAAAAAAAAAAAGCAGGGGGTGATACTGGGGCTCTTAATGTGACTTGGGGATCATGGCTACTGTCCCCCCAAACAACCCAGGAGGAAGGACAGGCTCCTGGATACAGCAGGGTCCATTCTTTACTTCCCCGTTTGAATGAGCTCCAGGAGTTCTCCCACTGCTGAAATCTTGTGGCGGGGAGTTCCATGGGTGAACAACCGGGCTTCCTGTTCTACTAGGCTGTCGCGATACTTCGACCAGCTGTACCTCCTCCTGGGTCAGGGGTAGGAAACCCAGAAGTTCACAGGGCCTGGCCTTTGTCCCCCAGCTTGACAGTTTTGAACCCAGGTGTCCAAGCCCAAATCCACTAGGGGACAGGGCTGATAGAACCCAGGAGTCCGGGCTCCCAGGCCTGACCGTTTATTTGCCTTGAATCCCCCTGTTGCTACAACAGAGGTTGTAGCAGGACGGCTGGGTCCTGCCCCGGCTCCTCCGTGTGACTCCTAGCCCCTTAGCCCTCTCCCTGTTCACTGAGTGTCCTAGTGAATCTCCCCCCTGGCAGCAGGAGTTCCGCAGGTCTCTCGCTTTAGGCTTTAATAAGCTGGCAATTGGCCGGCAAGGAGATGCAGGGGCGGAGCGTTCCCCAGGGCTGAAGGGGGGCAGGAGTGGGGCCATGAGGCTGCCCCCTGGTGGTGATAAGGTGTAAGTTGCTTCCCTCCACAGCACCCCCAGTGGGAGACAGGAGCAAAGCGGGCTGGGGCCCTGGTGCAGGTCAGAGGTGAATTGTGGGGGGGGGGGGTTTCATCTCCTACCCCGCCCTTTGCATCTAAAACCACCTGAGCTCCCCTGAAAGAAAACAAAGGCCAGCATGTGTCTCCCAGCCCCCACTCCCAGAGCCGGGGAGAGAACCCAGGAGTCCTGGCTCCCAGCCCCCCAGCTCTAACCCACCAGCCCCCACTCCCCTCCCAGAGCCAGGGAGAGAACCCAGCAGTCCTGGCTCCCAGCCCCCCCTGCTCTGACCCACCAGCCCCCACTCCCCTCCCAGAGCCGGGGAGAGAACCCAGGAGTCCTGGCTCCCAGCCCCC
Source organism: Malaclemys terrapin pileata (assembly GCF_027887155.1). Taxonomy (NCBI): domain Eukaryota; kingdom Metazoa; phylum Chordata; order Testudines; family Emydidae; genus Malaclemys; species Malaclemys terrapin. Next base: position 2,368,564 of record NC_071519.1, on the reverse strand, counting down.
CCTGCTCTAACCTACCAGCCCCCACTCCCCTCCCAGAGCCGGTAGAGAACCCAGGAGTCCTGGCTCCCAGCCCCCCCTGCTCTAACGCACCAGCCTCCCCAGCTGCAGGCCAACCACGTGAAGGTCACAGGCCTTTCTTGGGGGCTGACTCAGCGCCGTCCACGGATCTTCATGGGGAACTGAAAGCCCTGAATCATCAGCCCCCCCCCACCCCCCGGCCTGTGGTCCGAGGCAGCCAGAGTCCATCACAGGCACGAGTCCATCTTACGCGGCGTCCCGCCACCCCCAGCCCGGCCCCAGGGCCTATGTCATCTCAGCACCTGTAAAACCAGCTGCCCCGCCCCAGAGGTGGGCGCATCTCAGCGCCGGGCGAGGGGTCCCTGTATAACCGGCTGTCCCGCCCCAGAGGTGGGCGCGTCTCAGCGCCGGGCGAGGGGTCCCTGGGTAACCAGCCGCCCCGCCCCAGAAGTGGGCGCATCTCAGCCTCGAGGACTTGTTATCTGTGCGTGTTGTTGGAGCTGGGAGGCGGGTGCACGACCTTGGAAAGGGAACTGGTTTCGTTTCCTTCAGTTTATCAGTGAAGTGCAGGACGGGACAGGAGGGAGGCACGGAGCGAGGGACGGACCCAGGGACAGACGGACAATTCAGCAGCCTCTCCAGCATGGGGACCCTGTCCCTGCTGCTCTGCCTGGCAGGTGGGTGCTGCTCTTTTCTACAGGTGGCATCTCTCTAACCCACCGTACCCCACTCCCCTCCCAGAGCCGGGGAGAGAACCCAGGAGTCCTGGCTCCCAGCCCCCCCTGCTCTAACCCACCAGCCCCCACTCCCCTCCCAGAGCCGGGGGGAGAACCCAGGAGTCCTGGCTCCCAGCCCCCCCTGCTCTAACCACCAGCCCCCACTCCCCTCTCAGAGCCGGGGAGAGAACCCAGGAGTCCTGGCTCCCAGCCCCCCCTTCTCTAACCACCAGACCCCACTCCCTTCCCAGAGCCGGGGATAGAACCCAGGAGTCCTGGCTCCCAGCCCCTCCTGCTCGAAAACCACCAGCCCGCACTCCCTTCCCGGAGCCGGGGAGAGAACCCAGGAGTCCTGGCTCCCAGCCCCCCTGCTCTGACCCACCAGCCCCCACTCCCCTCCCAGAGCCGGGGAGAGAACCCAGGAGTCCTGGCTACCAGCCCCCACCAACTTCCATTTAACTTTGTTCACCTGTGCGATCAAATCTGTTTTGCTCCGGGGTCATTTTTAAACAATGTTGGTTTTCCGCAAAGATTTGGGTGGGAAAAGGGGCATTTCCTGCCGGGTCGGCACTCACCGAAGTCGAACAAGTTGGTGGAGGCGGCTAAACTGGGGGGGTGGGGAGCGGCTAAGCTCCCTTCCCCCGCCCCAGCCCCCCAAAATTGAATTTCCATGTTATTGTTTTCAGCAGTCAGCAGAAAACTGGCCGGGCATTCGGGGTTTGCTTGAGATCTTGGTGGGGAACCAAATATTGCCCCCTCCCACATTTGGCACAGAAAAAATTTGAAATTTGGACGATTCACGTGGGTGGCACAAAGCCTCCGAAAATTTCACAGCAGAGAGGAGATTTTTATTTATTTTTGTATCGAACCAAAGGTTAACGTTACGCAATTCTGACAACGGAAATATTTTAAGATTTATAGTGCTCCGACTTGGCCACGAAAGCCTGAATCTGGGGTGGAAAAAAATGGGATTTTTTCTGTTTCCCCATCAGTTCCCCCCGCCCCACACAAAAAACAGGGACAATGTTCCTTTTCCCTGAAATGTTGGGTGAAAAATGAGCAAGAAAACCTACTTGATTTCAAAACACACATAAATCCATCATCCGCTAACAGATGTAACCCCACCCACCGTGTCTTGTGAATATCCCGGCTGCCAACAAGGTTATTTCAACGTTTTCAGACCATCGCAATCTGTGGAGTCGTCCTCAAAGTCCATTTTTTTGGTCCCCAAGAGAATGTTAAGCGGGGTTAACTCTGAAACCTACCGAGGGCACAATTGGAAACGAGCCACCAACTCTGCTGCTACATGAAACATAGCATCAGAGTGGGTGGCTGGACAACAAGGCAGGAAGGATTTTGCGGGGAGCTGGGGTAGGGGCTTTGCCCCTACTTTCTATCTCACAGGACCTATATTCTTAAATGGGGTGTTAACTCTGATGGTACATTTCATGTAGCAGCTGGTGTCGGCTGAGAGAGGATCACTTAGGGGGCAGGATTTGAGGGCACAATGTAATTGCGGGGCCCGCATCCTTTAGAATATGGAGGATCGAACCTGGATTTTTCGGGGGTGTTAATTCTGGACCCTAATGGTGGCAAAATGACTTGGTTCCCTAAAGAAGGTGAGTTAAAAGATTGTGCCTGACATGGGCATGATGGGCAAGGGGGCAGTCAGAGGGCAGAGGCTGTGGGAGGAGAGAAATTAGCAACTGGGTTAGCAACATGTGTGTTTACTCTGGACCCTAATGATGGCCACAGTAACACAACTAGCCAGGGGAGGCATATTCGTGCCCTGTATCTACTTTGGAGGTCTAATTGTTCCTCCCCACCATCTTCCTCACCCCTCTAGTCTGCATCTCCACCCTGCCTGGCGACGGGGCCCAGGAACTCACCACGCCCGGCTCCGGACTCGAGGCCCCGTGTGACGGCGACGGCTGCCCCCGCCATAAGAAATCGGCCACCCTTGTGCCGTCTTTCACCAAAACCACCGCCACCACGACCCACCGCACGAAGCCCCCCACCACGACCCACCCAACCAATCACACCACGACCCACCCGGCCAATCACACCACGACCCACCACACGACGCCCCACACCACGTCCCACCCGGCCAATCACACCACGACCCACCACACGACGCCCCCCACCACGACCCACCCGGCCAATCACACCACGTCCCACCCAGCCAATCACACCACGTCCCATCCAGCCAATCACACCACCGTGCACACGACCCCCCACCTCACCACGGCGGGCCCGCCGGGGCCCCCGGATGTGGCGGTTGGGAACTACTCGGTGCAGAATGGGTCAGACGTCTGCCTCCGGGTGCAATCGGGCCTCCAGATCTGGGTCCGATATGAGAACGGCTCCAAAGCGCAGGTATGGGGAAGGGGAGGCTGGTGGGTTAGAGTGGGGGGGGGGCTGGGAGCCAGGACTCCTGGGTTCTCTCCCCGGCTCTGGGAGGGGAGTGGGGGCTGGTGGGTTAGAGCAGGGGGGGCTGGGAGCCAGGACTCCTGGGTTCTCTCCCCGGCTCTGGGAGGGGAGCAGGGGCTGGTGGGTTAGAGGAGGGGGGGCGGTGGGAGCCAGGACTCCTGGGTTCTCTCCCCAGGACTCGTGGGGTTCGGGTATGAAGGTGATACCAGGTCACCCAACTTCTTTCTCTCTTCCAGCTCTGGGGAGCTTTTGCCATTCAGCCGAACCACACCAAGGTGTCGGGAAAATGCTCCGACGAGTCAGCCACCATGGAGCTCACCTTCGCTCAGGGCTTCCTGAACTTCACCTTCGTAAAGGTACCGACCGGGGGCGCTGTGGGGCAGGGAGGGAGGACTGGGCTCAGTGGGGGCGCTCTCCCCTGGCAGGCAGGACTGACCCCAGGGCGGCGCTAGGGGGTGCTGTGGGGCAGGGAGCGGGGCGGGGGTTGTATAAACAGCTGCTGTGCTGCACCCCAGAGGCGGCTGCATCACTGTGCTGGGCCAACGTTGAGGGTACAAACGTCTCCTGTCCCTTGTGTCTCCCCAGAATAAAACCCAGAACTCCGTCTACCTGCATGAGGTCCAAGCCAGCCTGACCATCCAGTTCCCTGGGGCCACACGTGAGAACGGGGGTCGAGGCTGTGCGGGGGAAGGTTGGGAGGAGTTGGGGGAAAGGTTTAGGGCAATGGGGCACGTTCAGGGTCTCGGGGTGACATTGGGAGTTCAGGGTTGACTTCAGAGACGTCAGGGTGACTTTGAGGGGTTGGGGTGACTTTTGGGGGCTCAGGGGGTTGGGGGTAACTGGGGATTTGGGGGAGTTGGGGTGACTGGGTATTTGGGGTGACTTTGAGGGGTTAGGGTGACTTTTGGGGGGTTGGAGGTGACTTTGGGAGTTCAGGGGAGTCAGGGTTATTGGGCGTTCGGGGTGACTTTGAGGGTTTGGGGTGACGGAAAGGTCAGGGTGACTTTGAGGAGTGGGGTGACTTTGGGAGATCAGGGGGTTGGGGTGAATTTGGGGAATCGGACGGCTTCGGGGTGACTTTGGGGGTTGGGGGTGATTTTGAGGAGTCAGGGGGACTTTGAGAAGTTGGGGTGACTTTGGGGGGTCTCGGGGATTGGGGTGACTGGGGGTTTCAGTTGACTTTGAGGAGTCAGGGGGACTTTGAGGGGTTCAGGGTGACTTTGGGGGCTCAGGGGTGACTTTGGGGGATCGGAGGGTTTGTGGTGACTGGGAGTTTGGGGTGACTTCAGGGGGCTCGGGGTGCCTTTCAGGGAAGGTTCGTGGCTTGTGGTCGGTGAGGTGGGTGATTTGGGGGGCTGGCTCTGATCTCTGCCCCCCTTGCCCCCCCCAGAGAGGCAATTCGTGGTGCAGAACGCCAGCCTGCGGGAGTTCGAAGCCCGGATGGGGCACTCGTACCAGTGCCAGAACCGCAGCTTGGCGCTGGGCCCGGCCTTCCACCTTGACGCCCTGCACGAGCGGATCCAGGCCTTCGCCCTGCCCGCGGGCGGCTTCGGGGAAGGTACCGGCCCCCCTCGGCCCCAGATCTGCCCCCCACAACCTCCCTCCTGGCCCCCCATTCCTGCCCCTTCACAGCCCCACGCTCAGCTCCCTCTCCCAACCCACATCCCCTCTGCTGCCCCATAAACCTCTCTCCCCCTGCCCCCCATTCCCCCTATCTGAGCCCTGCCCTGCCCCATAGCCCTCTTATCTCCCCCGCCCCCCACCTCCCAGCATAGCCCCCCGGTCTCACCCCCTGCCCCTCCTCTCTTGCAGCCGAGCTGTGCCCAGAGGAGCAGCACAGCGCGCTAGTGCCCATCATCATCGGGGTGGTTCTGCTGGTCCTGATCCTGATCATCGTCATCGCCTACTTGGTGGGCCGGCGCAGGGCTCGGGGCGGCTACCAGACCCTCTGAGGGGCCGAGACACTGGGGGGGAATGAGGCCTGTCCCCTCTAGGGGGCGCCGGCTCCCCCCCGGCCCCAGGGCGGGGACTGGCTGGCTCAGGGGGGCGGGGAATGGGGCAGGGACCTGTCCCCTCTGGGGGGCACCGGCTCCCATCCAGCCCCAGGGCGGGGACTGGCTGACTCAGGGGGCGGGGGGCAGGGAACAGGGTCAGAGAACCATGTATTTTATTTTACTGATTAAATAAATTTGGGGTTGTTAGTAAATACGAGGACGGCTCAGTTACTGTCCGTGCACCGGCTCTTGGCAACATCCCAATGAGATTACCCGCCCCCCCCGCAAAAAACAGCCCCCCCCCATAACAATTCTGTTCAACAATAAATGGGGATTACATCTCCTGGTCTTAAGGAGATGCGCCCACCTCTGGGGCGGGGCGGCCGGTTACACGGGGACCCCTTGGCCAGCGCTGAGATGCGCCCACCTCTGGGGCGGGGCGGCTGGTTACACGGGGACCCCTCGCCCGGCGCTGAGATGCGCCCACCTCTGGGGCGGGGTGGTGGCTGTTGAAAACATAAGTCTAGGACAAGGACTGGGGTGCTCCTGGGAGTGGGGCTCAGCAGGGGGTGCTCTCCCCCACAGGCCCCAGGGATGCTGGGCTGCAGGGAGGGTGTCGGGGTGTGGGGGCAGCCCAGCAGCCTGGCTGTATCCCGGCTCCCCAAGGGATGCCCAGTCTCCCAGGTGGCCCCAGCAGGGTCCCGTTAACTCAGCCGTGTGCAGGAACAGCCCCACCCGACTCCCAGGGGGAAGTGGGGGTGTCACGAGGCTGCTTCTGTCATTGCAGGGCAGGGACAGGGGCAGCACCCTCAGGCCACGCCCCTTTCTATGATCCATGATCAAGCCACGCCCCTTGCCTCACAAACCACACCCTCTTCTAACTTCCATGACTAATCCACGCCTCCGGTATGAGTTTGCTCTTTAGCTCCACCCCCCCATGGATCCCATTCTCCCCGAGCCCTTTAAACCACGCCCCCTTTTCAAGTGTCCTGCAGCAAGCCCTGCCCCCCTCCACAAGTCCTTTATTCCATTGGCATTTATAAAGATGCGGCCACCTCTGGGGGGGGGGAGGGAGGCTGGTTACAGAGGGACCCTGCGCCCAGCACTGAGATGCGGTCACCTCTGGATGGGTAGACTGGCTGGACAGACAGATACAGCCCCTCCCTGCATGTCCTCCTTGCTGTCCATCTGGAAGGCCAGGCAGCCAGCCAGAGCTGCTGAACGAGCCGGGCTAGGGCTGACCAGGCAGCTATGGGGTGGGAGTGGGGCAGAGAAAAGGGTCAGGTGTTGGCGGACAGTTACAGCACAGCTCCTTTGGGTTGAAGTTTTCGTTTATTGTGGCTACAGAGAATCCAGGCGTCTGGTTCCTCCCAATATCCCCTCCCCCACTGCCCACCCCCCACTTCAACTGCCCCTTCCCGAGCCTGGTTTCAAAGTCCCAGGTCCCCTCCCACACCCCAGTTCTGACACCCTGCCCCTACCCACACACCTGCCTGGCACCCTCACTTCACCTGCCTCCCTACCCCCACCCACAGGAGAGGCAATTTCAGGTTGTGGCCGGGAACCTTCAGCAGATTAAGCAGGAAGGCTGGAAGCCAGGACGCCTGGGTTCTCTCCCCGGCTCTGGGAGGGGAGTGGGGTCTGGTGGGTTAGAGCAGGGAGGGGACTGGGAGCCAGGACTCCTGGGTTCTATCCCTCAGTCCCGCAAGGTCAGAGCCAGCGCTTCACGGATCTCAGCCGCGGCGCCCTCCTCTCCCTCCCCGTCCTCGAAGGGCTCTTCCTCCTCCTCCTCCTCCTCTTCCTCCACCATCCAGCGGGGCTGGAAGACGTCGCCGTGCATCTCGCAGACGTTGTGGAGGGTGGAGCAGGCGGCGATCAGGGTGGGCAGGAAAGAGACGTCCGTATCGTTGCGTTTCTGCAGGCAGCGCCAGCGACCCCTGAGGCGCCCGAAGGCCACCCCCACCACAGTGCGGGCGGCAGCGGCGTACTCGTTAAACCGCCTCTGGGCCGGCGTGAGCTCCCCGGCCCGGTAAGGCCTCATCAGCCAGGGCAGGAGTGGGTAGGACGGGCCACCCAGAAGGTAGACGGGCACCTGTACGCCTCCCACGTCCCGGGCCGCCCCGGGGAAGAGCTCCCCCTGCTGGGCACGCTGGTAGAGCTCGGAGGCCTGGAGCACCTGGGCGTCAGTCTGCCTCCCCGGGCAGCCGACGTTGACGTCCCAGAAGCAGCCGCGGGCATCGACGGCAGCCTGCAGCACCACCGAGTGCCAGCCCCGGCGGTTGAAGTACCCAGCGGCGTTCTCGTTGGGGGCCCGGATGGGGATGTGCAGGGCCCCCAGCACGCCGGCCAGCTGCGGTGGGGCGGGGAAGCCAGCGGCCCGGGGCCCGGCGGGGGCGGCCACGTAAGCCGGGGTGAGGATGGCCACCACAGCCTCGCAGACGTCGCGCAGGATCTTGCAGACGGTGGAGCGGGAGACGCCGAACTGCTGCTCCACGGCCCGGTACTCGGTGCATGCACCCAGGCGCCACAGGGTCATGGCCAGGCGGACCTCGGCGGGGATGGCCCGGCGCATGTTGGTGTCCCGCCGCTGGATGGCCCCCCGCAGCCGCCCGCAGAGGTAGTCGAAGGTGGCCGGGCCCAGGCGGAAGTTCTCGGCCCACTCGCCGGGCCCGAAGGCCTTGGCCCGCACCGTGTCCCAGAAGGCCGAGCTCCGGGCCTTGCTCCACAGCCGCCGCTCCCGGGCCGGGGCGGGTGGCGGCGGCGGTGGGAGGAGCGGGAGGCCGGCCGGGCGGGGGCCGGGCCCGGACACCGGGGTCCCTGCCAGCCAGAGCAGGGCGAAGCGGCGGCCCCAGCGGGCCCGGGCCCGGCGGCGGCGGGCAGCCCGGTGGCGGCGGGCAGCCTCCCGCAGGCGGCGGCCCCGTTGCAGCCGCAGGTAGTAGAGGAGGCAGAGGGCCACGGCCCCCCGGCTCAGGGCAGGGAGCGGGCAAGATGGCGGAGCTGGGGCGGCCATCTTGGGTTGGCCAAAGTTTGGTCAAGGCAGTGACGGAGTGGGGGGAGGGGCGCTAGGGCGCATGCGCGGGAAGGGAAAGAAGGGGAGGGTTTGAGGAAAGAGCACATGCGCGGGGAGGAATGGGAGATGGTTGGGGGGAACGGCGCATGCGCGAGGAGCAAAGGGGGCGGTGGAAGGGCTGGGCGCATGCGCGAGGAGGAAATGGGGACGGTGGAAGGGCTGAGCGCATGCGTGCCCCATCAGACACATGGCGCATACTAGGCTTTGGCCGCGCTTCCCCTTTGTCTCCCCCCTCCGTTGCGCATGCGCCGCAGCGAGCGGGCGCGAAACAGGCGCCTGCCTACTGCGGAGGGGGGACTCTGCGGAGGGAGTGCGGGCGCGTGCGCACCAGGCGTGTAACTCAGGGAGGTTCCCGCGCGCGCACCGACTCCGGGGCGGCTGGCGCGTGCGCAGTGAGTGGAGCCGCGGGCTTCTCCGCGCCTGCGCCGTAGGAACCCTGGCACCATGAAGGCGGAAGCGCCGGCAAAGCCGGTGTGGGAGTGTCGCCATTTTCCAAAATGGCGGCGGCGCTGCAGGGGCTGCTGGTCCCGCACCTGCTGCCCGAGCGCTGCTACGACGAGCTTTTCCTGCGCTTCAACCTGCTGCACGGTGAGCGCGCGCCCCTCCCGCCCGGACCACACCCCCTGGTCGGCATGGCGGAGCATGCGGCAGCCCTCCGGCGCTCCATAGGCGCGGGGCGGAAGGGCCGCGTGCCACCGCCATGTTGGTGCGGGGCGGAAGTCCTGCCTGAGGCGTGCCGCCGCCATGCTCGTGAGGGGCGGAAGTCCCCAGAAGTGGGGTTCCAGGGGGAAGGGTGACCCCAATTCTCAGCCCGCTCCCCTGGGATGACACATCCCGGCCACTGCCTCCCACTTAGGTGGGGGGACAATGGAGGCGCAGTGTGGGTTGTTTGGGGCAATTGGACAGGGGCGGTGGGGTGGGGGAGCAGTGGGGGTTGGGTAGGGGACAATGGGGTGGGGTAGGGGTGCCAGGGGAGCAGTGGGGGTTGGTTGGGGGTCGGTGGGGTAGGGGTGACGGGGGAGCAGTGGGGGTTGGTTGGGGGTCGGTGGGGTAGGGGTGACGGGGGAGCAGTGGGGGTTGGTTGGGGGTCGGTGGGGTAGGGGTGCCGGGGGAGCAGTGGGGGTTGGTTGGGGGTCAGTGGGGTAGGGTGGGGGTGCCAGGGGAGCAGTGGGGGTTGGTTGGGGGTCGGTGGGGTAGGGTGGGGGTGCCAGGGGAGCAGTGGGGGTTGGTTGGGGGTCGGTGGGGTAGGGGTGCCAGGGGAGCAGTGGGGGTTGGTTGGGGGTCGGTGGGGTAGGGTGGGGGTGCCAGGGGAGCAGTGGGGGTTGGTTGGGGGTCGGTGGGGTAGGGGTGCCAGGGGAGCAGTGGGGGTTGGTTGGGGGTCGGTGGGGTAGGGTGGGGGTGCCAGGGGAGCAGTGGGGGTTGGTTGGGGGTCAGTGGGGTAGGGTGGGGGTGCCAGGGGAGCAGTGGGGGTTGGTTGGGGGTCGGTGGGGTAGGGGGGCTGGGGAGCAGTGGGGGTTGGTTGGGGGTCGGTGGGGTATGGGTGACGGGGGAGCAGTGGGGGTTGGTTGGGGGTCGGTGGGGTAGGGGTGCCAGGGGAGCAGTGGGGGTTGGTTGGGGGTCGGTGGGGTAGGGTGGGGGTGCCAGGGGAGCAGTGGGGGTTGGTTGGGGGTCGGTGGGGTATGGGTGACGGGGGAGCAGTGGGGGTTGGTTGGGGGTCAGTGGGGTAGGGTGGGGGTGCCAGGGGAGCAGTGGGGGTTGGTTGGGGGTCGGTGGGGTAGGGGTGCCAGGGGAGCAGTGGGGGTTGGTTGGGGGTCGGTGGGGTAGGGGTGCCAGGGGAGCAGTGGGGGTTGGTTGGGGGTCGGTGGGGTAGGGTGAGGGTGACGGGGGAGCAGTGGGGGTTGGTTGGGGGTCAGTGGGGTAGGGTGGGGGTGCCAGGGAAGCAGTGGGGGTTGGTTGGGGGTCGGTGGGGTATGGGTGACGGGGGAGCAGTGGGGGTTGGTTGGGGGTCGGTGGGGTAGGGTGGGGGTGCCAGGGGAGCAGTGGGGGTTGGTTGGGGGTCGGTGGGGTAGGGGGGCTGGGGAGCAGTGGGGGTTGGTTGGGGGTCGGTGGGGTGGGGGTGCCAGGGGAGCAGTGGGGGTTGGTTGGGGGTCAGTGGGGTAGGGTGGGGGTGCCAGGGGAGCAGTGGGGGTTGGTTGGGGGTCGGTGGGGTAGGGGTGCCAGGGGAGCAGTGGGGGTTGGTTGGGGGTCGGTGGGGTATGGGTGACGGGGGAGCAGTGGGGGTTGGTTGGGGGTCGGTGGGGTAGGGGTGCCAGGGGAGCAGTGGGGGTTGGTTGGGGGTCGGTGGGGTAGGGGTGCCAGGGGAGCAGTGGGGGTTGGTTGGGGGTCGGTGGGGTAGGGTGAGGGTGACGGGGGAGCAGTGGGGGTTGGTTGGGGGTCAGTGGGGTAGGGTGGGGGTGCCAGGGAAGCAGTGGGGGTTGGTTGGGGGTCGGTGGGGTATGGGTGACGGGGGAGCAGTGGGGGTTGGTTGGGGGTCGGTGGGGTAGGGTGGGGGTGCCAGGGGAGCAGTGGGGGTTGGTTGGGGGTCGGTGGGGTAGGGGTGCCAGGGGAGCAGTGGGGGTTGGTTGGGGGTCGGTGGGGTAGGGGTGCCAGGGGAGCAGTGGGGGTTGGTTGGGGGTCGGTGGGGTAGGGGTGCCAGGGGAGCAGTGGGGGTTGGTTGGGGGTCGGTGGGGTAGGGTGAGGGTGACGGGGGAGCAGTGGGGGTTGGTTGGGGGTCAGTGGGGTAGGGTGGGGGTGCCAGGGAAGCAGTGGGGGTTGGTTGGGGGTCGGTGGGGTATGGGTGACGGGGGAGCAGTGGGGGTTGGTTGGGGGTCGGTGGGGTAGGGTGGGGGTGCCAGGGGAGCAGTGGGGGTTGGTTGGGGGTCAGTGGGGTAGGGTGGGGGTGCCAGGGGAGCAGTGGGGGTTGGTTGGGGGTCAGTGGGGTAGGGGTGCCAGGGGAGCAGTGGGGGTTGGTTGGGGGTCGGTGGGGTAGGGTGGGGGTGCCAGGGGAGCAGTGGGGGTTGGTTGGGGGTCGGTGGGGTAGGGGTGCCAGGGGAGCAGTGGGGGTTGGTTGGGGGTCGGTGGGGTAGGGGTGCCAGGGGAGCAGTGGGGGTTGGTTGGGGGTCGGTGGGGTAGGGGTGCCAGGGGAGCAGTGGGGGTTGGTTGGGGGTCGGTGGGGTAGGGTGAGGGTGACGGGGGAGCAGTGGGGGTTGGTTGGGGGTCAGTGGGGTAGGGTGGGGGTGCCAGGGAAGCAGTGGGGGTTGGTTGGGGGTCGGTGGGGTATGGGTGACGGGGGAGCAGTGGGGGTTGGTTGGGGGTCGGTGGGGTAGGGTGGGGGTGCCAGGGGAGCAGTGGGGGTTGGTTGGGGGTCAGTGGGGTAGGGTGGGGGTGCCAGGGGAGCAGTGGGGGTTGGTTGGGGGTCAGTGGGGTAGGGGTGCCAGGGGAGCAGTGGGGGTTGGTTGGGGGTCGGTGGGGTAGGGGTGACGGGGGAGCAGTGGGGGTTGGTTGGGGGTCGGTGGGGTAGGGGTGCCAGGGGAGCAGTGGGGGTTGGTTGGGGGTCGGTGGGGTAGGGGTGCCAGGGGAGCAGTGGGGGTTGGTTGGGGGTCGGTGGGGTAGGGTGAGGGTGACGGGGGAGCAGTGGGGGTTGGTTGGGGGTCAGTGGGGTAGGGTGGGGGTGCCAGGGAAGCAGTGGGGGTTGGTTGGGGGTCGGTGGGGTATGGGTGACGGGGGAGCAGTGGGGGTTGGTTGGGGGTCGGTGGGGTAGGGTGGGGGTGCCAGGGGAGCAGTGGGGGTTGGTTGGGGGTCGGTGGGGTAGGGGGGCTGGGGAGCAGTGGGGGTTGGTTGGGGGTCGGTGGGGTGGGGGTGCCAGGGGAGCAGTGGGGGTTGGTTGGGGGTCAGTGGGGTAGGGTGGGGGTGCCAGGGGAGCAGTGGGGGTTGGTTGGGGGTCGGTGGGGTAGGGGTGACGGGGGAGCAGTGGGGGTTGGTTGGGGGTCGGTGGGGTAGGGTGGGGGTGCCAGGGGAGCAGTGGGGGTTGGTTGGGGGTCGGTGGGGTAGGGGTGCCAGGGGAGCAGTGGGGGTTGGTTGGGGGTCGGTGGGGTAGGGGTGCCAGGGGAGCAGTGGGGGTTGGTTGGGGGTCGGTGGGGTAGGGGTGCCAGGGGAGCAGTGGGGGTTGGTTGGGGGTCGGTGGGGTAGGGTGAGGGTGACGGGGGAGCAGTGGGGGTTGGTTGGGGGTCAGTGGGGTAGGGTGGGGGTGCCAGGGAAGCAGTGGGGGTTGGTTGGGGGTCGGTGGGGTATGGGTGACGGGGGAGCAGTGGGGGTTGGTTGGGGGTCGGTGGGGTAGGGTGGGGGTGCCAGGGGAGCAGTGGGGGTTGGTTGGGGGTCGGTGGGGTAGGGGGGCTGGGGAGCAGTGGGGGTTGGTTGGGGGTCGGTGGGGTGGGGGTGCCAGGGGAGCAGTGGGGGTTGGTTGGGGGTCAGTGGGGTAGGGTGGGGGTGCCAGGGGAGCAGTGGGGGTTGGTTGGGGGTCAGTGGGGTAGGGGTGCCAGGGGAGCAGTGGGGGTTGGTTGGGGGTCGGTGGGGTATGGGTGACGGGGGAGCAGTGGGGGTTGGTTGGGGGTCGGTGGGGTAGGGGTGCCAGGGGAGCAGTGGGGGTTGGTTGGGGGTCGGTGGGGTAGGGGTGACGGGGGAGCAGTGGGGGTTGGTTGGGGGTCGGTGGGGTAGGGGTGCCGGGGGAGCAGTGGGGGTTGGTTGGGGGTCAGTGGGGTAGGGTGGGGGTGCCAGGGGAGCAGTGGGGGTTGGTTGGGGGTCGGTGGGGTATGGGTGACGGGGGAGCAGTGGGGGTTGGTTGGGGGTCGGTGGGGTAGGGGTGCCGGGGGAGCAGTGGGGGTTGGTTGGGGGTCAGTGGGGTAGGGTGGGGGTGCCAGGGGAGCAGTGGGGGTTGGTTGGGGGTCGGTGGGGTAGGGGTGCCAGGGGAGCAGTGGGGGTTGGTTGGGGGTCAGTGGGGTAGGGTGGGGGTGCCAGGGGAGCAGTGGGGGTTGGTTGGGGGTCGGTGGGGTAGGGGTGCCAGGGGAGCAGTGGGGGTTGGTTGGGGGTCGGTGGGGTATGGGTGACGGGGGAGCAGTGGGGGTTGGTTGGGGGTCGGTGGGGTAGGGGTGCCAGGGGAGCAGTGGGGGTTGGTTGGGGGTCGGTGGGGTAGGGGGGCTGGGGAGCAGTGGGGGTTGGTTGGGGGTCGGTGGGGTAGGGGTGACGGGGGAGCAGTGAGGGTTGGTTGGGGGTCGGTGGGGTAGGGGGGCTGGGGAGCAGTGGGGGTTGGTTGGGGGTCGGTGGGGTGGGGGTGCCAGGGGAGCAGTGGGGGTTGGTTGGGGGTCGGTGGGGTATGGGTGACGGGGGAGCAGTGGGGGTTGGTTTGGGGTCAGTGGGGTAGGGTGGGGGTGCCAGGGGAGCAGTGGAGGTTGGTTGGGGGTCGGTGGGGTAGGGGTGCCAGGGGAGCAGTGGGGGTTGGTTGGGGGTCGGTGGGGTATGGGTGACGGGGGAGCAGTGGGGGTTGGTTTGGGGTCGGTGGGGTAGGGGTGCCAGGGGAGCAGTGGGGGTTGGTTGGGGGTCCGTGGGGTAGGGTGGGGGTGCCAGGGGAGCAGTGGGGGTTGGTTGGGGGTCAGTGGGGTAGGGTGGGGGTGCCAGGGGAGCAGTGGGGGTTGGTTGGGGGTCAGTGGGGTATGGGTGACGGGGGAGCAGTGGGGGTTGGTTGGGGGTCGGTGGGGTAGGGGTGACGGGGGAGCAGTGGGGGTTGGTTGGGGGTCGGTGGGGTAGGGGTGCCAGGGGAGCAGTGGGGGTTGGTTGGGGGTCAGTGGGGTAGGGTGGGGGTGCCAGGGGAGCAGTGGGGGTTGGTTGGGGGTCAGTGGGGTATGGGTGACGGGGGAGCAGTGGGGGTTGGTTGGGGGTCGGTGGGGTAGGGGTGACGGGGGAGCAGTGGGGGTTGGTTGGGGGTCGGTGGGGTAGGGGTGCCAGGGGAGCAGTGGGGGTTGGTTGGGGGTCAGTGGGGTAGGGTGGGGGTGCCAGGGGAGCAGTGGGGGTTGGTTGGGGGTCGGTGGGGTAGGGGGGCTGGGGAGCAGTGGGGGTTGGTTGGGGGTCGGTGGGGTATGGGTGACGGGGGAGCAGTGGGGGTTGGTTGGGGGTCGGTGGGGTAGGGGTGCCAGGGGAGCAGTGGGGGTTGGTTGGGGGTCAGTGGGGTAGGGTGGGGGTGCCAGGGGAGCAGTGGGGTTGGTTGGGGGTCAGTGGGGTAGGGTGGGGGTGCCAGGGGAGCAGTGGGGGTTGGTTGGGGGTCGGTGGGGTAGGGGTGCCAGGGGAGCAGTGGGGGTTGGTTGGGGGTCGGTGGGGTATGGGTGACGGGGGAGCAGTGGGGGTTGGTTTGGGGTCGGTGGGGTAGGGGTGCCAGGGGAGCAGTGGGGGTTGGTTGGGGGTCAGTGGGGTAGGGTGGGGGTGCCAGGGGAGCAGTGGGGGTTGGTTGGGGGTCAGTGGGGTAGGGTGGGGGTGCCAGGGGAGCAGTGGGGGTTGGTTGGGGGTCAGTGGGGTATGGGTGACGGGGGAGCAGTGGGGGTTGGTTGGGGGTCGGTGGGGTAGGGGTGACGGGGGAGCAGTGGGGGTTGGTTGGGGGTCGGTGGGGTAGGGGTGCCAGGGGAGCAGTGGGGGTTGGTTGGGGGTCAGTGGGGTAGGGTGGGGGTGCCAGGGGAGCAGTGGGGGTTGGTTGGGGGTCAGTGGGGTAGGGTGGGGGTGCCAGGGGAGCAGTGGGGGTTGGTTGGGGGTCGGTGGGGTAGGGGTGACGGGGGAGCAGTGGGGGTTGGTTGGGGGTCGGTGGGGTATGGGTGACGGGGGAGCAGTGGGGGTTGGTTGGGGGTCGGTGGGGTAGGGGTGCCAGGGGAGCAGTGGGGGTTGGTTGGGGGTCAGTGGGGTAGGGTGGGGGTGCCAGGGGAGCAGTGGGGGTTGGTTGGGGGTCGGTGGGGTAGGGGTGACGGGGGAGCAGTGGGGGTTGGTTTGGGGTCGGTGGGGTAGGGGGGCTGGGGAGCAGTGGGGGTTGGTTGGGGGTCGGTGGGGTAGGGGTGCCAGGGGAGCAGTGGGGGTTGGTTGGGGGTCGGTGGGGTAGGGGTGCCAGGGGAGCAGTGGGGGTTGGTTGGGGGTCGGTGGGGTATGGGTGCCAGGGGAGCAGTGGGGGTTGGTTGGGGGTCGGTGGGGTATGGGTGACGGGGGAGCAGTGGGGGTTGGTTGGGGGTCGGTGGGGTAGGGGTGACGGGGGAGCAGTGGGGGTTGGTTGGGGGTCGGTGGGGTAGGGGTGACGGGGGAGCAGTGGGGGTTGGTTGGGGGTCGGTGGGGTAGGGGTGACGGGGGAGCAGTGAGGGTTGGTTGGGGGTCAGTGGGGTAGGGTGGGGGTACCAGGGGAGCAGTGGGGGTTGGTTGGGGGTCAGTGGGGTAGGGTGGGGGTGCCAGGGGAGCAGTGGGGGTTGGTTGGGGGTCGGTGGGGTAGGGGGGCTGGGGAGCAGTGGGGGTTGGTTGGGGGTCGGTGGGGTAGGGGTGACGGGGGAGCAGTGGGGGTTGGTTGGGGGTCGGTGGGGTAGGGGTGACGGGGGAGCAGTGAGGGTTGGTTGGGGGTCAGTGGGGTAGGGTGGGGGTACCAGGGGAGCAGTGGGGGTTGGTTGGGGGTCAGTGGGGTAGGGTGGGGGTGCCAGGGGAGCAGTGGGGGTTGGTTGGGGGTCGGTGGGGTATGGGTGACGGGGGAGCAGTGGGGGTTGGTTGGGGGTCGGTGGGGTAGGGGTGACGGGGGAGCAGTGGGGGTTGGTTCGGGGTCGGTGGGGTAGGGGGGCTGGGGAGCAGTGGGGGTTGGTTGGGGGTCGGTGGGGTAGGGGTGACGGGGGAGCAGTGGGGGTTGGTTGGGGGTCGGTGGGGTAGGGGTGCCAGGGGAGCAGTGGGGGTTGGTTGGGGGTCGGTGGGGTAGGGTGGGGGTGCCAGGGGAGCAGTGGGGGTTGGTTGGGGGTCGGTGGGGTAGGGTGGGGGTGCCAGGGGAGCAGTGGGGGTTGGTTGGGGGTCGGTGGGGTAGGGGTGACGGGGGAGCAGTGGGGGTTGGTTGGGGGTCGGTGGGGTAGGGGTGACGGGGGAGCAGTGGGGGTTGGTTGGCGGTCGGTGGGGTAGGGGTGCCGGGGGAGCAGTGGGGGTTGGTTGGGGGTCAGTGGGGTAGGGTGGGGGTGCCAGGGGAGCAGTGGGGGTTGGTTGGGGGTCGGTGGGGTAGGGGTGCCAGGGGAGCAGTGGGGGTTGGTTGGGGGTCAGTGGGGTAGGGTGGGGGTGCCAGGGGAGCAGTGGGGGTTGGTTGGGGGTCGGTGGGGTAGGGGGGCTGGGGAGCAGTGGGGGTTGGTTGGGGGTCGGTGGGGTATGGGTGATGGGGGAGCAGTGGGGGTTGGTTTGGGGTCGGTGGGGTAGGGGGGCTGGGGGAGCAGTGGGGGTTGGGTAGGGGACAATGGGGTAGGGTAGGGGTGCCAGGGGAGCAGTGGGGGTTGGTTGGGGGTCGGTGGGGTAGGGGGGCAGGGGGAGCAGTGGGGGTTGGTTGGGGGTCGGTGGGGTATGGGTGACGGGGGAGCAGTGGGGGTTGGTTGGGGGTCGGTGGGGTAGGGGTGCCAGGGGAGCAGTGGGGGTTGGTTGGGGGTCGGTGGGGTAGGGGTGACAGGGGAGCAGTGAGGGTTGGTTGGGGGTCGGTGGGGTAGGGTGGGAGTGCCAGGGGAGCAGTGGGGGTTGGTTGGGGGTCAGTGGGGTAGGGTGGGGGTGCCAGGGGAGCAGTGGGGGTTGGTTGGGGGTCGGTGGGGTATGGGTGATGGGGGAGCAGTGGGGGTTGGTTGGGGGTCGGTGGGGTAGGGGTGACGGGGGAGCAGTGGGGGTTGGTTGGGGGTCGGTGGGGTAGGGGTGCCGGGGGAGCAGTGGGGGTTGGTTGGGGGTCGGTGGGGTAGGGTGGGGGTGCCAGGGGAGCAGTGGGGGTTGGTTGGGGGTCGGTGGGGTAGGGGTGCCAGGGGAGCAGTGGGGGTTGGTTGGGGGTCAGTGGGGTAGGGTGGGGGTGCCAGGGGAGCAGTGGGGGTTGGTTGGGGGTCGGTGGGGTAGGGGGGCTGGGGAGCAGTGGGGGTTGGTTGGGGGTCGGTGGGGTATGGGTGATGGGGGAGCAGTGGGGGTTGGTTTGGGGTCGGTGGGGTAGGGGGGCTGGGGGAGCAGTGGGGGTTGGGTAGGGGACAATGGGGTAGGGTAGGGGTGCCAGGGGAGCAGTGGGGGTTGGTTGGGGGTCGGTGGGGTAGGGGGGCTGGGGGAGCAGTGGGGGTTGGTTGGGGGTCGGTGGGGTATGGGTGACGGGGGAGCAGTGGGGGTTGGTTGGGGGTCAGTGGGGTAGGGGTGCCAGGGGAGCAGTGAGGGTTGGTTGGGGGTCAGTGGGGTAGGGTGGGGGTGCCAGGGGAGCAGTGGGGGTTGGTTGGGGGTCGGTGGGGTAGGGGGGCTGGGGAGCAGTGGGGGTTGGGTAGGGGACAATGGGGTAGGGTTGGGGTGCCAGGGGAGCAGTGGGGGTTGGTTGGGGGTCGGTGGGGTATGGGTGACGGGGGAGCAGTGGGGGTTGGTTGGGGGTTGGTGGGGTAGGGGTGCCAGGGGAGCAGTGGGGGTTGGTTGGGGGTCAGTGGGGTAGGGTGGGGGTGCCAGGGGAGCAGTGGGGGTTGGTTGGGGGTCGGTGGGGTAGGGGGGCTGGGGAGCAGTGGGGGTTGGTTGGGGGTCGGTGGGGTAGGGGTGACGGGGGAGCAGTGGGGGTTGGTTGGGGGTCGGTGGGGTATGGGTGACGGGGGAGCAGTGGGGGTTGGTTGGGGGTCGGTGGGGTATGGGTGACGGGGGAGCAGTGGGGGTTGGTTGGGGGTCGGTGGGGTAGGGGTGCCGGGGGAGCAGTGGGGGTTGGTTGGGGGTCGGTGGGGTATGGGTGCCAGGGGAGCAGTGGGGGTTGGTTGGGGGTCGGTGGGGTATGGGTGACGGGGGAGCAGTGGGGGTTGGTTGGGGGTCGGTGGGGTAGGGGTGCCAGGGGAGCAGTGAGGGTTGGTTGGGGGTCAGTGGGGTAGGGTGGGGGTGCCAGGGGAGCAGTGGGGGTTGGTTGGGGGTCGGTGGGGTAGGGGGGCTGGGGAGCAGTGGGGGTTGGGTAGGGGACAATGGGGTAGGGTAGGGGTGCCAGGGGAGCAGTGGGGGTTGGTTGGGGGTCGGTGGGGTATGGGTGACGGGGGAGCAGTGGGGGTTGGTTGGGGGTCGGTGGGGTAGGGGTGCCAGGGGAGCAGTGGGGGTTGGTTGGGGGTCAGTGGGGTAGGGTGGGGGTGCCAGGGGAGCAGTGGGGGTTGGTTGGGGGTCGGTGGGGTAGGGGGGCTGGGGAGCAGTGGGGGTTGGTTGGGGGTCGGTGCGGTATGGGTGACGGGGGAGCAGTGGGGGTTGGTTGGGGGTTGGTGGGGTAGGGGTGCCAGGGGAGCAGTGGGGGTTGGTTGGGGGTCGGTGGGGTAGGGTGAGGGTGCCAGGGGAGCAGTGGGGGTTGGTTGGGGGTCGGTGGGGTATGGGTGACGGGGGAGCAGTGGGGGTTGGTTGGGGGTCGGTGGGGTAGGGGTGCCAGGGGAGCAGTGGGGGTTGGTTGGGGGTCGGTGGGGTAGGGTGAGGGTGCCAGGGGAGCAGTGGGGGTTGGTTGGGGGTCGGTGGGGTAGGGGGGCTGGGGAGCAGTGGGGGTTGGTTGGGGGTCGGTGGGGTATGGGTGACGGGGGAGCAGTGGGGGTTGGTTGGGGGTCGGTGGGGTAGGGGTGCCAGGGGAGCAGTGGGGGTTGGTTGGGGGTCGGTGGGGTAGGGTGAGGGTGCCAGGGGAGCAGTGGGGGTTGGTTGGGGGTCGGTGGGGTAGGGGTGCCAGGGGAGCAGTGGGGGTTGGTTGGGGGTCAGTGGGGTAGGGTGGGGGTGCCAGGGGAGCAGTGGGGGTTGGTTGGGGGTCGGTGGGGTAGGGTGGGGGTGCCAGGGGAGCAGTGGGGGTTGGTTGGGGGTCGGTGGGGTAGGGGGGCTGGGGGAGCAGTGGGGGTTGGTTGGGGGTCGGTGGGGTAGGGGTGCCAGGGGAGCAGTGAGGGTTGGTTGGGGGTCAGTGGGGTAGGGTGGGGGTGCCAGGGGAGCAGTGGGGGTTGGTTGGGGGTCGGTGGGGTAGGGGGGCTGGGGAGCAGTGGGGGTTGGGTAGGGGACAATGGGGTAGGGTAGGGGTGCCAGGGGAGCAGTGGGGGTTGGTTGGGGGTCGGTGGGGTATGGGTGACGGGGGAGCAGTGGGGGTTGGTTGGGGGTCGGTGGGGTAGGGGTGCCAGGGGAGCAGTGGTGGTTGGTTGGGGGTCAGTGGGGTAGGGTGGGGGTGCCAGGGGAGCAGTGGGGGTTGGTTGGGGGTCGGTGGGGTAGGGGGGCTGGGGAGCAGTGGGGGTTGGTTGGGGGTCGGTGGGGTAGGGGTGACGGGGGAGCAGTGGGGGTTGGTTGGGGGTCGGTGGGGTATGGGTGACGGGGGAGCAGTGGGGGTTGGTTGGGGGTCGGTGGGGTATGGGTGACGGGGGAGCAGTGGGGGTTGGTTGGGGGTCGGTGGGGTAGGGGTGACGGGGGAGCAGTGGGGGTTGGTTGGGGGTCGGTGGGGTAGGGGTGCCAGGCGAGCAGTGGGGGTTGGTTGGGGGTCGGTGGGGTAGGGGTGCCAGGGGAGCAGTGGGGGTTGGTTGGGGGTCGGTGGGGTAGGGGTGCCGGGGGAGCAGTGAGGGTTGGTTGGGGGTCGGTGGGGTAGGGTGGGGGTGCCAGGGGAGCAGTGGGGGTTGGTTGGGGGTCAGTGGGGTAGGGTGGGGGTGCCAGGGGAGCAGTGGGGGTTGGTTGGGGGTCGGTGGGGTAGGGGGGCTGGGGAGCAGTGGGGGTTGGTTGGGGGTCGGTGGGGTATGGGTGACGGGGGAGCAGTGGGGGTTGGTTTGGGGTCGGTGGGGTAGGGGGGCTGGGGGAGCAGTGGGGGTTGGGTAGGGGACAATGGGGTAGGGTAGGGGTGCCAGGGGAGCAGTGGGGGTTGGTTGGGGGTCGGTGGGGTATGGGTGACGGGGGAGCAGTGGGGGTTGGTTGGGGGTCGGTGGGGTAGGGTGAGGGTGCCAGGGGAGCAGTGGGGGTTGGTTGGGGGTCAGTGGGGTAGGGTGGGGGTGCCAGGGGAGCAGTGGGGGTTGGTTGGGGGTCGGTGGGGTAGGGGGGCTGGGGAGCAGTGGGGGTTGGTTGGGGGTCGGTGGGGTATGGGTGACGGGGGAGCAGTGGGGGTTGGTTGGGGGTCGGTGGGGTAGGGGTGCCAGGGGAGCAGTGGGGGTTGGTTGGGGGTCGGTGGGGTAGGGTGAGGGTGCCAGGGGAGCAGTGGGGGTTGGTTGGGGGTCGGTGGGGTAGGGTGAGGGTGACGGGGGAGCAGTGGGGGTTGGTTGGGTGGCGATGGGGTAGGGTGGGGGCTCAGTGGGGCAGGGCAGTAGCTACCATGTGGACCAAGGGGGAAATTGAGGGGGTGGGAGCCAGGCACTCCTAGGGGGCTGAGGCCTGGAGGGAAGGGGGCAAGCAGGGGGTGGGAAGGAGCTGGGGGAGCCCAGCGCACAGGGAACCGGAGTCACCCCGAGATGTCAGGGGTCGGGGGAGCCATAACGCAGAGGGCCGGGGAGTGGATGCCCAGAGAAACACCCGACATGGGGGGCCCAGGGGAGCTGGCCCGTGGGGGGGGCAGTTGTAGAGGAATGAGGGATGGGGACCGGTAGGGTCAGCATGGGGCGGGGTCCCAGGGATATCCAGGGGGCAGCAGATGCTGGCTGGGGGCAGAGGGCGGCCATGGGGCTGCTGGGGAAGGGGCAAAGGGGGCAGCCGGCTAAGGACACCCCAAGAGGCCGTAGGGTTGCGGGCGCCGGTGAAATCCCCAGGTGGGGAGGATGTGAGGTTCCCGGGGGGCATAAACTCCACTGTGGAGGCCAAGGGTCGCTGGTGGCCTGACTTGGACGCCCCCCCCCTTCTCCCTCTCTGTTTTCATCCAGTTCCCTGCTTGAAGATCGTGATCAGCAAAGGGCTGGGACTCGCCATCGTCGCGGGGTCGCTGATGGGTACGGACCCGGCTCCCTCTCTGGGCGGGGAATGGGGCAGGGACCTGTCCCCTCTAGGGGGCGCCGGCTCCCACCCAGCCCCAGGGCGGGGACTGGCTGGCTCAGGGGGGCGGGGAATGGGGCAGGGGCCTGTCCCCTCTAGGGGGCGCCGGCTCCCACCCGGCCCCAGGGCGGGGACTGGCTGGCTCAGGGGGGCGGGGAATGGGGCAGGGACCTGTCCCCTCTAGGGGCTGTCGGCTCCCACTCGGCCCCAGGGCAGGGACTGGCTGGCTCAGGGGGGCGGGGAATGGGGCAAGGGCCTGTCCCCTCTAGGGGGCGTCGGCTCCCACTCGGCCCCAGGGCAGGGACTGGCTGGCTCAGGGGGGTGGGGAATGGGGCAGGGGCCTGTCCCCTCTAGGGGGCGCCGGCTCCCACCCGGCCCCAGGGCAGGGACTGGCTGGCTCAGGGGGGCGGGGAATGGGGCAGGGACCTGTCCCCTCTAGGGGCTGTCGGCTCCCACTCGGCCCCAGGGCAGGGACTGGCTGGCTCAGGGGGGCGGGGAATGGGGCAGGGGCCTGTCCCCTCTAGGGGGCGTCGGCTCTCACCCTGCCCCAGGGCGGGGACTGGCTGGCTCAGGGGGGCGGGGAATGGGGCAGGGGCCTGTCCTCTCTAGGGGGCATTGGCTCCCACCCGGCCCCCTGCCTGATGTGCTCCCCGTCTGCCCGCAGTGAAGCTGCCCCAGGTGTTTAAAATCCTGGGGGCGAGGAGCGCCGTGGGGCTCAGTCTCCAAGCCATCCTGCTGGAGCTGCTGGCCATCACCGGTACCATGGTCTACAGCCTTGCTAACGGCTTCCCTTTCAGGTGAGCCTGCGCCGCCGCCCCGCGGCACCAGGGGGTGCCCCCGCCCCTGACAGGGAGCTGAACCCAAGCGGGGTCAGGCCAGGTCAGCACTGGGGTGGGAGAGCTCTGCTGGGAGCCGGACTCCTGGCTCTGGGAGGGGAGTGGGGGCTGGTGGGTTAGAGCAGAGGGGCTGGGAGCCAGGACTCCTGGGTTCTCTCCCCGGCTCGGGGAGGGGAGTGGGGGTGGGTGGGTTAGAGCAGGGGGGGCTGGGAGCCCGGACTCCTGGGTTCTCTCCCCGGCTCTGGGAGGGGAGTGGGGACTGGGAGCCAGGACGCTTGCGTTCTCTCCTCAGCTCGGGGAGGGGAGTGGGGGCTGGTGGGTTAGAGCAGGGGGGGCTGGGAGCCAGGACTCCTGGGTTCCCTCCCCGGCTCTGGGAGGGGAGTGGGGGCTGGTGGGTCAGAGCAGGGGGGCTGGGAGCCAGGACTCCTGGGTTCTCTCCCCAGCTCTGGGAGGGGAGTGGGGACGGGTGGGTCAGAGCAGGGGGGCTGGGAGCCAGGACTCCTGGGTTCTCTCCTCGGCTCTGGGACTCTATTGGGGCGCTGGGCAGGGGGCTGGCTGGCTCGGGGGGCAGGGTTTTTCGGGCGGACCAAACCCCGTGTTTCCCCCCCCCGCAGCGCTTGGGGCGAGGCGCTCTTCCTCATGCTGCAAACCGTCGCCATCGGCTTCCTGGCCCTGCACTTCGGGGGACGCACGGCACAGGGTGAGTGGGGCGCGGTTCCCATGCCAGGGTGGGGGGGAGCGGGTGGATCCCTGCAGGGGGGGGGAATTTAACCCTTTCCCGTCTCTCCCCCCGCCCAGGTGTCTCCTTCCTGGTGCTGTATTTCGCTCTGCTCTGCCTGCTGCTCTCCCCCCTGGCCCCTCGGCCCGTGGTCACCCTCCTGCAAGCCACCAACATGCCCGCCATCGTCATCAGCAGGGTAAGGGGCCTGTCCCCTCTGGGGGGCGCCAGCTCCCACCTGGCCCCGGGGCGGGGACTGGCTGGCTCAGGGGGGCGGGGAATGGGGCAGGGGCCTGTCCCCTCTAGGGGGGGCGCCGGCTCCCACCCGGCCCCAGGGCGGGGACTGGCTGGCTCAGGGGGGCGGGGAATGGGGCAGGGGCCTGTCCCCTCTAGGGGGGGCGCCGGCTCCCACCTGGCCCCGGGGCGGGGACTGGCTGGCTCAGGGGGGCGGGGAATGGGGCAGGGGCCTGTCCCCTCTAGGGGCGCCGGCTCCCACCCAGCCCTGCATGCAGGGGGTTGTGGCTCAGGGAGGCACACTAGTGGTGGGGGGCTGAGTGTATTTTGGGGGGGCAGCAGGATTCATGCCATAGTGGATGTGGACCAGCTCCTTACCCCCGCCAAAGGGCTTGGGGGTCACAGGGCATGGGGGGGGGGGGGGAAATCTGTCCAAGCTACTGATCTGGGGGGGGTCTCGTCTCTTCCCCCCCACTCCCCCAGCTACTCCAGGCGGCCACCAACTACCGCAACGGGCACACGGGGCAGCTGTCAGCCGTCACTGTCTTCCTGCTCCTCGGCGGCTCGCTGGCCCGGATCTTCACCTCCATCCAGGTAGCCGGGGGGCACAGGGCACTGGGGAGGGGGTGTTGCCTCCCACAATCCCTCTGAGCATGTACCTGTCATGATCCTGGGCACAGGGGATCCCTAGAGGGCACAGTCTGCGGGCCCCTGACCCCGCTCTGGGGCGGGATGGGAGCTGGCGCTCCCTAGAGGGGACAGGCCCCCAGCCCCATTGCCCGCCCCCCTCACCCTCCTCCATCTGTCCCCCTCCAGGAGACGGGCGACCCCCTGATGGCTCTGACGTATGTCGTCTCCTCTGTCTGCAACGGCATCATTGCGGGCCAGCTCCTCTATTACTGGCACGTGCCGGCCAGCGCGGGGGCCGGGAAGAAGCGGGAATAGAGGGGACCCCCCCGCGGAGTCTGACCGGGGCCCCCTGTAGGGGGAGTGGGGGCTGCCCCCTGCCCCGCGCTGCCATCTGAGCCATATCAAGGGTGGGCAGGGCCCCCGTCTGGCTCTACCGGTGCCCCCTAGAGGGGAACCCACTCAGCCTGGTCTGCCCCCCCCCCCCTGCAGCTGGGCTCCGGCAGGGAGGCGGGAGCAGGTCTGTAAACTGCCCTCCCCTCTCCCCCCCCCCCCCCAGTGAGGTAATTAAACGCTGATTGGCCAGGGGCTCCCGGCTGTGCCCATCCTGCTCAGGGGGGCGGGGCAGAATCTCTGGGACTCCCTGCTGCAGGGTGCGGAAGGTCGAATTCGGTTGGGGGGAGCAGGCATGGAAACCCCCAGCCCCTCCTCCCCTGCCCCCTGGCAGCTAACGAGCTCGGTGCTAATCATGCCAATTAGTCACTGCCCTTCTGCCTCCCTGCCCCTCCTGGCGCTGGTATCCTGAACTGGGGGCAGGGCAAAGCTGAACCGGGCACAGAGGTGGGTGGGGGATGGTGGGTCAGAGCAGGGGGCTGGGAGCCAGGACACCTGGGTTCTCTCCCCGGCTCCGGGACGGGAGTGGGGCTGGTGGGTTAGAGCAGGGAGGGCTGGGAGCCAGGACTCCTGGGTTCTCTCCCAGAGGCTGGGCTCATCCCATGGGCCCCCCCCCAGCAGGTTTCCCTATGTGATTCACCCCTTCATGTCAGAACAGGCGGGGACCAGGCCCTTCCCTGGTTACCATGGCAACTGGGTGGGGTGACAAGGAAGGCACTGGTGTTGTAGCTAGGACAGAAGACCGTTACCTGGGCAACGGCCCCATCCCGTCCCACCCCCCTCCCCTTCCCTGGCACATGCGGGGTTAACTCTTTAGGGCCTCTCTGAGTTGCTGTGGGTGGGGGGCATCGGCAGAGCTGGGGGGAGCCAGGGAGCTGGGAGGGGGAGGGGCTGTGGGTCCGGAGTGAGGGGCATTTTCCTTTCCTCCATTGTCTTTCTCGCTCACGGGGGTCAAACCCCACAGCATTTTTTTTGGCAGGGCGCGGTTTGATCTGTTTCCTGCCCCCCCGAACATCTCATCTCTCCTTTACCCCCTCCCCCTCCCCCCCCCCCCTCCCCCCAGTAACGCCCTGGGGTCAGGGCCGTCTCTAGGAACCAGGTTTATTCTCTTTACAAGATACGTTGACAAACAGCATTAAGACGCGCCCCCCCCACCTTCTCTGGGGGGCACAATCTCCCCCACTGCTCCAGACTGTCCCTCCATGTGCACCCCCTTTTTCAGTCCCCCCTGACTTTTCCAGGCCCCCCACCACTCCCTCCCCCCTTTCCAGCTCCAGTGCTAGGGGAATGGATTTGGGGGGGATGGCTGCCAGCGAAGAGTTAAGAAAGGGGGTGATTTTAAAGTGGAGGGGGGAGAAGGGGCGCTGGGGGAGGGGAAGAGTCTGCACTCTGCCCCCACAGCCCCCCCTGCTGGGGCTGGAGTCGCAGAGAGCTCCCCCCAGCGTTCCCCCAAACTTTGTTCCTCTTCGAGGCTTTTCTTCTTTCCGTATAAAAACCCAGCCTCCCCGCCCCCCTCAGTCCCAGCCCGCCACGGGCTAGAGGGGCGTCAGCGGTGCTGGCCCGGGGGGCTCGTAGGGCAGCGGCGGGAAGCCCTCACCCACGTCGCAGGCCTGCAGCCCGTAGGCAGCCATCATGTCGCGGAAGTCGGGCGGCAGCACCCCCGGCGGGTGGGGGGCAGGGTCTTGCTTGTAGGGCATCGGGGGGCCATAGGACAGGCCACTGTGGGGGGTGGAGGGGGGGAAGAGAAGAGGGGTTAACCAGCTGGATAATTACAGTTGCAGAATGAGGAGAGGAGAGAACCCAGGAGTCCTGGCTCCCAGCTCCCCCTGCTCTAAACCACCAGCCCCCACTGCCCTCCCAGAGCCGGGGAGAGAACCCAGGAGTCCTGGCTCCCAGCCCCCCCTGCTCTAACCCCCAGCCCCCGCTCCCCTCCCAGAGCCGGGGAGAGAACCCAGGAGTCCTGGCTCCCAGCTCCCCCTGCTCTAACGCACCAGCCCCCACTCCCCTCTGAGAGGGCTGGGAGCCCGGACCCCTGGGTTCTCTGCGAGCTCTGGACAATGTTATGGGGGGGACGGACACCGCCCTGCAGCTGCAGGAAGAGTTCCCCCCCCCCCAGGGCTGGGTGAGCCAGGGCTGCATTCCTCAGCTGGCCTGTTAATCCGGTTCTGGGTGTGAGCAGCTCCCCCGTGGCCTGCCCCAACCTGCCCACTCCCTCCCGCAGGCGGGATGGAACCCATGGGTCCTGGCACCCACCTTCCCCTCCAGAGAACCCCGGAGTCCTGGGCGCCTGCTGGCCTCCCCTTCTCCGTCAGTGGGCGATGGAGTGGTTAGAGCAGGGGATGCTGGGAGTCAGGAGTCCTGGGTTCTGTGACTCGTGCCTCGGTTTCCCCTCCCCTGGGCACTGGCTCCTGCACCCAGACACCCCCGCGGTGGGGAGCCAGCTCAGGGATTGGCTGAGGCCTGGCCGGGTCATGACCCTTCGCTCAGGGCATGGTGAATACCAGCCGCAGGGCGGGTGCTGCCTGGCACCCAACCCCACCCTGCTCCTGGCCGGGACCCAAAGCCCTAG
Source organism: Malaclemys terrapin pileata (assembly GCF_027887155.1). NCBI lineage: Eukaryota > Metazoa > Chordata > Testudines > Emydidae > Malaclemys > Malaclemys terrapin. The sequence goes on along the minus strand of NC_071519.1, from coordinate 2,341,747 downwards.
GGCCCTGGGCGGGGTGGGCATATCCTGGCACACCAGGGAGCCAGGACTCCTGGGTTCTCTCCCCGGCTCTGGGAGTGGAGTGGGGGCTGGTGGTTAGAGCAGGGAGCCAGGACTCCTGGGTTCACATACCAAAGGACTGGTGCCCCATCATGCCCTCAGCAGCTGGCACTGACTCACCTGGTTAACAACAGTTAACATGTAAATTCTGGGGCTGGTGCCCGCACCTGAACCTGGTGTATGTTCCCCCCCTGTGCCCAGCGTTGAGATGTGCTCACCTCTGGTTACCCAGGGACCCCTCACCCGGCGCTGAGATGTGCTCACCTCTGGGGCGGGGCGGCCGGTTCCCCAGGGACCCCTCACCCGGCGCTGAGATGTGCTCACCTCTGGGGCGGGGCGGCCGGTTCCCCAGGGACCCCTCACCCGCCGCTGAGATGTGCTCACCTCTGGGGCGGGGCGGCCGGTTCCCCAGGGACCCCTCACCCGCCGCTGAGATGTGCACACCTCTGGGGCAGGGCGGCCGGTTACCCAGGGACCCCTCGCCCAGCGCTGAGATGTGCTCACCTCTGGGGCAGGGCGGCCGGTTCCCCAGGGACCCCTCGCCCGGCACTGAGATGCAGCCACCTCTGGGGTTGGTTATACACGGACCCCTCAGCCGGCCCTAATTTCAACCATGCCTGGCCTGGGGAAAGAGGGAATGTAGCAGCCCCCCCCACCCCTTGCTAATCCCCCCCATTTCCCCAGTAAGGGGGCACCGTTGGGGGTCTCCCATTCACCCGAGGGGACGGGAAGCGCGGGCGGGACCCACCTGTACCCTCCAGCTGCGTTCCCGTATCCCGCGGCAGCCGGGCACGGCGGGTAGCGGGCTGGCTGGTAGCCCAGGGGCTCGCCGTAGCCCCAGGCCCGGGTGGCAGGCAGCTGGGGGGGCGGGCGGCCCCCCGGGGGCGGCGGCTCCTTGGCGGGAGCCCGGCCCTTGCGCCGGGGTCGGTACTTGTAATCAGGATAGTCCCGCATGTGCCGGGCCCGGAGCCGCTTGGCTTCCTCCACGAAGGGGCGTTTCTCGGCCTCGGGCAGGCGGCGCCAGGCGGCCCCCAGGCGCTTGGAGATCTCTGAGTTGTGCATCTTGGGGTGCTCCTGTGCCAGGCGCCGGCGCTGCCCGCTGGACCACACCATGAAGGCGTTCATGGGCCGCTTCACCTTGTCCGGGGGGTCGCCCCCTGCCGCCGCACCCTGCCCCTCGGCCATGCCCGGCCCCGTCTGAGCCCGCCCGCACCTGGGCAGCCAGATATAGCAGGGCTGGGACCACGCCCACCAGGGGGTGGGCCTCCCTGCCAGGAACCATGGGCCCACCCACCCCCACCAGGCTCCTCCCCACACATATCCTGGCTCCCACCCCCATCCCAGAGCCGGGGAGAGAACCCAGGAGTCCTGGCTCCCAGCCCCCCCTGCTCTGAACCACCATCTCCCACTCCCCTCCCAGCACTGGGGAGAGAACCCAGGAGTCCGGCTCTACGACAGGGGGGCAGAACCTCACCCCGCTCAGCCCTGAATATTCCCTCCCTCCCCACAGGTCCCTGCCTAGTACGTCATCTCCCCCCTGTGACCAGTCCTAGGAATTACCCTTGCTCCTGTTTGGGGCCCCCCCACCAAGTAACACATTAGGCCCCCACCACCCAGAGACAGGTCAGTGACCCCCCCCAGGGGCTGTCACTGAGCTCATCCACTGACCCCTTCCCCCCCCCAGTGCGTGGGTCCACCAGGCCCCCAGCGCTGGAGGGGAACATGCCATGGGAAGGAACCAGTCAGCTTACCCCCGCACCCCCCCCGAGGCTGGAAAATCCACTGCCCCCAGCAGGCAGAACCATCAGCCCCCCAGCTCTTGGGTGGGGGGGAAGGGGGAGAAATGTGCCTTGGGAAGGAACCAGCCAGCTTGCTTCCCCCCGCCCCCACCCAATCCAACTGGCTAATGAGGAAAGGAAGCCAAATTGGGGGCTGGGGGTTAACGACAGGGGGAAATTAGGGCGTGAATCCGTGACCGCTCTGCAGCGAGTGAAGGGCGGGGAGCTGATGTCCGTTCTTTTCGGTGGCTTTATTGAAGATTGCAGGGGGGGGGGGGTCTGTGGGGGGTGATTTTCTGCCCTCCCCCCCGCCACATTTCCGGGGGGGGTGCAGGGAGGGGAAGACACAGCAGCGTTTGCGTACGAGTTTGGTTCTTTATTCTCTTTTAAATACTGTACAGTGAAAAATAAATAATGTCTCAACCGTCACAGCTCGATTTTGCCCCCCCTTCCTGGCAAAGTGACACTGGTGGGGGGGCCACGCGGCTCTACCCTCTCTGCCCCCCCCAGTCTGCCACAGTGTACCCAAAAAAAAAAAAAAAAATACCTGCTGTGTTTGTATTGCCTAGAAACAAAAATTCCCCCCGCGCTCCCCACCCCGTGGTACCTTCTGATTTTTTTTTAAGGGGGAGGGAAATAAACAGTGCGGCAGCCGCCCCCCCCGCTCCATCTTTACCGAAATCCTTGCGTGGGCGAACTAGGCGGAAGGGAAAATGACCGAAAAAAAGGAAGGGAAGCGACGCGCGTTCAGAAGGCACAAAAAAATCCTCGCTCTGGTTTCAACCCGCGGCCGGATTGCGGTTCCTGGCTCGAATGGAGTCGTCAAAAACGGACACACAATTAGGAGATAATTAATTTGTTTTTTTACTGTTGAGGCCCCTTGCCTGGGGGGGGGGGGAGAAAGGGGGAGCCACGCCCCTTGCCCCAGCAAGAATCCGGTTGCCTGTCTCTTGATTGGTCGGCACCTAACGAGCCATAAGAGCTTGGCTATCTTTGGCAAGCTTCCGACAAGCACTAGAGGAATTATCGATCGTTGAATAAATGGTTCGTTAACAAGAGGTCGGTGGGCGTGTTTAACGATGACGCAAGCAGGGCGGAGTAGGGTCAGTTAGGCAGGAAGCAGTGGGCGCAGCTCTCCTGGCGCGGTGCTTACGACAGCCCGTTCACCATGGCGGCCGGCTCCTCGCCGTTCTCCGACGGGCCGTTGGCCACCTTGCTGGTTGGCTCTGCCTGCAAGGAGGAGGAAGAAGGTCTCAAGAGGGGCTTGGAATAAGCCCCGCCCCAAGCTGGCTCCGCCCAGCCACCACCGGCTCCACCCGCCACTGCCGGCTCCACCCCTACCTTTTGTCTCGGTATGTCGTCTTCGGTGGATTTTTCCCGGGGCTCCTTCTGCGGGGGCCGCTGGCGGCTCTGGGACTCGGCCCGGGAGATGTAATCGGCCACGGTCACTGGAGGGGAGGGAGCGGGCACCGGGTTGGGGACAGCTGCCAATCCCCACTCCCGCCCGCCCCCCTGACACGCGCACAGCAAAGACAGAACGCCAACGGGGGAGAGGGGGAGGGGTGAGAGACAGACCCAGGAGTCCTGCGAGCCCAAAGTGGGGTGACGCTGGCCACCGGGCTAAACCAGAGCAGCCTCTGGGCTGCTCTAAAGTGTGGGAGTTCTGGCCACACCCCCGATCTGTCCCGGAAATGGGGCCCCGCTGCCAACACCCGGCGCAGGGAGGGGTCCCAGGGCAGCTCCTGCCCCACCGTTCACACCCCACACGGAGGCATTCAGGGCTGTAGCAGAAGCGAGAGCTAAGCCCAGAGCACCAGGATCCCCTGCCCGGCCCCGCTGGACCCCCGTACCTGGCTGCCGGTCCCGGCTGATGGAGCCGTCCATGCGGTTGCCACGGTTACGGCGGCGACGGCTCCGGTTGCGTCTCTGAGGCTTCGATTCATCCTCTGGGAAAGCAGGGAGCAGAGATGGAGATGAACCCAGGTGTCCTGCCTCCTGGCCCCCTCCACCCCACTCCCCTCCCAGAGCTGGAGAGAGAACCCAGGGGTCCAGCTCCCAGCCCCTCCCCCACTCCATTCCCCTCTCCTCCCAGAGCCCAGGGAGAGAACCCAGGAGTCCTGGCTCCCAGCCCCCCTGCTCACCCATGCCGTTCTCGTTGACAGACATGTTGTCGGACTCGGCAGCACCGTCCATCATGGTGGCGTCGTCGTCGGTGCGGCGGCGGCGGGAGCGGCGGCGCCGGTTGCTGACAGGCTGCGACTCGCTGCCATCGGTGTCAGCCGTCTGGTCGGTCTCCGTGTTGTCAAGCAGGCTGTAGGGGTTGCTGTCCGGGTCCTTGAGCACTGGGGGGGGAGGGGGCAGACTTCAGCAGGAGTAACACACCAGGCACAGAGAACCCAGGAGTCCAGGATCCCAGCCCCACCCCCGACTGGACTCCCCTTCATTCTGAGTCAGGACGCTGGAACATGGCATCTGGTTATACATCACTGAGATGCAGCCACCTCTGGGGCGGGGCAGTTGGTTACCCAGGGACCCCTCACCTGGCGCTGGGATGCAGCCGCCTCTGGGACGAGGTGGCTGGTTACACGGGGACCAGTTGCCCGGTGCTGAGATGCAGCCACCTCTGGGGCGGGGCACAGCAGCTGGTTACACAGGGATCCCTGAGCTGGCGCCAAGATGCAGCCACCTCTGGGGCGGGGCACAGCCGCTATTTAACAGCAACACCTGGTCACCTGAACTGATGGAGGAGCTGTTGTACTTGCTGCCTCCGCCCCCTCGGGGGGCCGGGGTGGGACCTCGCCCTCGCCCCAACCCCGGGCGCCTCCGGCTGTCCTCGGGGCGGGGGTCTCGCTCGCCGTCGTCCCTCTTCTCCGACTCGGTCTCTGAAGCGTTGGACAGGTCTGAGTTGGTACCTGGGAGGGCAGAGCAGGGGGGTGCGTGAGCCGCCGTTGGTGGGGGCTGATCTGTACTGGGGGGGGATCCCCAAAGCTGTAGGAGGGGCAGGACACACAATACCCCGGGGAAGCGTTGCTGAAATACAGCCACCTATGGGGTGTGGCCCGTCAGTCAACCCGCCCCCGCCGTGAAGAAGGGGACATTTTGGCCAAGGCGCCGTGGGGCCCGTTACCGTAGCCGGAGTTGGGCCCCCGGCGCCCGCGGCCTCGCCCACCGTAGCTGCCCCCGTACGTCCGCGTGCCGTGGAGGGAGGAGGAGGTGCTGTCGTCAGTGGTGTAGCCGCCCCGCTCCTTGTCGGCCCGGCTGGAGAGGGGGCGGAAGCCCATGCCAATCTGCCGCAGCTGCTCGTCGATCTGCAGCCGCTCCAACCGCAGCTGCTCCACCTCCTGGGGAATGGGAAGAACGGCGCGGGGTGAGACGGGGAACCCAGTAAACTTCGCGCCCAGGCAAGGGGAACCAATTAGTGACTGCACTGCAAGGGGGGACCAATTAGCAAGGACACCCATGCTGTCTTGGGGCAGGGAACCAATTAATGACTGCACCCAGCAGGGCAGCAGGGGGAACCAATTAGTGACTGCACCCCAGAGCAGGGATACTAATTAGCAGTTGCTGGGGGGATGGAAGGAGGGAGGTCTAAAGTGCAGCCTCAGAACAGGAAGGGGAAACAAAAGCAAATTGCGCACACAGTCGGGGGTGGGGGGAGGACCAAAAAGCAAATGCACCTGCCTGTGCGGGAAACCAGGAAAGCACAGGAAACAGAGGAACCGATTAACGGTCACACCCACGAGACACCCACATCGACCCCGCCCCCTGGCTGATTCTCAGGCATGTGCCCCTCCCCTTTTGCTGTTGACGGGCCCCCAGCGTTCGCGCACCACCGCTGCGGAGCGAGCGAGCCGGTTCCGAGACTGTTCCGGCCGCTGCTGCAGGCCCGTTCTCGGCAGAGCCGGATTTACCTGGAGGTAAGCGAGGTGATATTCCAGGAGCGCCTGCGCGTTGCTGATGTTCTCCCGCGTGCCGACGAAGATGAACGGGACCATTCCCTAGGAGAGAGGAGATTCGGTCATGGCACAGCCGTCCCCCGTGTGCCCCCCAACCCACCAGCGGCCACCCCCACCCCGATCCGCCCCCACTTACCTCCTCTCGGGGATTTTTCTTGTCATTGTCCCCTTCCACCCGCACCCGCACCACTCCCGACTTGTCCACGATCTCCTGGATCACTTTGCCGTTTTTGCCGATCACTTTGCCTGGTGGGGCGAGCGGAGAGGTGAAACCCACAGAAACCCTGGCTCCCAAAGCAACAGGGTCCCCCCCCCACACACTGACCAGACACACACCCACAACAGCCCACCCTGCTCCCCAGGCTTTTCCCAACCCCCCGACTTTCGAGGGACCCGTTTAACAACAGACCCAGAGAACATTATTTTTAACATGTTCACGACTCCTCACGGGTGCCCTGACCGCCGGTGCGACGCCGGCTTTCGTGGTGAATGGACTCCACATTGGTGCCCTCTGTTGGCACCCCAAGCTTCTCAGGGCACACGTGGTCACTCTCATTCGTAGCCCACTTCCCTTTGAGGCGCCCGCACCAGCACGGTGCCATGGTTACGTGTCCAGGTCCCCATCACCAGGAAAGTGAATGCCGGGCCCCCGGAAGGTCACTACAGAGCACGATTGCCGTCATGACACCTACCAACCAGGTTTCTCGGGACTTGAACAGAGTCTTCAGAGAACTCCAGGTAGCTCCGGGCCTGCTTGCACGCTTCTGGAGTCTGCGGGGAGGAGACAATGGTCAAATAACAGAGCCGGGGAGAGAACCCAGGAGTCCTGGCTGCCAGCCCCCCGCAATCTCCTGGAGCCGGGGATAGAACCCAGGAGCCCCAGCCGGCCCTCACCTCCCCGTAGATGCGGAAGGTGCAGGTCTCCTCGTCCAGCTCGATGGCGGTGACGCCTGGCACCTTCCGGGCCTGCTGGATGTTGGCGCCGTGGGTGCCGATGGCCAGCCCCATCAGGTCTTCGCGGACCGTGAACTCCTCCTGGAACGCCGAGGCCAGCTGCTTACTCGTCTGGGGAGAGAAAGAGCGCTGGGACGCAGAGCGGGGAGTCAACGGAAGGTCGGGGGGGGGGGGGGGGGAGCCTCCAGTGGCATGTGACCCCGCCCCGCCCCCCCATGGAGCCCAGATCAGGTGACCAGCTGGGCAATCACCGGAGAAGCTCTGGGCGAGCCGTGTACAGCCGCCTATTTCCCGCCTCGCAGCGCCCGTGTGGCAAGAAAGCCGGAGGCGCCTCCCCCGTCGCCCGGACGCCTGGGTTCCTCACCTCCAAGTGTTTGTTGGCTTCCTCGTTCCGCGACATCAGCATGAGCTTGGTGCGGATGCTGCGCAGGTGCATGTCCCCCAGCAGCGACGCCCGCTTTACTGTGGATTCATTCGTCGACTGGGAAGGGGGGGAGGAAGACGAGCGGTGTCGGAGATCAGCAAGGTAGCCCCCACATCCCGAAGTACCAGGCCAGCAGGAATCTCAGGGGGCTAGCCAGCCGCAGTGACCGGGCGAGACCTGCCCAGACGGTCGCAGCAGGACCGAGAAGCCCCCCGACCACACCCGAGGGTCCCCGCCAACTCCCCCCGACCCCAAGAATGGCGTGGGGCAAGGCAAGCCAAGCGGGCAGCTGGAAAGAGGCTCCTCCGAACCAGCCTGGAGTGTCGGGTCCACCCCGCCGCGGCCGATCTCCAACGAGCGCCCCCCAACCCGCTACCCTCCGCCGCCTCGCTCACCAGGATGAAGAGCTCGCTGCTGGCCACGCTCAGGAAGATGCAGTTGGCCCCCACCGCCTTCTTGAATTCTTTATGCACATTTTCGTTGGAGCACCTGAGCGGAGAGAGGACAGGGTGAGCGGAGCAGAGACGAGGGGCAGCGGGAGCCCCCCAAAATGACCTATCCGGTCTGTGGCAAAGCCGGGAATAGCACCCAGATCTCCAGAGTCCAGAACTGGATTGGCCAGCGGTTAGGGGACTTTCCTTTACAGTAGAATAATGTCAGTCAGTTTCCCCACACAGCCAAGCCCCAAGTTAGAGACTGGGCAGACCACAGCGCCTGGTCTCTGACTCCTTCCCCATAGAGGAAAAGCCACGCTAGCAACTTGTCTTTTGTCCAAGCCCGCGTAGCGCTTCCCCCCCCGCCCGCGCGCCAGGATCCCCTTGCTCACGCTTCCTTGAGGTCCTCCGGCACAGCGATGGTGTATTTGAAGAAGCTGGATTTGGTGGCCACTTTGTTGGGGTTGACGGGCCGGAGCCGCTCCAGCGTGACGATTTCGTTGTAGGTGGCATCGCAAGCTGCGTATTCGATGACATAAAACTGAGGGTGGGGAGGGAGAGAGAGATCGGGTGAGAGCCGGGGATTTAGGGTGGGGAGGCGAGCTGACTGCAGGCCCCGAGAGGGGCTGTGCCATTCAGACATAGCCGGGTGGGGGAGAGACGGGACAACCGTGCTCAACGCTTCGTTTTCAGATGGAATTAGCCTGTGGACCTCACTGCCACTGGTAGGAGCCGGAGGGGGGCCATGCTGCTGCTTCTGGGAGCGGCCCCCGACCCTGCTCCCTGGCTGGAGCAGGGCAAGCCCCGGACCCGAGCTCGAGGGCCGGCGTAAAACGGCAGGCCCGTGAAGCACAAAGGATTCTGGGATAGATGCAAGCGATCGGAGATGGGGGGGAGGAGCAGAAAAATCCTCAGAAACTTACATCTCCTTTCATCATCCGGACCCTCGCCAGCCACCAGCCGCACGGCTCGTGTTCATTGGCTCGGGAATAAACCTAGAGAGACAGGTCAATATAGTCAGCGGGGGAGCCAGTGAGGATAGCGGGCTCACAGAGGCACCCCTCTGCCCCCCCAAAAAGCACACCCCCTACCTCCACTTCGTCCCCTTCGATAATCTCTTTATTGTAGTCCGCGGGCGGGGGGAGCCGTACGTCGCCGAAGGGGATCTGCCGCTCCGGCTGCCAGCTGTTAGGAGACATGAGACCGAGATTGCATTCGCCTGTAGGTGGCACCGCAGACTGGGACTAAGACAGGACACGCTGAAGAGACAGCACCAGGCCCCGGGCACCCACACGGCCGGAGACGGTCCCTGCCTGGGGAGAGTTTACCATCTATGCAGACAAAGGAAGGATTGTTCCCCCTTCTGGAAAGCGGGAAGACGACTCCAGAGTGTTTTATAACTGGCCTTTCCGCCCTCGTCCCCGCAATTTTGGGATTGTCGTCTATGTCAAGCATAAGCGCTTTCTGATCTGTGTTCGTACAGCCTGCAACTCTGAGACACCGCCGCACTCTGACAACCCCCACGCGGCCACGAGATGTACTTTGCAACAGAAAGAGGGCACCGAACACGGGGTGGGGAGAAACTTTCCCTTCGGCTAAACCCAGCTTAACTTCCTGCCGCTTCGGATCTCCGCCCGAGGAGGGATTTTCACCTCGCTGTTTGTTTTAATGATTCATGTATGTGCGTTTGCAATTAGCTGCTCCCAGTGCGGACTCGAGACGCCAGTACCCAATGCAGCCCAGGGCTTTTTGCGACTCAGTCGGTGTATTTCAGATGGAGAGGAAGCAGACACGTTGAACACCACCATGTAGCTTAAGCACAAGACATTTCAGCTTCTCGCTAGTCTGACTCAGGGCTGGTGCTGTCTACACGCATTTGTAAACCCCCCGCACCTCCCCCTGGGTTAGGAACTGTCCCAACCCGGGGCTCCAGCGTCCACACTGCGTTATGTGGGACCCCGTCCAACCACCGATATCCCAAAACATGGCCGCTCTAGCCCATTGTTCATGGTGCAGGGTGAGAAGACTTAGAATCATAGAAGATCAGGGTTGGAAGAGACCTCAGGAGGTATCTAGTCCAACCCCCTGCTCAAGGCAGGACCAACCCCAACTAAATCATCCCAGCCAGGGCTTTGTCAAGCCTGACCTTAAAAACCTCCAAGGAAGGAGACTCCACCACCTCCCTAGGGAACCCATTCCAGTGCTTCGCCACCCTCCTAGTGAAATAGTTTTTCCTAATATCCAACCTAGACCTCCCCCACTGCAACTTGAGACCATTGCTTCTTGTTCTGTCATCTGCCACCACTGAGAACAGCCGAGCTCCATCCTCTTTGGATCCCCCTTCAGGTATTTGAAGGCTGCTATCAAATCCCCCCTCACTCTTCTCTTCTGGAGACTAAACAATCCCAGTTCCCTCAGTCTCTCCTCATAAGTCATGTGCCCCAGCCCCCTGATCATTTTCGTTGCCCTCCGCTGGACTCTCTCCAATTTGTCCACATCCCTTCGGTAATGCGGGGCCCACAACTGGACACAATACTCCAGATGTGGCCTCACCAGTGCCGAACAGAGGGGAATAATCACATCCCTCGATCTGCTGGCAATGCTAATGCAGCCCAACATGCCGTTGGCCTTCTTGGCAACGAGGGCACACTGCTGACTCATATCCAGCTTCTCATCCACTGTAACCCCCAGGTCCTTTTCTGCAGAACTGCCGCTTAGCCAGTCAGTCCCCAGCCTGTAGCAGTGAATGGGATTCTTCCGTCCTAAGTGCAAGACTCTGCACTTGTCCTTGTTGAACCTCATCCGATTTCTTTTGGCCCAATCCTCCAATTTGTCTAGGTCACTCTGGACCATATCCCTACCCTCCAGCGTATCTACCTCTCCCCCCAGCTTAGTGTCATCCGCGAACTTGCTGAGGGTGCAATTAATCCCATCATCCATTAATAAAGATGTTGAACAAAACGGGCCCCAGGAAAGTCGGCTTGCGGGATGTTTTTGGTGGACTCCCAGCGTGAGGTTGCATCTGCACTGCCAAGCAATAGAATCATAGACTAGCAGGGTTGGAAGGGACCTCAGGAGGTCTCTAGTCCAACCCCCTGCTCAAAGCAGGGCCAACCCCCAGACAGATTTTTGCCCCAGATCCCTAAATGGCCCCCTCAAGGATTGAACTCACCACCCTGGGTTTAGCAGGCCAATGCTCAAACCACTGAGCTATCCCTCCCCCCAATACTTGAACCCTGGGCCCCCCGGTCAGAGCGATGCGCGTGTGTGTTTGGGATTTGGAAACCAGACGTGAACAGCTGTCGGGAGGCGGGGAAGCTACAGCTGTCTCAGCAGGGAAATTCACCTGCTCAGCAACGCGGCTAGAAACCCCATAAGGACACCGCAGCCAACCGAGGTATTTGAGGAACGGAGTGCACTCAACACTCAGTGGACTGCTCGGATCTATGCGGCTCATCCCCCCCAGCTTAAACAGAATCACAGCCAAGAAGCAGAGGGAGTCGGCGTAGCATTTGACCCGGGTGTCCAGCAGGCTCTAGGAACTGGTGACAGTGCTGTAATCTCACCATCTAGGTGCGAGCAGGTTAATGACACTGGGATTTGCATGGTTAATTACACTACCGTCCTAACTACGGACGGCTGAGCTATCGCGGAGCAGCAGGCTGGCTGCAGAGTGCGCCCCCTGAAGCGCCGGCCGCTGCTCTAGCTGGCAGTCCTCCAGCGTTACTAGTTTTCACCAGTCGAGCCGAAATAGAGCCCCAGAGCGAACACGATGCCCTGAAATCAGCCAGGCAAGCGCAGAAATTCAAGGAAAACCGGCACCTGCTCAACTAGGTTCAATCCAACAGGCAGTGCCTCCAAGCTTTAAAATGTGGAAAGGTCGATTGCCTGCGATCAGCTGTTGAACGAGAGAAATCCACTCCAAAGCCGTGTAGGGACCGGGGTCTTTTACTTACACATCGGCTAAGAGAGACAGCCAGGGCCTGTAGCTGCTTTTAAAGCGGTTTGTTTGTGGCGTAAGTTGATTTAAACCTCGTTTCGCCTGTTACTGGTTCAGAAACATTTCCAGTTCCCCGGTTAAAGAGCCACACGCCAGGCAAAGTAGATCGAAATGGAGCAATTGGACTCCTGTTTAAACCCCAATCTCCCCTGCACAGTTTGGGGCAGAGAATATTCTTTGCTTCCTGCCCTACCCCCTTCCACCCCAGAGGTGGCCGCATCGCAGTGCTGGCTGAACAGATGGCACACCCCAGAGGTGGCAGCCTCTCAGGGTTGGCCTGTCTGCCATGCCATCTGCATTCTCAGCTACCTACCAAGCTGCGTTTAAGGGCTCTGATATTCCTGCACGCAGACGGCCGGGTTTTAAAAACCGGGCTGTCTGCCTTTCCTTTCCCACCGTGCACCGAGAGGTCTGCCAACAAACACGCTCCTAATGACGCTGCTTCCTCCTAGTCACTGATGTCGGGAGACACAAACACTCAACTAACATCACCGAAGGAACCCGGACGGTCGGAAAGAGAAACATTTCACAGGGGAGCAGCTTGGTACCTGTAGAGACAGCGCTTAGCACAATGCGGCCCTGAGATCTCAGCCCTAGCATCAATCCACACAATCCCGCCACGCGGTAGAGTGACAGCTGCCAATCTAGAGGCAATCCCGGGGGCAGGCGGCTGGCTTATTAAGAGTGAGTCAGTTTCATTCGCATGCCACAAACAGCAGGAACTAAATTTGGAAAAGCGGCAGCCTGCTAGTTATGCTGGGCCTCATGGCCCCGTGTCAGATACCTTGAGTGCAGCAGCTTTATTTAGGGCTCTGAAGCGGGGACTGTGGCATCCCTGCATTTCCACCCTGCACCGGCTCCAGCGGGGTCGGCTGAGGTGCCCATCGGCCCTACAGTCGCACGCTAACAACCCTCCTACCGCAGAACAGCGTAGGGTTGACATTTACAATCCACTCACTTGCACCAGGGCCATGGAACCGAAAGCAACAGCTTGCCCGCAGCGGCGCACCGAAGTTCCGCGCACGCCGGTCCCGCTAACGATCTTAATAGACGATTGGATACCTCCAGCCTGCCGTTGAGGGGAAGTGGCAGGAGGCATCACGCCCTCTTTTTAATTTTCGAGAAACCCTCACACCCCACACCTCTCCTTTACCATCACCCAACCGCTCCTGATCCTTGTCCCCTGACTGCCCCCTCCTGGGACCCCACCCCCTATCCAACCCCCCTTGCTCCTTGTCCCCTGACCATCCCCCTCCCGGGATCCCCCGGGACCCCACCCCCTACTCCCTGTCTCCTGACTGCCCCGACCCCTATCCACAGCCCCGCCCCCAGACAGGGCCCCCCCCCCTGGACTCCCACGCCTATCCAACCCCCTCTTCTCCCTGTCCCCTGACCACCCCCTTCTGGGACCCCACCCCCTATCCAAACCTCCCCTCCTTGTCCCCTGACCAGCCCCCTCCCAAGATCCCCCGGGACCCCACCCCCTATCCAAGCCCCCCTGCTCCCTGTCTCCTGACTGCCCCGACCCCTATCCACACCCCCACCCCGACAGGCCCCCCCGGGACTCCCACGCCTATCCAATCCCCCCACTCTGTCTCCTCACCGCCCCCTCAGAACCTACGCCCCATCCAACCGCTCCCTGTCCCCTGACTGCCCCCCGGGGACCTCCTGCCCCTTATCCAACCCTCCCTCTGCCCACCTCCCTACCAGGCCACTCAGAGCGCCAGGACTGGCTTATTGGAAAGCTTGGGAGGTGGGCAAGCACAAGCTGTGCTGCCCACGCAGCGGCATAGCTGCAGGGGAGGGGAGGGACCAGGGGCTAACCTCCCCGGCCGGGAGCTCAAGGGCCAGGCAGCCTCGCGCCCCCTAGTTTGGGAACCAATGGTCTAGTGGGTTAGCACGGGTGGGCTAGGAGTCAGGAACCCCGGACGATATCCCCCAATTCTGGAAGGCGCATGGGGGTCTAATGGGTAGTCACAGGAAGGGACTGGGGGGGCCAGGACACCTGGGTTCTATCCCCAGTCTGCCACCAACTTGGCTGTAGGGCCTAACTATTTTCGACACAGAAAAGCAGCCACTGAAAACAGCTGACAATTGTTCAAAGGAGATGCAGGGTTAGGTAGGATTGGGATCTGCGACCGTAATGGCCTCGGTCTGAAAACGTCTCAGTTCTCCCCCAGATGCCCAAGCTTGGAACGAGGACAAACGGAGGCTAGGCCCAGGACTGCTCCCTCTCACCAGGAGTCTCCGGCGGATACTTACTTGTTCTCGAAGGATATCGTGACCGAGTCTTCGTGCACATCTTTCACGAAACCCTGCAGAGGGAGAACGGAAGAAAGCATGAGTGATCCTCAGGGCAGTACGTTCCGTTTGACAGCAAACCTGGATATTAACGACTTCATCATGGGGAGGCTGTGGGCAGGGCAGTAGCAGGGATCGGTGGATAATTGCAACTTTCTGCTGGCAACCAAGGGGTTGCTAATAAGCAGAATCTGCTGTATCTGCAGCCAGCCACACACCGCCCATGTGCAGAATTAAGAGCTCAGCATTACAGCCTTGTGTCCAGAGCCCTGGTTCCTGGAGTCAAATGACTTTAGCAGCATTTAGGGTTTCGTTTTTTTTTTTTTTTAATAAGTTTCTAGCTCTCACGGTTGTGAAGAAACACCCGAACATGTGACCGGAGTGTGATGGACACAGCGACGTCTGCCTGAAACTATAACTCAGAGAAGGGTGAACTGCCCCCAGGATAACTGACTCAGACAGGCTGCCTGAGTCTGCAGAGAGCCTGAACCAATCCCGCTCAGCAAGGGGAACTGGCCCATGCATTTCAATGGGGTGTCAATTCCAAACCCTGCGGCACTGCTCCCCCTCACCCCCCCAGCCAACCCTATCCCAGCAGAGGGCTCTGTGTGGCGTTGAGGGGGGAGGCACAGCAGACCTGTTGCTTCATTCATGCAGACACACCCCAGCCCCCAGATCTCTAGGGGGAATATGGGGGACCTATGCTACTACCCCTTTCACCCCCTTGGGCAAACCACATGGGCCTTGTGCCTCAGTTTCCCCATATGTAAAATGGGTACGACACCCCTGACCTCCCTTGTAAAGAGCTTTGAAGTCTAGTAAGGAAAAGTGCTATCTAAGAGCTAGATGGTATCAATCCAGCGCTCCATTTATAACCATCCTCCCTCCCCCAAACAGTGATTAGGGTTTTAGACTGTCGTACTTTCCCCCTCTCCCTGCTTGACGCATCTTCACAGGGCGCCCTGGTTTTCAGGAAGTGCAGGGCAAGTTTTGGTGGGTGCACTGGACTTTCTGCAGAATCAGCCCCTCCCCCCCGCAATCTCCTAGCCACTTGAAAGTTTCGGCTAGAATCCCCAGGATGCGTTGTCAGGATTGGGCTCGGAACCGGGCTCTGCCACCGACACGGTGTTTGGCTTCAGTTCCTCATTTAAAAGTCTTTTGTCTATTTCGATTGTTAGCTGTCTTTCGCTGCAGCTGTGGAGTGCCCAGCCCAATGGGGGGCCCAGCCCAATGGGGGGCAGCCTGCCCAGATCTCGGCCAGGAGGCCCACCCAGCACCTGGCGCTACTCCTGATTGGGGCTATTTGATTGTAGCCATCAGCATCTCCCAGGAGACTCTGCGAGGTGCGGTGGGGGCAGGCGATCTTGTTCTGCATTTGGAGTCTGAGGCCAGGGACAAGAATGCCTCCCCAGTCCAACCGGTGACGGGACTAACAGGTGCCGAGAGAGACGCTCTCCCGGCACCGCCGCCCACCCCAGCCAACAGCTGCCTGTTTGTCGCTAGCACGCTGTTAAAAGCCTCAAGACCCGCCTGCTGCAGGAGCAGGGATGCGCTCCTGAATAAAATCCCTCCCGGCCTTAAAAACTCGGCCTCACTGATTTCATGTGGCGGCGAGTTCCACAAGCTAATCACACGCCTCGTGGGGGGGCGAAATCATTTCCTTTGCTCAGTTTTGCGTTTGCCGCCGTTCCGTTTCGCTCGGTGTCCCCTTGCTGTGGTTTTGAGAGACAAGGAAGAGAAAGTCCCACTCTACCGTCTCTTTCCCCGTCATTACGTTACAGACTTGTGTTCTCTTAACTCCTCCCTTTTCTCGGGTAACAATCCCACAACAAACTGATGACCATTTTCAGGGGTGGGAAGGAATCTTCCGCCAGGTTAGATTGACAGGGACCCTTGGGGGCTTTCACCTTCCTCTTCAGCTTAGGGGGGGCAGGTTATCTGCTAGGATAATCTGGGTACATCTCACCTAATTAATTCCCTGCCTTAGGCACTGGTGTCACCTCAGTCAGCTCATATTCTCTGCCTGTGGCACACAACAGTTTGACCTCCCGAGGGCTGTAACGCTTTAATATAATCCAGGGCATCAGCTCAATACAGGGGTGACAGCGGGGTTCAGTGGCCGTGATGGAAAGGGCGGGCTAATGAGCTGATGGGCCATTCTGGCCTTAATTTCTCTTCATGTAAGCCAGGCTATCGATCATTTTCACCGCCCTTCTCTGAACCCCCTCTAACTCTGCCACCTCCTTTTTAAGGTCATCTCCAGATAAGGCACCACCGTTGATTTCCAGAAAGGCATTACAATATATTCTGTGTTATGTAGGATGGGGCCCTCATCCCAGTTGGGCCGCTAAACACTGCCCAAAACAAAACAAAAGAGTGACGATTGCTACAGTATTTATCATTTTATTTTTTATAGGGACTACAAAATCCAGAGCCAATTCCCTTTTCCGGATGTTTTAACCCCCCCCAGTCAACACCTTCTGGACATACTCATTTGGAGTCTGATACCAGGGATTGGCCTGCTAAACCCTGGGTTGTGAGTTCAATCCTTGAGGGGGCCATTTAGGGATCTGGGGCAAAAAAAAAAAAAAAAAATCTGTCTAGGGATTGGTCCTGCTTTGAGCAGGGGGTTGGACTAGATACCTCCTGAGGTCCCTTCCAGCCCTGCTAGTCTGTGATTCTATGACAGGAATGCCTTGGTTGAACGGGTGAACAGGTGCTTAGAGAGACACCTCCCCATACCCCCCCACTCAGAAGCTAATTCTTCAAACGGGCTTATGATTAAGGCTCTGGATAGAGACTCTGGTCTGGGGTAGATTCCTAGCTCTGACTCTGGGAAAGCCACTTAACTGTCTGTGCCTCGGTTTCCTCACCCACAAAATGAAAATAGCTTTATCCTATGGAAGGGAGGGAAATAGTATCTCTTTCCAGGAGGCGCTCAGATATTACGGGATGGGAGTGATAATATAGAAACAAACAATGACAGCACCGAAGTTAAGTTCAGAGCGTTTAAGGCCGGAAAGGACCATTAGATCACCTAGCACGACCTGTATATCGGAGGCATTTCAGTTTCACCCAGTATCCTGAGTCCAGTAACTTGTGCCTGCCTAAAACGTATCTTTAGCCTAAACAGTCTTGATTGGAAACCATCAAGAAACGGAGAATTCCTCAGGAGATCTGAGGTTTTTACATATAGGGAAGGGAGGCACAGAGAAATAAAGCCACGGCCCAAGGTTAGAGGGAGCAAGATCAGAATCTCAGCCCCATAGCTAGCTTTCTTTTTCTTTGTTCTGAATACACAGCCTGAAATGGGACAAGTTTCACGCCAGGTGCTTTTCTGACTCGCTGGGCTTTAAGGGGGATTCACCGCTGGGAATGGTAAAACATGATCTGCGAGACAGACGTTTTGGAAGTCATGCAGAAGATGCCACCATCGACAACAAAAGCAGCTCAAATGCTCCTAAGTGCTGGAAAACAACTGGTGAATCGGAGCAGCACCAACAAACGCAGGAACTCCGGCACTAACTCTGAACAGGGCATCAGACAACCCTGACTCAGAGTTCAAACATTAAAGATCAGGGAAGCGGGACTCGAGCAAGAACAATTATTTCCCTGGACAAGTTATTACAGAGGCCGATATTACCCAAGATACCTCTAAGATATCTGCATTAGAGATGAAAGCTATCTGCTATCAAGATGCCGACACTCGCTTCCGATCAGCCCACAATGCCAGCTTCCAAACCACCACTTAAATTTTCAAATGCACACCATTGTGCTTTCTCCAACGGAACTCTCCGTACGCGCCACCCAAAAAACGAATGAAACCTCCTTCATACCCCTCCTCAAACTCAATATTGTCTCCCTGTTTCCTTGTACTCCCCTATCTGACTGTATCCATCTGTTGTCATCACACAGACTGTAAACCAGGGGTGGGCAAACTACGGCCCGTGAGCCGGATCCGGCCCAGCAGCTGTTTTAATCCGGCCCTTGAGCTCCTGCTGGGGAGTGGGATCTGGGGCTTGCCCCGCTCCAGCCGGGGAGCAGGGTTGGGAGCTGCTCCAGGAGGCTCCTAGAAGCAGCGGCATGGTTCCCCCCTCCGGCTCCTACGTGTAGGGGCAGCCAGGAGCCTCTGCTCTGCACGCTGCCATCGCAGCTCCCATTGGCCGGGAACTGTGGCCAATGGGAGCTGCAGGGGCGGCGCCTGCAAGTGGGGCAACTGGAGTGGGGACATGGTCGCTGCTTCCAGGAGATGCCTGAGGTAAGTGCTGCCCAGAGCCTGCACCCCTGAGCCTCTCCCCGCACACCAACCCCCTGCCCCAGCCCTGATTCCCCTCCTGTCCTCCAAACCCCTCAGTCCCAGCCCAGAGCACCCTCCTGCACCCCAAACTCCTCATCCTCAGCCCCACCCCAGAGCCCGCACCCCCAACCAGAGCCCTCACCCCCTCCCGCACCCCAACCCCAATGCTGTGAGCAATCATGGCCCAGTATACAAAAAGTTTGCCCACCCCTGCTGTAAACAATTTGGGGCAGAGACTCTGTTCTGAGAGCGCTGTAGAGGAGATATCCCTTATTTTAGGAAGGCTTTTTGACACCGTCCCACATGGCAGCCTCCAAAGCAAACTAGGGAAGTGCAGTCTAAAGGAAGGCGCACAACTGATTGAAAGGCCGCACTCAAAGAGCGGTTATCAATGGTTCGCTGCCAAACTTGGGGGGGCATATAGTACTGAGTCCGTTACGATCCGATATTGTCCATGACTGTCTTGGATAACTGAGTGGAGAGGATGCTTATCAAATTTGCTGATGACGCTAAGTTGGGTGGGGTTTCGCTTTACAAATCTTGATCTAACCAGAGAAACTGAATAAACCCCCCTCGCCCGCTCCCCACACACACAGACCCCCAGCACCACCACACATTTGCCCCCCAATCCAGAGATGGTAATTAAATCCTCTAGGAGTAACAGTTCTATATTTGTCTCAAGCAGGCAGGCCGGTCCCCTTTAAATGCAGTTGTGCCTGAGGCTATATATGTCGTCAGTCTCATTCCCGAGTTAGCCAACTGACTGGCAAACGGCGTCTCATTTATCATTCATTCAGCGTGAAGCAAATCAGCGCCCCTCTCATACCAAAGTGGCACATTTTATCTCCACTTTCCACTCAGAGCCCACACACACCCCCTGCTTCTCAACGCACTGCTGGGGTCTAAAAGAAACAGCGCGTCTCAGCCTTTCCCATGCAGCGATTCTATGTTGCAATAGGAGAGAGTTCTGGGATAGTCCATGAAAGTTTCAAGCACTTCCCATCTCGTCTAGCCATGGAGAACTGGAACATTGTCCTGCTAGTCTCCCGCAGCCTTCTCCAGGTGACCAGGACCCCCAGTTTGAGAGCCCATTAAATAAACTAAGCTAAGGTTTCAAAGACAAGTTTCAAACCCTGCAAGATCTGGGTCACTCAGTGAGACCAAGACTGGGACACTGCATCCAATTCTTATGTCCACTTTTTTAAAATAAAGGTTGAACGCTGGAGACGGTGCAGCAAAGACCCACACAAATTATCCCAAACCTGGAAAATAAGTGAGAGACTTAAGAAGACTAGAGAAGATCAAACAGGTGACTTGATCACGGTGTTTAATACCTGATATTTTCTCCAGGGCTTTGTAACCTAGCACGGAAAGGCAGAACAAGAACTGACAGCCAGAAACTAAGGCCAAACAGATTCAAGTTAAAAATAAGGCACAAACTCTTAACAGTAAGGGCGATTAACACTGGAACAAAGTCCCAGGCGGTGGATTCTCTGCCTCCTGAGGTCTTCGTATCAAGAACAGATGGTTGTCTTTCAGGAAGAGATGTTTTAGTCCACCACAAATTATTGGCCTCATTACGGAAGTCCTCAGATAGTCTGACTTCCTGTATTTTATCTCTAGTGGTCCCTTCTAGCCACAAAGATCTGTTGTGCAGCTCACAATCTGTGAGGAGACATCAGGGGAAATTATGGACCAAAGGAAGGAAGGGCAAACGGGCAAATTAGAACTTTGTGCTTCACCCCCAGTAGCCTCCACTCGCCACCCATCTAGTCGCGGTCAATCCATCTCTTCTGGTCTTAATCTTTCTCCAGTCTGTCCTCCTGTGCAACAGACACCTGAGAATTTCAGCCAGTGATTCCTACACGTTTGTGGTTGGACTAAAAACATCTCTTTTAGAAAGATATTCCGTCTCATAAGAATGGCCATACTGGGGTCAGACCAATGGTCCATCTGGCCCACTATCCTGTGCCAGATGCTTCAGAGGGAATGAACAGAATGGGGGCATTTTCAAGTGATCCATCCCTTGTTGTCCAGCCCCAGCTTCTGGAAGTTGGACGTTTAGGGAGCATGGGGTTGCATCCCTCACCTT
This sequence comes from Malaclemys terrapin pileata, assembly GCF_027887155.1. NCBI lineage: Eukaryota > Metazoa > Chordata > Testudines > Emydidae > Malaclemys > Malaclemys terrapin. The sequence goes on along the minus strand of NC_071519.1, from coordinate 2,321,454 downwards.
CTTGGCTAACAGTCACTGATGGACCTATCCTCCATGAACTGATCTAGTTCTTTTTTGAACCCAGTTATACTTCAATTTAAAAATTCCAAGAGATGGACAAAATCCACCACAAAAACGGAAACGTAGTGTTGGAAGGGACCTCAACAAGTCATCAAGTCCTGTGTTTCTCAACCTTTGTGATACTGTCTTGCTGCCTTCCTAAACTGGGTCAACGAGATCTCAGGGACCGGTCCATGTACACCAGGCCCCCTGTGAAGCTGCCTCAATGGGTAAGGACCCTGATAGGCTATAAACCTGCTCCCTATTTCCAGTTGGGATTTGCCTAGCTTCAGCTTCCACCATTGGCTCTTGTTCCACTTTAGTCTGTTGGATTGAAGAGCCTTCTGTGCTCAGAGATCTTACAATCACCATACAGAAAGAGGGATTGTCATAGTTTTTTAACACAGTTGAAGGCCAGGCAGGAGCGATAACCTGAGCTCAGGCTGTATGATCTAACACAGGCCACGGAAACCCACCCGCATACCCTTAACCTTGAGCCCAATTTTAGCTTAACCGAAGCATTTCAGTCCTCAGGAGACAACTAGACGCCAGAGAGAGAGAACAGGAGAGGCCAAAGTGCCACCAGTGCCCATGGCCCCTGCTACAGGAGGAAAATGATTTAGGCAATATATACCCAGTTGACCCCAGAAGGCGAACCCCGCCCCCCCCACAAAAAGTCCCTGCCAATCTGATCTGAGGGAAAGTTCCTTCCTGACCCTAAATGTGGAGACCAGTGTGATCCTGAGCAAAGGAGCAAAACACACCAGCCAAGCCACTAGAAAGGACTTTCTTTACCACCTCTAAGCACTGGTCCACCCTATCCAGTGACCAATCTCTGATGCTTCAGAGGAAGGCCAAAAAAACCCAACCCTGAATATGTCTAGCCAATTGTGCTTCAGGGAGAACAATTCCTTCCTGACCCCAGAGGCAACATGCTGAAAACCTGAAGCATGAGACTGGATTATAGCGTTCTTACAGCACAGCTGCAAGCGTTATGAGCATGCCGACGAACCACGGGCAAACCTGTACCTAGCAGGGACGACGACACGGTGGTAGCTTTGCGTACCTAAAAGGCAAGAGGCCCTAAACGTGATCCAGTTAGTATTTGGTGCAGTGGAGAAGGGAGAAGTGGACTGAGGGATCACAAATGGAATATGAATCAACCGTGTGATGCGGTTGAAATAAAGGATTATCATTCGGGGGGTGGGGTCTTAACGGGAGTGTCGCACGCAAGACACGGGAGGTAGCTGTCCCACTCTGGAGGGGCCGCAGCTGTGGTGCTCTGTCCAATTCTGTGTGCCCACACTTTAGGAAAGATGTGGATAAACCGGAGAGAGTCCAGAGGAGAGCACCATAAATGATCGAGGGTTTAGAAAACTTGATCTTTGCTGAGCTTGAAAAAAACTGGGCATGTTTAAGCCTTGAGAAAAGATGACTGGAGGGGCGGGGGAGGAGGGGTGAATAACTGATAAGAGTCTTCAAATATGTTCTACAGAGGACGGGGGCCAATTGTTTTCCATGTCTATTGAAGGTAGGACAAGAAGCAATGGGCTTAATCTGCAGCAAGGGAGGTTTAGGTCAGATACAAGGAAAACTAACTCTAAGGGCAGTTAAATGTCAAATGAGGCAAATCAAACAAGACCATCTAGCTCTTTTCATCACTAGATGTCAAAGGGCTTTACAGGGGAGGTGTCCATACCATGCCCCCCAATTTACAGATGGGGAACCTGAGGCACCGGGCAGTGAAATGACTTAACCAAGGTCACCCAGCAGGCCCGTGGCCTAGCCAGAAATAGGATTCGGGTCTCTTGAGGCCCAGTCGGGACCGGATTTTGGTGGAATAAGCGACTGCTGACAGGTCGCTATTACTTAAACCGAAAGGGGACTTGGGCAGTGAAGTACAGGAGGGGAAAATAACCTTTGAAATCTTAACAACTCTCACTCGCAAGAGTCCAGAGATCCTTCATCTTAAATGCGAACGGAAGTCGGTCGGGAATCAGAGACCCCCTACTCGTGAAAGGGAAGGAAGGCAGAAGCAGCAAGCCTAACAAAAGCAGGCAAGTCATCTGAAACAAAACTTTCCTTCCCCCCTTTCTAAGCAGAGAATTAGTCCATGAAGAATTTTTTACACCTTTGATCTGCAGACCCGCTGATGCCAGACACCGGTTGGTGTTCGACTGTTTTCCCATTGGGGCAAGACAGGTCTAAAATTAGCCTTGTGGCAAAGCGGAGACAATACCACACACCCCTTTGGCCCAGATCAGGTTACTACAGTCCTGCAACAGCCCATTGGCTCTCGCTTTTTCCGAACGTCTGGTACTATTTACAGATATCCAATTCTCGTCTTTGCTTTACTGTTTCCTAAGGCCAGCACCGATCCTCAAATTCCTACAACCAGGGACCCGCTCAAAGTGTTGCCAAATGTCACTAAGAAAAAGTTATTTCCTTACTGAGACCATGGAGAACACGTGTTGGTGCTTAACATAACCCTAGTTTCAGAGAGACAAGTTTGGCCCTTAAAAGCATCGTGGTTAATAAAAATCAGAGCAGCTGCAGATTTTTGTAGCAACTCATGGCTGATGAGGAAGTACTAGAAGATGAGATAAAGCAGGCAAGTCTGCTCTGAAAAAAAAAAAAACCCAACACAATTGAGTCTTAACTCCCGGGGACAATATATGATCAAAGATTAAAAACAGCTGGGTCGATCGTGCTTTGAAATTTGTGGAGGGTTCAATGCAAAATCTACTTTTTACACCATAAGACAGCCTAAGAAAGCTAAAGACAGTTTAAGAAAGCACCTAAAAGTTACTCCTTTTGCACAATACACACCTAGAAGCAAAGAACTGATTGCGTATCATAGTGGTTTTCCAACCTTTTTTCATTTGTCGACCCCTAAAAAATGTCAAATGGAGGTGCGGAACTCTTTGGATATCTTAGACAGTCTGCAGACTCCCAGGGATATTATTACAGCAGCACTTACTAAGATCAGGGCTTCGTTGTGCTAGGAGCTGTACATACATGCAATACAGGAAAAAACAGTCCTGCCCCAAAGACCACCTCATCTAAAGTGGCAAAGCAAACAAAGGGTGGGAGAAAAGGCTGCTCATCCCAAATGAGGCACAGACACGGAATGACTTGCCCAGAGAGAAAGCTCGGTAGGTGACGTGAGAGAAGATACGGGTTTCTACAACAGGTCAATCCTTGCGTTCTTCCAATATAGGAAAGAAACATCCCAGGAGCTAAAATGACTGACCTCTTGTTCTAATTTAACGGAAAGCTTAGATCCAAATATCTGGGGCTGCAAAAGAAACATGGCAAACATTTGTTAAAGCTCAAGCAAATTTCAACTCAAACTCGATTTAAAGCTTCGACACAACCTAGGAGAATCTGTTAACGGAAGAGATGAGGATCAACCATGAAATTGACCAACCTGGCTTTGCCACCCTGAATGAAAGACAAGCCCCTCTCCAAGTTATTCAATTATGAAATGTGACCTGCAGCATTATCCAGACTAGGGACAATTGTCTTTTCTTCGCAACTGTTCGGACATGAAATTGACTGAGATTCGCAATCAAAATGACATAGGGCTTGGGCCAAAATGATGGGTGATTTCAGGCACTTCAATTCTTGATGTCCCCCCAATTTTCACATGATGGACACTCATTCTTCTAAAAAGAATGTTGAAAAAAGCTGGAAAGGGTACAGAGAAGAGTTACAAAAATGATCAGAGGACTGGAAAATATGCCTTATACTCAGAAATTTAAAGACCTCAGGCTATTTAACTTATCAAAAAGATCAAGAGACGACATGATTACATTGTATAAGTGCCTTCAAAGGGAGAAAATATTGGGTACTAAAAGACTCATCTAGCGGACTAATCTTATTCTATTCCTACCCTATATTAAAAACTGTGAAGTGGTCAAGTACTGTGGGAATAAGGGCCATAAAAATAAAATATGTAAAATAGGTTGTAAATTCATTGTGATGTTTGTACAGCAGTTAACGCAATCTAGGTCTGTCACTAGGAGCCAAAAATCAAGATGTTTTACAAAATATTTTGCTTCAAGCTGCTAACCTCAACATTTTTTTTTTTAATGTTTTAATTTTGGAGCAAAAAGGAAAGGAAATATTGATGGGTAGAGTCAATTGCACCCGATATTCTCCCAGCGTTACGCTTTCTAAAGCATTCATTGCTTCAAAATCTAAATACGGGAAAGAGCAACAGGTTTCATAATCCAATTCGCTATGACCTGTTCGAAAGGGGCTGCGGCTTTAGACAACCTTTTGTTTCTAACCCTGTTGAACTTGCTGATAGACATTTTTCGGCAAATTTACTGTCAAGATGGGTCAAAAAGGAGTAAACACAATTTCACCTCACGTCCAAGCTGAGGAGTTTGGGGCTATGAACCGAGGTTGGGCTTGTACCTAAAACACTGGACTGGCGGATAGAGCACTGGAGACCTGGGGTCTAGTCCTGGATCTGGGGCTGACGGGCTGGGTGAGCTTAGGCAAGACACTTACCCTATCTGGGCCTCAGTTTCCCCATCTTTAAAATGGGGATGATGCTGACACCTCCTCTGTAAAGCACTTTGACCGATGAAAAGCCTGATATATTAAAACATGAATACTAGTCTGAGACTCAGGTCCCCATGTGTACAACAGGGAAAATAACCACCCCTCTAGCTAGTCTATTGAGACTGTGAGCTCTTCAGGGCAGAAATGGTCTTGCATGTGAACGTACAGCGCTTAGCATCATGGGGTCCCAATCCTGGTTTAAGAACCCTAAGTCACATTATGCCATGTCCGCATGGAACGAGATCAGACAGGGATAACCACTCTGGCGTTGGGACGAGAGACCGGACACGTTACTACAGCCAATGAGAGCATGAAGGGAACACACAGGACAGCATTGGGACTCTGTGCCAGCTGTCACCATGACGGTCTCGCGGCTCGGGAAGACTGGGCTAGAGATCAGCTGTACTAGACATACACGTAGTCAGAGACAGTGCATGCTCTGAACAGACAAGACAAAGGAAGAAACAGCCCCATTTTACAGATGCCCAGAGATTAAAGCGATATGCTCAAGCTCCTGCAGAAAGTGTGTGGCACAGGCAGGAACTGAAACCGGCTCTCCGGAGTCCCAGCTTTTACCACAAGACCATCTTCACCAGCTAAATTATCAAGCACTTCAATGAGGAGACCAGATTTTCAGACGGCACGAGAGGGTCTCCTGTCGCTGCTCTGCCACGGAGGTGCCGTAAGTGCAAAATTGTAGGGTTAAGCCTGCCTGGCAAATTGGGCAATCTGACTCAACAACCCTAAGTACTCTGTAACGGAACTCATATCATGGGCATATTTAAACACGCCACTGAGAGGAGCTTGCAGAAAACAAGACTGTCTGATAATACTACCTGGATCCATAGCCTGTTAGAAGGCGGCATGAATGGGGAACAGTCGAAGCCGGTCATAAACTTAAATAATTCCTGTGGTCCACTAAGGCATGGGAAGCCAAAAGGATGCAAGAATTCAGTGCTGCAAAGTCCATTGAAATCAATCCTCATGCTTTGCCCTACAATCAGTGTATGTTTGCAAAGGGGCTCTGAACCTGGGTGCTGCTGCAAGAGAAAGGAATCGGGAAATCAGGGTTAGAGACCCGCGGCACGCCCACAGGCAAGTCACCAAATCTGAGCCTCGGTTTCCCCAGCTGGGAGATGGGAATCACAATCCTTCCTGTCTTGTTGGTTTCAGTTGTGAGCAGGGACTCTCTTACTATGTTTGGTCAGCCCATAGCATAAGAGGATCCGACAGTCCGGAGCTGAGATGCCAGGCCCTCTGTGGGAACAGCAGATTTCAGTACAAATCTAACTAATACCTCAAATCAGAAAGGTGCCTACCTAACAATGGCTCTTCTCACATGCACCCCTGGGCTCTGCCTCTGAGAAACAAGGCCCTGATTCTCAAAGGGATTTAGCCTCCCAACGTCCCCGGGCCCATTGGAAGATCTGGACTTAAGTTAGTGACATTAACTCATCAGGCACCAGGGGTAGACGCAGACACAGGAATACCCCTCTAGGTTCCAGCTGCAACATTTCGATTTTTTACACAGGGTCATAAATTTACGCCACCCTCCTCTGCAAGATGAGATGGCACTGCGAGAGCACGCGCCTCGGAGTTCCCAGGTGAAGAACGGCATCTGCGCGTTGCCTTTGGTTTAGGAGCCCACGGAGAGATTTTTTTGGAGAATAACCAAGCTTTACGGGCTTTGATATTCTCAGCCTTCAAACATTAAAATAACACGGCTTGCCAAAGTCTTATCCCACTTTGTTCTGGGGCGGTAAAGGAAAGCCATTCCTGAATAAAATCGACTTCCTTAAGGCAATAAGTATATTGCAGCCACAAAGCACAAATTACGCAGGAGGTCAGACAAAATCATCACAATGGCTCGTAGCCTCAGAAGCTAGGAAATGTACTTTGACCGCCCACCACAACCTGGTCCAAAAGCTACACTTGAGAGGTAGCACGGGCTAGCAGAAAGTGGACTCAGAAGCTATTCCCAGCCCTGACCACCCTGACGTGTGGTTTGGGCAAGTCCCTTCGCTTCTCTGAGGTGGGTTTCCCCCTATGCTAGGTCTGTTTAAAAAGGGATTGTGCTTGCTATGACTGAGAGTGCTGGACAATGGGGCCCACCACGGATTTCAAGGCTCTCTAAGGTGGGTACGACCCCCATTTTATAGAGGGGGGGAATCACGATATTTATCTCCCCACCAGGCGAGAGAACTCAAATCCTCGGTTTCCAGTCCACTCGCAAAAAATACAGACTGGGGCGCAACCTGACGTCATCAAGGGATCTCGCGGCAGAAATGAAGATGTAGCAACTGATTAGGCATTAGAAATTTGGGGGGGGGGGGGTTGCTATTCAACTGACTTTGGGTCCCCGTACAAGACACATCCACCTGCCTGTGGCGCTCTGGCAGCAAGGAACTAGGAGCTGAAATGAACATCTGGTTGATTCAGACTGCGTCTCAAGCCTCTCACTTTTCCTTTCACACACAAGAAAGGTCCGCTACAACCCGACTGCCCAGGGATGGATTTTGAACCCTGCCGGATTGTTGGAGGGGAGCTCTGACCCCTGTGATGTCTGGGTTTAGGAGGCAGGGCTGAGCTTTTGGGACGCATCTGAGAAGGAGCAAAGGGGAGTTGTCTTGGGGAAAATGAAAGGGAAAGTGGGGAGGGAAAAGGACAGCCCGATGGAAGAGCCACAGTGCAAACGCAAAACTTCTAGGGGTGCAGAGGGAAAGGAGGAAAGAAGGGGGGCCCCTATGTGGAGCTTAGAGATAAGGGGGACGTAGGCACAGTGCACCACAGGCTAAATTGGGATTCCCCACCCCCACAGTGACACTGCATTCTCAGACCCCCACCATTCTGAGACCCCCCCAAATCCAGGTTTTGATTGCCCCACTCAGTCAGCGCCCCCCAAAAGGATCGGGGAAGCAGGGTCGCTATCCTAAGAATGCCTACCCAGCTCAGTGACCCTCCATCCCATATTAGGGGGCCTCCGATCCCCAGTGACCCTGTAACCTACTGCAGGGGATCCCTAGGAGCGGAAATCCTCATTGCTAATGGGGGGGGGGGGGCACTTCCATCCCCCCTCCCACAAGTCCCTACAGCTTTATGCAGAGTCCCAGACCCTTTAGTCACGCCCCAGGGGACACCAAACACCCACCCACTCCCCCCATAATCCTCCTCTCCCAACATCTTTCCTCCAATCCCCCCATACCTCATGTCCTCCCGTGAGCCCCCACATACCCCCTTCCCCCCACGTCTTGCCCCCAGTTAGAGCCCTCTAGTCCACTCTGTGCCTCAAAACCTTCCTGGTTCCCTCACTTCCTCCTAAATAACCTCCAAACCACATAGCCCCACTCCCCAGTTACTGCCCCATAATCCCACGTCATACCCCAGATTACCTCCCCTCCCTCCCACAGACCCCCCCCATAAGCCTCCCACATCATACCCCATCATAAACCCACAGCCACATAACCCCCTCCTCCAACTGCCCCCACCATAACCCCATTACCTCCCCTCATACCCCTGCCTTGTGCCCCACTGTACACCTTTCCCATGCTTGAGCCCGTCTCCTCACCACAGCCCCCCATCAAACCACTCACTTGCCCTCAATTTATGCCCTTTCCCAATGCCTCCCCAGACCCCCACTACCTCCCACCAGACCCCCACTACCACCCACCCATACATCTCCCCTCCCTTGCTCCTACCCTCCCGCACCCAACCCTCTGCCTCCCCTCCCTCCCCCCACCATGCCCCCTTACATCCCCCTTCCCCCACCCTAAACCCCCTTTGTGCCCTACCCCTGCCAGACCCCCCCACACCAGACCTCCATTTCCTCCATCCTCACACCCCTCCCTCGCCCACAGACCTCCTCCCCTTCCCCCAGTTACCTCCCTTGCCCCCATCCAGCCCCCTCTGCCTCACCCCATCACCACCCCTTCCTTGCCCCCACTTTTACCTCCCCCCTTTGCCTACACCAACCCCCCATCCCATTATATGCTTCCCTCCGCACCCTATTACCTCCACAGCCCCCCACCTGAACCCCTCTGCCTCACCCCCAATGACCACCCTCTGGCCCTCCCCCACCCCATCATACCCCTCCCTCATCACCCCCCTCCACCCCCCTCCCACTCACCCACCCAACCCCCCTCCCCCACAGCCCCCCGGCCCCCATAATGCCCCCCCCGGGCCGGCCCCGCCCCTCACCTTGTAGAAGGCCCCGTTGGAGCCCCGCACCTCCACGGGCAGCCCCTCCATGGGCCCGGCCGCCGCCCCCCCGGGGAGGGGCCCAGGCCCCGCCGCGGGCCGGAGCCGCCCGGCCGCCGAGCAGCAGGAGCCGCCGCCGGGCCCGGCCTGAGGGGAGCCCCGCAGCGGGGGGGGGATGGGAGGCGCCCCGGGCCGCTCCGGCTCCGCCACCGTGAGGCAGGGACCGACCCGACCCGACCCGACCTGCCGCCGCCGCCGCCGCCTCACACAGCAGCGCGCGCGAGCGAGCGAGCGGCCGCCCCCCCCCGACGCGCACACACACAGCGCGCGCGCAGGCGGGGGGGGGAAGGGGCGCGCCTCGCCAACCAATCAGCGGGAGCCCGCCCGGGGCCACGGGCCAATCGGAGGACGGGGCCCCGCGGGAGGTGGCCAATGGGAAGCGGAGGAAAGGTTGGGGGGGCCAATCGGAGACGGCGTTGCGTTGCGTTGCTCAGACGCCGCGCGCGCGACCCGGCGGCCCATCCGAAGGCGTCGGTGGGAGCACGAGGAGGGGGGGAGCCAATGGCGGCGGCGGGATCCATACGCAAGCGCCGGGCTCTCCAATCCGAGGGCGATGCCCCGCCCCTTCGCAATTCCAACCAATCATGAGGCCGCCTTCTACTCCCGTTGACCAATCAGGAGGCGCCTCTCTCTTCCAACTAACATTTGGGCGCAAGCCCTCTCCCCGCCCCTCCCCGCCGCATGCCTCTGCCCGTCCGAAACCGAGAGCGGGAAACGCCCGACGCCTAGGCCACGCCCATGACTGCCAATCACAGGCCGAGGCCCCCCCTTCCGTTCTCCCCCGCTCTCCTGATTGGCTGCGCCGCAATGTCAATCAAAAGTGACAGTTGGGACACAGTCCCCTCCCCCCAGGCACCCTGAGGTCACGGGTTCGAATATCCCCACCCCTGCACGAGGGAGATTATGGGATATGGGGAAAAAGGGGCCTGAGCCACTTCCCCATATCCCATAATCCCCTGGGCCCTGAGCACCCCCATATCCCACAATCCCCCTGGGCCCGAACACTCCCGTATCCCACAATCCCTCTGGGTCCCCCATATCCCTCAGTCCCCTGAGCCCCCCCATATCCCATAACCCCCAAGCACCTCCGTATCCCATAATCCCTCTGGGGCCCCTGTATCCCACAATCCCCCTGGGCCCGAACACTCCCGTATCCCACAATCCCTCTGCCCGCCCCCTGTATCCCACAATCCCCTGGGCCCAAGCACCGCCGTATCCCACAATCCCTCTGGGCTCGCCCGGATCCCACAATCCCCTGGGCCCAAGCTAGGGTTACCATATTTCAACAATCAAAAAAGAGGACGGGAGGAGCCCCGCCCCTGCCCCTTCCACTCCCTCCCACTTCCTGCCCCCTCAGAACCCCCAACCCTCCCCCCCACGCCTTGTCCCCTGACTGCCCCCTCCTGGGACCCCTGCCCCTAACTGCCCCCCCAGGACTCCACCCCCTACCTAAGCCTCCCTGCTCCTTGTCCCCTGACTGCCCCCTCCTGAGACCTTCCCCACATCCTAACTGGCCCTCTAGGACTCTACCCCCTACCTGTCCCCTGACTGCCCCAACCCTTATCCACACCCCCACCCCCAGACAGACCCCTGGGACTCCCACGCCCTATCCAACCACTCCCCATCCCCTGACAGCCCCCCCCCAAACTCCCGACCCATCTAAACCCCTCTGCTCCCTGTCCCTGACTGCTCCGATCCCTCCCCCACTCCTGCCCCCTGACAGCCCCCCCCCCGAACTCCCAACCCCCCCCGCTCCTTGTCCCCTGACTGCCCCCTCCTGGGACTCCTGCTCCTAACTGCCCCCCACAACCCCACCCCCTACCTAAGCCTCCCTGTGCCTTGTCCCCTAACTGCCCCCTCCTGAGACCCCCCCACCTGTACTCTGACTGCCCAAAACCTTACAGCCCCCCCGAACTCCTGACCCATCCAACCCTCCCCCTGCTCCCTATCTCTTGACTACCCCCCCCCCAGAACCTCCCTGCCGCTTCTCTGACCCCCCGGCCCCCTTACTGTGCTGCAGAGCGGTGCGCTCGGGGAGGGGAGCAGGGTCGGAGCTCCAGACTGGCAGAGGCGAGGGCCGGGGATCTGTGAATGCAGGGGGGGGGGAGGGAGAGAGAGGAGGGGAGTGGTCTCAAGTTGCAGGGGAGAGGAGGGGGAAGTGAAGGAAGGGCTTGGCTGATTGGGGGGCGGGGGAAGTCCAGACATGGACAAATTCCCCCCGACGCTATTTTTAACTGAAAAAAGCCGGACATGTCCGGGGGAATCCAGACGAATGGTAACCCTAGCCCAAGCACCCCCGTATCCCACAATCCCTCTGGGTCCGCCCGTATCCCACAATCCCCTGGGCCCGAGCACCCCCGTATCCCACAGTCCTCCAAGGCCTGAATGGGTGTGAGAGAGAGGACTCTATGGTTCCATGAGGGGCGCTGTAGCAGCACGTGGCGGAGTAGGAGGGCGGTCTCTATGCTTCCGACTGATCCATTTTAGCTGGAACGTCCATCCCAAAATTTCAGCCGCAGGCCTGGAAAATGTCATCCCAAACGATTACATTTTGGGAAAGCTACAGGAAACCGAAAACAGGGTCTCGCGGCGGGAAAGGCCAGGTGACCATAACTACAGGCGTCCCCTAGCATCACCAATTCCCCGAGGACGCCCTGCTGTGTCTCCAGGCGTCTTTGGGAGGCACTGGAGTAGGGCGGTGCTCTGGCACTAGGCGATCCCATTGGTCCCCGCTGCCCTTGGGATTGATGATGAAGAGAGAACAGTGTGAAAACGTGACTGGAGGGCCTCCTACAGGATCACAAGTACAGACGGCCAGGAAATGGGGGTTGGTCCCCGTGGACGAGGTTGACAAAACCAAACAAGCAAAGAGACGTTTGTCTCAATTTTCAGTGGGAACATTTTGGGTTTTGGCAGATGTTCAAATAAGGAGAAATCTATCCGTCCCCACGGACGCATGTCTGTGTGTCCCCGTGCACGACTGTCTATCCCCATGAAACGTCTGTCTATCCCCACGCATGGCATTCAGTCTATTCATCCATCCCCATACACACCCCTCTATCCGTCCATCCATCCCCATACACATCCCTCCGTATGTCTGTCCATCCATCCCCATACACACCCCTCTGTGTGTCTGTCCTTCCCCATACACACCCCTCCGTCTGTCCGTCCATCCATCCCCATACACACCCCTCCGTCTGTCCGTCCATCCCCATACACACCCCTCTGTGTGTCTGTCCTTCCCCATACACACCCCTCCGTCTGTCCGTCCATCCATCCCCATACACACCCCTCCGTCTGTCCGTCCATCCCCATACACACCCCTCCAGGGCCTCTGGGGTGGGAGGATGGTTAAGAAGCAGCAGACTCTATCCCCAAATCACTGGGGGGAGGGATAGCTCAGTGGTTTGAGCATTGGCCTGCTAAACCCAGGGTTGTGAGTTCAATCCTTAAGGGGGCCACTTGGGGATCTGGGGCAAAATCAGTACTTGGTCCTGTTAGTGAAGGCAGGGGGCTGGACTCAATGACCTTTCAAGGTCCCGTCCAGTTCTAGGAGATGGGATATGGGATGGGACTCAGAGACATGGGTGTCTGGGGGCCCGGTGGGGGCAGTGGGGCCAGGGCCGGCTCTAGGATTTTTGCTGCCCAAAGCAAAAACAATTTTGGCCACCCCCGACACGCTCCCAGGCGCCGCAAATACCCCCCCACCCCCACAGGTCCCTGGGGCTGGCGCTGGCACTGGGACAGGGACCAGGCCCTGTGTGTGTGTGTGTGCATACAGAGCTCTCTGTGTGTGTGTACCTGGCAAGTATGTGTGTGTGTGTGTGTGCACATGGTTGTGTGTGCATGTGTGTGTACAGAGCTCTCTGTGTGTGTGTACAGAGCACTGTGTGTGTACATGGGCCATCTCTGTGTGTGTGTACAGAGATCTGTGTGTGCACATGGGCCATGTGTGTGTACAGACCTCTGTGTGTGTGTGTGCACATAGCTGTGTGTATGCGTGCACAGAGCAGTGTGTATGTGTGTGTGTGTGTACAGAGCATTGTGTGTGTACAGGGGCTGTGTGTGTGTACAGAGCAGCGTGTGCGTGCAGAGCCCGGTGTGTGTGTGTGCGCGCAGAGCACTGTGTGTGTGTGTGTACAGAGCACTCTGTGTGCACAGATCAGTGTGTGTGTGTGTGTGTGTACACACAGAGCAGTGTGTGTGTGTGTATGCACAGGGGCTGTGTGTGTGTGTGTGTGTGTGTGTACACACAGAGCAGTGTGTGCGTGTATGCACAGGGGCTGTGTGTGTGTGTGCATACAGAGCTCTGTGTGTGTGTACCTGGCAAGTACATAGTTGTGTGCACATGTGTGTGTACAGAGCAGTGTGTGTGTGTGTGTACATGGGCTGTGTGTGTGTACCTGGCAAGTATGTGTGTGTGCCCATAGCTGTGTGTATGCGTGCACAGAGCAGTGTGTATGTGTGTGTGTGTGTACAGACCTCTGTGTGTGTGTGTGCACATAGCTGTGTGTATGCGTGCACAGAGCAGTGTGTATGTGTGTGTGTGTGTACAGAGCACTGTGTGTGTACAGGGGCTGTGTGTGTACAGAGCAGCGTGTGCGTGCAGAGCCCAGTGTGTGTGTGTGTGTGTACAGAGATCTGTGTGTGCACATGGGCCGTGTGTGTGTACAGACCTCTGTGTGTGTGTGTGCACATAGCTGTGTGTATGTGTGTGTGTGTGTACAGAGCACTGTGTGCGCCCAGGGGCTGTGTGTGTGTGAGCACAGAGCAGTGTGTGTGTGTGTGCGCCCAGGGGCTGTGTGTGTGTGAGCACAGAGCAGTGTGTGTGTGTGTGCGCCCAGGGGCTGTGTGTGTGTGCGCCCAGGGGCTGTGTGTGTGTGCGCCCAGGGGCTGTATGTGTGTGAGCACAGAGCAGTGTGTGTGTGTGTGCGCCCAGGGGCTGTGTGTGTGTGCGCCCAGGGGCTGTGTGTGTGTGAGCACAGAGCAGTGTGTGTGTGTGTGCGCCCAGGGGCTGTGTGTGTGTGCGCCCAGGGGCTGTGTGTGTGTGTGTGCGCCCAGGGGCTGTGTGTGTGTGAGCGCAGAGCAGTGTGTGTGTGTGTGCGCCCAGGGGCTGTGTGTGTGTGCGCCCAGGGGCTGTGTGTGTGTGAGCGTAGAGCAGTGTGTGTGCGCCCAGGGGCTGTGTGTGTGTGCGCCCAGGGGCTGTGTGTGTGTGAGCGCAGAGCAGTGTGTGTGTGTGTGCGCCCAGGGGCTGTGTGTGTGTGCGCCCAGGGGCTGTGTAGCGCACGGTGCCTGTGGAGCCGGCAGGAAGCGGAGGATGGGGAAGGGCTGCGGGAGGAGGCAGGATCTGAGCTCACAGCGGCCCATTAAGTCACACCCGGGGGGGGAGGGGGGCTGGTCACATGAGCAGCCTGTGACCCGGCAGCCGGTTCCGGGGAGCCCTGCATGGAGCTGGGGGAAAGACCCTGCCCCCCCCATCGGTCCCACCCACCCCGCAGCATCCCCCGCCAAAGGTTCGTGCATCTCTGGGCGGGGAGCCAGGACTCCTGGGTTCTCTCCCCGGCTCTGGGAGGGGAGTGGGGGCTGGTGGTTAGAGCAGAGGGGGCTGGGAGCCAGGACTCCTGGGTTCTCTCCCCGGCTCTGGGAGGGGAGTGGGGGCTGGTAGGTTAGAGCAGGGGGGCTGGGAGCCAGGACTCCTGGGTTCTCTCCCCGGCTCTGGGAGGGGAGTGGGGGCTGGTGGTTAGAGCAGAGGGGGCTGGGAGCCAGGACTCCTGGGTTCTCTCCCCGGCTCTGGGAGAGGAGTGGGGGCTGGTGGGTTAGAGCAGGGGGGGCTGGGAGCCAGGACTCCTGGGTTCTATCCCTGGCTCTGGGAGGGGAGTGGGGGCTGGTGGTTAGAGCAGGGGGTGGGGGGCTGGGAGCCAGGCCTCCTGGATTCTGTTCCCGGCTCTGGGAGAGAAGTAGGGTCTGGTGGTTGGGGGGCTGGGAGCCAGGACTCCTGGGTTCTCTCCCCGCTCTGGGAAAGGGGTGGGGCCTGGTGAATTGGGGAGGGGCAGGAAATCTATTTAAACTCCTCCTCTCACCTGATTCCCACCTGGTGGCTAAGTCCCGCCCCCCCATATAACTAACCTTCCCCCCCTCTATAAACTTCTCTAGCCTCCCTTTTCCCTCCTTTTCTGTGCCCTGGGGGGAGTCTGACCTGCTGCAGTAGCCTGTGTCTGGTGAGCTTCATCCTCCCGGACTTGGGGACCCCCTTGGTGAAGAGTGGGGGGCTGACCCCCCATCTACCCTACTCTGTTAGTCTGAGAGCAAGTATCTCTCAACTCTGGCTTTGCCCTACCAGTCATTCTTTTGGGGGGGTTCCAGATTTGCCCCCCAATATATGTTCTGGCTTCTCTTTGCACCCCTTAAGCAACACCCCGGCCTTGAATCTATGGCATCCTGTACTCCCCTCAATTTGACTTTTAAACTCTCTTCACCCACCCCCCTGTTTTTCCAGAAGAGGGACCGAGAACAGGGGTGCCCCCCTGTACTCCCATCTCTGCAATGGGAGGGGAGGCTGGATTTCGAGGGCACTGTCCCACCGATTTGGCTGTTCCTGACCCGGGTTTGATTTCTTTTCCTGTTTCATAATTGGATTCGTGTCCCCCTCCCCTCCGTTTTTAGGGTTCATACCTTGTTTTTTTGAGCTGTTTCTCAGGTGGGTTTTGAACCTGTCCACGTATTCCCCCCCCCCCCTTCCATTTCCCAGTTGGATTTCAACCCGCTTGGTGCATCAAAACCCCGGATCCTTTTCCCCCCTGTTAACTCCAAGAACCTGGGTGGGTTTTTAGGGTTCGCCACCATCCCCAGTTATCTTCTGCGGGTTTGGAGGCATCTGCAGGCAAGTTTGAAGCCGGGCGTGGACAGCCCCTTGACTTTTCCGTTGTATCGCTGTCATTTTGGGGCTGGCGTTCGGAGAATTTAGGGCCGGAGGGAGACTCGCTGGGTAGGGTTTCTTTTCGGGGGGGCCGGAAGCCAGGTTTTGGGGCTGTCTTGAAGCACGGTTTGGCGTGCACCCTGGCAATACATTGCTCTCCGGTTCTGTTGTAAGATTTTTTTTTAAAGGGCTTGACCCCCGTTTTTCTAGTTTGGGGGGGGTGTCTCTGATCTCAATTTTAATCCGGTTCCCCCACTGCGATGTGCCCACAGCTGGCTAATGATTGTTACTTCCTTTCAACAAGATCGGGGGGTCTTCTATTGGCTCGGTTCATGGTTGGGGTGTGGGGAGGGCCTGGGGGGGTTGCAGGTGAGGCTGGGGGAGGGAATTTGGGGGAGGGGAGCTGATGGGGAGGGGCTGAGAGATTGGAGGGGAGTTGGGAGGGGTGGGGCAAAGGTGGGGGAAGAGCTGGGAACTTGGAGCGGAGAGCAGGTGAGCAGGCAAGGGGGGGAGGGGAATTTGGGCGGGGGGAGGGAATTTGGGGTGCAGGGGCTGGGGGAGGAGGGGAGGAAATTTGGGCTGGGGGGCTCTGTGGGAGGAGGGGCAGGGGATAACAGGGGTTCCTGGCTGACCCCCTCCTTCCCCCCCCCAGGGTGACCAGGCCCCCGTGCCATGTCCACCGAGAGCTCCCCCCTCCTGAGCTACCGGCTCTTCAGCGTGGTGGACGACGGGGAGATGCCGGGGAGCCGGGCCCAGGAGGAGGCCCCCCTGGTGGGAGGGGATGTTGGGGGCGCCGCGGGCCCCCCTCACCCCGACCCAGCCCGCCGTCTCTCTACCTTCTTCGGCGTTGTGGTGCCCACCGTCCTGTCGATGTTTAGCATCGTCGTCTTCATGCGTGTGGGTGAGTGACCCCCGCGTTCGGGATTCTCCCCCTAGGGAAATCGCCACCCCTAGGAATACCAACAAACCTCCATCCCCCCCACGGTTGCGTGATTGATTTCCAGCCAAAATCATGGAGCAGGGAGTTCCATTGGCTAATGCGGGGGAGGGTGGCCCATACTTACCCCCCTCGCCTCCTCCAACCCAGTGGATGAATGAAAGGTGGCCCAACGGTCATCGGAGGAGGCTAACGCGCACCGGGAGACGCGCTCCGAGGCCGTGGAACCTACTACCCCAGCTCCACCATGGTGCCCCTCACGCCTGACCCGCAGCCCCTCTCTGTCGCCCCCTAGGGTTCGTGGTGGGGCACGCCGGGTTCCTGCAGTCGCTGCTCATGCTGGTGGTGGCCTATGTCATCATCCTGCTGACTGTCCTGTCCGTCTGCGCCATCTGCACCAATGGCGCCATCCAGGGGGGCGGGGCCTACTGTATCCTTCAGCCAATGGGGATTGGGGGATGCAGGGGGCAGGTGAGGGGTGTCGGGAGAGCTGCTTATGGAGGGGGTCTTTGGGAAGACTCTGCGGGGGAGGGGAGATGGGATATGGGGGGCTGTCTCTGGGGCGGCAGGGGCTGTGGGGAGCAGTGGGTGTCGGGAGAGCTATTTATGGTGGGGGTCTTTGAGGGAGACACTGGGGATCTGGGGGAAGGGGAGAGGGGATATGGGGGGCTGTCTCTGGGGGGGCACTGGCTGTGGGGAGCAGTGGGTGGGGGTGTCAGGAGATATGTTTATGGAGGGGGTCTTTGGGGAGACTGGGGGGAGGGGAGATGGGATATGGGTGGCTGTCTCTGGGGCGGCAGGGGCTGTGGGGAGCAGTGGGTGTCAGGAGATCTGTTTATGGAGGGGGGTCTTTGGGGGAGACTGGGGATCTGGGGGAGGGGAGATGTCTTGGGGGGCAGGGGCTGTGGGGAGCAGTGGGTGTCAGGAGATCTGTTTATGGAGGGGGGTCTTTGGGGGAGACTGGGGATCTGGGGGAGGGGAGATGGGATATGGGGGAGCTGTCTTGGGGGGCAGGGGCTGTGGGGAGCAGTGGTGGGGTGTCGGGAGATCTGTTTATGGAGGGGGTCTTTGGGGAGACTCTGGGGGGAGGGGATATGGGGGCTGTCTGGGGGGGCAGGGGCTGTGGGGAGCAGTGGTGGGGGGTGTCGGGAGATCTGTTTATGGAGGGGGTCTTTGGGGGAGACTCTGGGAGAGGGGATATAGGGATGCATGGGGGCAGTGTAGGAGTTGTCTCAGTGGAGTGTGGCAGGGGGGATAGGCTCTGTGGGGGGGGGTGGCATCTTCCCCCCCAGGATACCATGGTGTTTCCTTAACGACCCCCCCCCCGCCCCCCAGTCATGATCTCACGGACGCTGGGCCCCGAGTTTGGGGGCAGCATTGGGCTTATGTTCTACCTGGCTAACGTCTGCGCCTGCGGGGTCTACATCCTGGGGCTGGTGGAGGCCGTGCTGGACGTCTTCGGAGCAGGTGGGCCCGGATGCCTGGGTTCTCTCCTTGGCTCTGGGAGGGGAGTGGGGGCTGGTGGGTCAGAGCAGGGGGGGCTGGGAGCCAGGACTCCTGGGTTCTCATACACTCATAGACTTTAAGGTCAGAAGGGACCATTATGATCATCTAGTCTGACCTCCCGCATGATGCAGGCCACAAAAGCTGACCCACCCCCTTCCCTTGACTCGGCTGTTGAAGTCCCCAAATCCTGTGATTTAAGGACCTCAAGTCGCAGAGAATCCTCCAGCTAGTGACCCCTGCCCCACGCTGCGGAGGAAGGCGAAAAACCTCCAGGGCCTCTGCCAATCTACCCTGGAGGAAAATTCCTTCCCGACCCCAAATATGGCGATCAGTAGAACCCCGAGCATGCGGGCAAGAGTCTCCAGCCAGACCCTCATTGGCCATTGATACTATTTACCCGCGATGCCACGTTGTTGGTTGATTGACTAAAATCACGTTATCCCATTAAACCATTCCCTCCATAAACTTATCGAGCTGAATCTTAAAGCCAGAGAGGTCTTTCGCCCCCACTGTTTCCCTCGGGAGGCTGTTCCAAAACTTCAGCCCTCTGATGGTTAGAAACCTTCGTCTAATTTCAAGCCTAAACTTCCCCACGGCCAGTTTGTATCCATTCGTTCTTGTGTCCACATTAGTACTGGGTTTTTCCTGGCAATGGGAGGGGAGTGGGGGCTGGTGGTTAGAGCGGGGTGGGGGGTGGGCTGGGAGCCAGGACTCCTGGGTTCTCTCCCTGGCTCTGGGAGGGGAGTAGGGCCTCTGGGGGGGTTGGAACCCGGATGCCTGGGTTCTCCGCAGTCCTGATAGTGCCCCCCCGCAGACGGAACAGACCCCCCTGGCGCCCGCGCCCTGCCCCAGGGTTATTTCTACAGCTTCCTTTACGGGTCGGCGGTACTGCTGCTCTGCTTGCTGGTCTGCCTGGTGGGGGCCCGGATCTACGCCCGGGCCGCCTTCCTCATCTTCCTGGTGGTCAACCTGGTGCTGGTGGCCATTTTCGTCAGCTTCGTGGCCGTGGGGCCCCGCCAGGTGTCCGTTGCCCGGGACGCCAACCACACCTTCAACGCCAGCTTCACCGGCTTCCGCCTGGCCACCCTGCGGGCCAACCTGCCCGGTCAGCGGGAGCAGGGGTTGGGGCGGGGGGGCAGAGGGAGAAAGGGAGGGGTGGGGGGGCAAAGCAGGGGATGGGGGCTGTTGAGCAGGGAGGGGGTGTTAGGGGCAGGGGGGGTCGTGGATGTGTGGGGGGCCCAGAGGGAGAAAGGAAGGGGTGGGGGCGTCGAGCAGGAGGGGGCGTTGGGGGCAGGGGGGTCATGGGGGGTGGCGGGGGATCGGGGATGTGGAGGCAGCAGAGGTGGAGGGTGGGGGGACTGGAGATGGGGGGCAGAGGGGGAAGGGGAGTAGTAGGGGTGTTGGGGGGCACCGGCTGGGGTGATTGGAGGCACACTGAGTGGCACATGGTCAGCAGAGGGTGGGGGAGCAAACCCTGGGGGGTGGAGGGGGTTATGGGGAGATGATGGGATCTGGGGGGGGGGCACGGCCCAGAAGTGGGGAGCCGAGGCCCAGGAGGGGGGCATGTCGGGGGGGGCGAGCAGACAGAGGGGAGGAGTTCGTGGGGAAGGGGGAATGACCCCCCACTTACTTGTCATGTGTTCCCCCCCCAGCCATGTACTCCCGCGATTACACCACCAACAACGTCATGACGTTCGCCACCGTCTTCGCCGTCATGTTCAACGGCTGCACTGGGATCATGGCCGGGTCCAACATGTCGGGTGAGCCTGGATGCCTGGGTTCTCTCCCCGGCTAAGGGTGGGGAGTGGGGGCTGGTGGGTGACAGCAGGGGGGGCTGGGAGCCAGGACTCCTGGGTCCCATCCCGGTGCTGGGCTGCCGTTGCAGGGGAGCTGAGGAACGCCAGCAGCTCCATCCCCAGGGGCACCATCATCGCTGTGGTTTACACCTTCATCATCTACTTCCTCCTCTTCCTCATGACCAGCTTCACCTGTGAGAGGTGAGGGGGGGCAGGGATGGATGGAGTGGGGATTGGAGAACACACTGCTGTTGGCACCAAGGGGCGGGGCTAAAAGAATAGAGGCGAGGCTAGAGGTGAGGCTTAAGGAGGAGCTGGCGAATGGGGTGGAGCTAAGGGATCAGGGGGCGGGACTAGGAGAGCAGCAGGTGGGCTGAGGGGTGGGGTTGGGCGGAGCTTCGGGGCACAGGGATGTTGGCAGGGGTGGGAGGGAAAGTGGAGGTGGGGCTATTGGGGGTGGGGCAGAGGGGGGGGAAATGGCTGGGGGCGTGGCTAATGAAATGGGGTCAGGCTAAGAGTTGGGGTAGGGGGCAGGGCTTAGTGTGGAGTTCGTATGGAGAAGATGGGAAGATGGGTGGGGCTAAGGGGTGAGGGCGGGGCTATGGATGGGTGGGGCTAGGGGGCTGAGGTGGGGTTCAGGCACAGAGCTAGTGAAAGGGGCGTGGCTTTCAGGGAGGGGCGTGGCTTTCAGGGCCAGAGTAAGAGGTGGGGTTAAGCCACAGAGCTAGTTGAAATGGGCGTGGTTTTCGGGGATGGGGTGTGGCTTTCAGGGTCAGACTAAAAGGTGGGAAATGGGGCATGGGGCAGAGACAAGTCGTGCCTAGGGGAGCTGGGGTGTGGTGGGTGGGGAGGGGTTGGGTGGGTGGGACTCAAGGCCTGGCTCCGCCCCCCTTTCCAGGACACTGCTGAAGGAAGACTACGGCTTCTTCCGTTCCATCAACCTGTGGCCGCCCCTGGTGCTGGTCGGGGTTTACGCCGCGTCCCTCTCAGCCTCCATGAGCTCCCTCATCGGGGCCTCCCGCATCCTGCACGCGCTGGCCAAGGACGACCTGTTCGGTGAGCCCCCCCCATGTCCGTCCCCCCCAGCCTGGGTCCCCCTGGCCTGTCCCATGGGCCCCCCCCCAGCCTCCCGACCCGGGTCGCTTCCTCGCTCTGACGCGCTTTTCTCCCCCCACAGGCATCGTCCTGGCTCCAGCCAAAATCGTCTCCAAGGGGGGGAACCCCTGGGTGGCTGTTCTGTACACCTGGGCCCTGGTGCAGGTAAGCATCCTCCCCACCACCACCTGATCCCCCTCCCAGAGCCGGGGAGAGAACCCAGGAGTCCTGGCTCCCAGCCCCCCCTGCTCTGACCCACCAGCCCCCGCTCCCCTCCCAGAGCTGGGGAGAGAACCCAGGAGTCCTGACCCAGTTCTCGGCCCCCCCCAGCTGGTGCTGTTCGCGGGGAAGCTGAACACCATCGCCGGGATCGTCACGGTGTTTTACTTGGTGGCCTACGCAGCTGTGGACCTGGCCTGCCTGGCGCTGGAGTGGGCCTCGGCCCCTAACTTCCGGTGAGGGGGGGGGGGCGTGAGGGGGCATGACTGGGGTGGGGGGGATTGGGGGGGGCGTGTCCAGGGCTGGGGAAGGCGGGGGGGGGTGAGGAAGAGGGGGATGGGCATGGGAGTAAGATCCAATTCAGATTCTCAGAGCTCTGAGTGGGGGGGGGGGGGTCTGTGGGGTGGGGTACAGGGGAGCTGGGATTTGGGGGTCCCTGGCGGACGGGCCCAGGGGTGTCTGTGGGGCGGGGTATAGGGGAGCTGGGATTTGGGGGTCCCTGCCGGACGGGCCCAGGGGTGTCTGTGGGGTGGAGTACAGGGGAGCTGGGTTTTGGGGGTCCCTGGCGGACGGGGCCCCTGGGGTGTCTGTGGGGCGGGGGTCCTGTCTGTAACCCCCATCTCCTCTCCCCGCCCCCAGCCCCACCTTCCAGCTGTTCAGCTGGCACACGTGTCTGCTGGGCATCGCCAGCTGCCTGCTCATGATGTTTCTCATCAGCCCCGCGGGCGCCTCGGGCAGCCTGGTGCTGATGCTGGCGCTGCTCGGCTTCATCCACCTGCGGGCGCCCGCCAGCTCCTGGGGCTACATCAGCCAGGCCCTCATCTTCCACCAGGTACCGGGAGACCCCGGGAGACCGGGCCCCCAGCCCCCACTCGCCCCCCAGAGCCGGGGAGAGAACCCAGGAATCCGGGCTCCCTTCTGTCCATCCTACAGTCTATTTCTGACCTCGCCCCCTGTGACACACCTGGTACTGGGGGGATCTGTCAGCTGGGCCCCCTTCAGCTGTGGGGGGATTGATGGGAGGAGGGCTGTGGGTTGGCCCCTGAGAGCTGGAGACGGGATGGGGGCCACTGTAGGGTGGAGCCCGGTTTGGTGCCATGGGGGGCGTCGATGGGATGGGACTTTCAGGGGGGGCCTGCGCCCAGCATCTGAGGTGTCCCCATCTTCCCCCCCCACCCCAGGTGCGGAAGTACCTGCTGCTCCTGGACGTGCGCAAGGAGCACGTGAAGTTCTGGCGCCCCCAGATGCTGCTGATGGTGGCGAACCCCCGGAGCGGGGCCCAGCTCATCCACTTCGTCAATGACCTCAAGAAGGGGGGGCTCTTCGTGCTGGGCCACGTGGAGATCGGCGAGCTGGGTGAGGGACCCAGGCGTCCGGGCGCTTGCCACCCCCCGAAGGAACCCAAGTGTCCTGGCTCCCAGCCCCCCCTGCTCTCACCCACCAGCCCCCACGCCCCTCCCAGAGCTGGGGAGAGAACCCAGGAGTCCTGGCCCCCAGCCCCCCCTGCTCTAACCCACCAGCCCCCACTCCCCCCCCAGAGCCGGGGAGAGAACCCAGGAGTCCTGGCACCCAGTCCCCCCTGCTCTAACCCACCAGCCCCCACTCCCCTCCCTGAGCTGGGAAGAGAACCCAGGCGTCCTGGCTCCCAGCCCCCCCTGCTCTAACCCACCAGCCCCCACTCCCCTCCCTGAGCCGGGGAGAGAACCCAGGCGTCCTGGCTACCTTCTATTTCTGCCCCCCAGACACGATGCCCTCTGACCCCATCCAAGATCACTACAACTTCTGGCTCAGCCTGGTGGATAAACTCAACGTGAAGGCGTTCGTGGATCTGACCCTCTCACCTTCGGTCCGACAGGGGACCCAGCACCTGCTGCGCATCACGGGGCTCGGTGAGTGATATAGTCAGCCACCCCGCCCCAGAGGTGGGCGCATCTCAGCCCTGGGTGAGGGGTCCCTGTGTAACCAGCCGCCCCGCCCCAGAGGTGGCTGCATCTCAGCCCTGCTGACTCTCTCTCTCTCTTCCCCCCCCACCCCCCCAGGCGGCATGAAGCCCAACACGCTGGTGCTGGGTTTTTATGACGCCTGCGTCCCCGACGACTACTTCCTCCGTGACCCGGCCTTCAGCCAGGCCCGGGAGAACGACCACTTCGGGGTGGACCTGCCGGCCCTCCAGGCCCACTTCCCCGCCGTGCGCGGGGCCGGCGTCCCCAAAGCCCTGCCGGCTGCCGAGTACGTCTCCATCCTCTCGGACGCTGTCAAGATGCACAAGAACGTCTGCCTGGCCCGCTACTTCCCGCTGCTGGACAAGGAGCGGCTCTTCTCCTCCAAGGCCGAGGGCTGCTTCGTGGACGTGTGGCCCCTCAACCTGCTGCGCCCCGACACCCCGGCGTACGTGGACGTCTGTAGCCTCTTCCTGCTCCAGCTGGCCTGCATCCTCACCATGGTCAGCTCCTGGCGGGCCGCCTGCCTCCGCCTCTTCCTCTGCGTGGAGTCGGGCGACCGGGGCTGGGTGGCCAAGGAGGAGAAACTCAAAGAGCTCCTCACCAAGCTACGTATCAAGGCCACCATCCGGGCAGTCACCTGGGACCACGTGGTGGCCCTGCACGGCCAGCGGCCGGCGGCCGGCGAGCCCTTCCTCAATCCGGCCGCCCACCGGGTGACGGACGAGTACCTGGCAGCCGTCAACGCCTTGGTGCTGCAGCAAGGGGGACAGGTTGCCGTGAGGTTCCTCTACTTGCCCCGGCCGCCGGCCGACACCTCCATGTACGAGCGGTACCTGGAGCAGCTGGAGATCCTCACCCGGGACTTGGGGCCCACCCTGCTGGTGCACGGCCTCACCCCCGTCACCTGCACCGAGCTGTGAGGCGGGGGGGCCCCCCCCCGGCCGTGCCGGAGGAGGACAGTGGGGCAGGACCTTGGAGATGTTCTTCAGCTCCTGGCGAGGGCCTGGGGAGCTCCTGGAGACTGCACCAGGCCAGGACATCCCGCCTCCAGGGGTGGGGCGCACGGCCAGGATCTGGGGGACGCACACCCTTGTGGGATTAGCTGACAGGCCTGGCCTTAGAGCCCCTGAAACCTGGTGCCTGTAATGAGCAGGGGAGGAGAGATGCCCCCAAACTGAGGCTGCAATATGGGGGGGCCTCAACCCCACAATTGGCCCCTTTCCCCCTCATTCAGCTTGCGCTGTACCCCATTATGTCTGCACCCCCACATTCCTTCACTGCTTAGTAGGGGGTACCCATTTTTCCCAGGTACCCCCAAATCACTGCCCCCCACCTTCTCAATCTCCTCCCATCACTGCTTGGGAAGGAGTCCCCCTTTTTTGCCCATGGGCCCCAAATCACTATCTCCTATTCTTCGTCTGCACCTCATTCAGGGCTCACTGGGGGGGTTCCCCATTTTTTCCAGGCAGCCCCAGATCACTGCAACCTGAATTCTCCATATCCACCACCCCAGTGTGGGCGGGGTCCCAAGCTGCTTCTGCACCCCAAAAAAATCCTTCTAGGGGTTTTGTCTCTTCTGCACTCCCTGGTCTCTCTTCTGAGGAGGCCCCAGGTCCCCCAACGCCTGTTGCCTTAGCTCTGTGCCCCCCCCCACCTTAAAGCTCTGGGGTCCCCCTCCCGCAACAGCCCACCTTGTGTGCGGGGGGGGGGTCCTAGCACCCTCAATATTGGGTGTCCTACTCCAGCCGGGCACAAGGTGGTGCCCTTAAATAACCCAGCTGGGATTAACCCCTGGAGAGGGGGGATAGAAGCAGGCGGGACCCCCAAAACCAGCCCCCCCCTCCAGGCAGCTTATTTATGCTACAAGGACTATATTTTTGGTTAATGTTCTCTCGCGGATACCTCATGTAACACGACTGACCAGCGCCCCCCGGAGGAGGGGGTAATAACACAGCAAGCTAAGGGGGGGGATTTAGACATGTATTTTAACGAGCGCACTCAATAAACGGACAACGCAAAAAAGGACGGGGGCCAGTGATGGTGTGGTTATTGAGTGAGGTTTTTTGGGGGGAGGGGCTGGGAGCCAGGGCTCCTGGGTTCTCTCCCCGGCTCTGGGAGGGGAGTGGAGGCTGGTGGGTTAGAGCAGGGGGAGCTGGGAGCCAGGACTCCTGGGTTCTCTCCCCGGCTCTGGGAGGGGAGTGGGGGCTGGTGGGTTTAGGGTGACCAGACAGCAAGTGTGAAAAATCCGGACGGGTGTGGGGGGTAATAGGAGCCTATATAAGAAAAAGACCCAAAAATCGGGACTGTCCCTATAAAATCAGGACATCTGGTCACCCTAGGTGGGTTAGAGCAGGGGGCGGGGCTGGGATTTGGGACATGGGGCTGGCTGTGCACAAGCTGCTGGTCATTAAAAAGTTAATCCCGGCCGTGGGCGCACGGTGCATGCTGGGAATTGTAGGCAGACCCCAGCTCCCTGGAAAACCAGCCACATGGAGGGTGCCGGGTGAGATTTCAGCGGGGAGCCTGGACTCCTGGGTTCTCTCCCCGGCTCTGGGAGGGGAGTGGGGGCTGGTGGGTTAGAGCAGGGGGGGCTGGGAGCCAGGACTCCTGGGTTCTCTCCCCGGCTCTGGGAGGGGAGTGGGGGCTGGTGGGTTAGAGCAGGGGGGGCTGGGAGCCAGGACTCCTGGGTTCTCTCCCCGGCTCTGGGAGGGGAGTGAGGGCTGGTGGGTTAGAGCAGGGGGGCTGGGAGCCAGGACGCCTGGCCCCTCCCCCCCCATGTCGGAAGGGGAGGGGCCAGTTCTGGGGCTATGCTGTAACACAGGAGCATTTCCCTGCTGTTAACCCCTTGGGTCGGGGGCGTTGGGCTGTCTTTCCCCTCATCCCCCCCCCCGTCTTTCTCACCCGCCTCAACCCACCAGCCCCCACTCCCCTCCCAGAGCCAGGGAGAGAACTCAGGAGTCCTGGCATTGGTGTCCCTTGCTCACAGAAGAGTTGAGGTGTGATTTCCTGTCCCGCCCTCCCCCTTTGGGTCTGGGCCAAATCCTGAGTCTCCCTCACTCAATCAGCCCTGCAATTTCAATGGCTTAGATTGTTACACCCACTCTACCCCATCTCAGCGCCGGGCGAGGGGTCCCCGGGTAACTGGCCGCCCCGCCCCAGAGGTGGCCGCATCTCAGCGTCCAGCTCGAATACAATTTCTCTCTCCCGGCAGGGACGTCCTGAGGACTCTGCTCCCCGACGTTCACCGGGGCCTCCCCTTTCCAGGCTCCCCAACGCGGGCCGCCCTGGTCTCCGGCTCCTACCTCTATTACCACTACGGCTGCGACGGGGTCGACGACCGGGGCTGGGGCTGCGGCTACCGGACCCTTCAGACCCTCTGCTCCTGGCTGGCGGGGGTCGGAGCAGGGTCGGGGGCCTGCCCCCGGCCGGTCCCTTCCTTGTTGGCCATCCAGCAGGCCCTGGTGGAGATGGGAGACAAGCCGACGGCCTTCGCCGGCTCCCGGGACTGGATCGGCACGGTGGAAGCCGCCTTGTGCATGGATCACTTTTTTGGGGTGCCGTGCAAAATCTTGCACAGCCCCTGGGGGAGGGGACTGGGGAGGCAGGTGGGGGCCTTGTATGCCCATTTCCAGGGGGGTGGGGGGCCGGTGATGCTGGGGGGTGACGCCGACAGCTCCTCCAAGGGGCTGCTGGGGGTCTGCTCCGTGCCCGCCGGCCACCATCTCCTTGTCCTGGATCCCCACTATTACTGGGGGGCTGGGGACCTTGGGCGGGAGGGGATGCAGGCGGCAGGGTGGGTGCGCTGGCAAGGCTTGGCCTCCTTCGACCCTGCCTCCTTCTACAATCTCTGCCTGCCGCAGTTCTGGCGGGCCGCAGGCGAGCGGGACGGCGCTGGTGAAAACTGATTTGCACGAGCGAGCGTCGCTTGGACGGCCGCCACTGGGCCACGTGAACCTTGGATTTCACGAGTGAGAGTCGCCCAGAGGGCCACCAAGAGCTTTGCACAAGGGAGATGTCACTGGGACTTGTGAACATTGCTTTGCACAAGTGAGAGTCACGCGGCTGGCCGTCAAGGGGTTTGCACAACCGCGGAGACGCCGGGGTGAATGTGGTCTCAGCCGGGGCACCCACTCCGAGCCCAGATCCCCGAGGCCGCCCCAAAGAGGGGCTGTTAAAAGCCGGAGGCCGAGGAAACTTGGGGGAGCAAACTGAAAGGTGGGGGCCATGGCTGGATCTGGGTGCACCCCCAGATAAATCTTGTGTCTCATGCATATTGTGCCTTTACCCGCCTGTTAACAGACGGGCGTTCCTTGACCTCCGCTCGTCTGCAACATTGGGTTCTGTAAATCCAGTTAAAATGCTCATTCGTCCCTTTCCGCCTGATGCAGGATTTTCTTTTGTTGGTAATGCAATCCACAACAATGCTAACGCCTACGCCAAAACCCAAGCTTCGGCGTGACGGTAGCTGCGTGGCATTCTGGGCTTCTCGGCGGCTTTTCCTGATTTTCTGAAAGACCAAAAGAACTGGTTTCTACCCCTTTGGGGGGGGGGGGCAGGTGATTGCTTAAAATAGCCCTTTCTTTTACAAATGCTCTGGCTGATTGCAGGCAAGACAGAGGAATTGCCCCCCTATTTTCCTGGGTTTTCGTTCCACAGGCAGGCCAGGTTGTTAGCCTTTAGTGGACGTGATCCCACTGCTCAGTCATGAGGCCACGTGCCTCAGTTTCCCTTTGTATACAGCAGAGCAGGTCTGTCGTGGTTCTCTCTGTTGTGCGAAGCGTTAAGTTTATTCACAGGTAATAGGTGAGCAGCGTCACCATCTGGCTTTCAAGGATTTTTCCAAAACGTGTACACACGCCGCGACCCGTTGTTAGCGGGGCCTTGATAACATTCAGTGTAGCCCAATACCAACATTAACATCGCAGCTATTCAACGGGGCTTGTCGTACCAGGCCCTTTCTTCGGACAATTTTGTTTTTGAGGCCAGCGTGTTCACTGTGCTCTTGAAATCTTTGCGTAGGCATTTGAATTTCATTATATCCGTGGGGTTTGGGTGAATGAAAAGCTAGGGTTGTCATGCATGTTAGCCAGACCCCTTTTGTACCTGTCTTCAGACTTCAGCACGGCACGCACCTGTCTCTGGGGGCAGGGGCTGTGGGGAGCAGTGGGTGGGGGATGTTGGGAGATCTGTTTATGGAGGGGGTCTTTGGGGAGACACTGGGGGATCTGGGGGAAGAGGATATGGGGGGGCTGTCTCTGGGGGAGCAGAGGCTGTGGGGAGCAGTGGGTGGGGGTGGCAGGAGATCTGTTTATGGAGGAGGTCTTTGGGGAGACTCTGGGGGATCTGGGGAGAGGGGATATAGGGGGTGTCTTGGGGGGGGCAAGGTGTTATACCAATAGAATAAAAACCAGCAGGATCTTATTAAGAGGGATAAGGCAAAGATGCCACATTTATTGTAAATATACTGATAAAGCAAAAGATCAAAGTAAACAACGTTGTTTGACTACTTTATTTCTTATACACACACAGAGAGAGAAGAGAGAGCGAGAGAGAGGTTCATTCACACAATCATTCATTCAAGTTCTGAATAGGTGTTCTAGTTACCAGCCTAGAAGTTGCTCATGCCAAGTTACTGGCCAGGTATCTTGGTCATGAGGATGGAGCCGAGTCCGTGTCAGGTGCACCTGATGCTCCTGGAGGTGGCAGCAGAACCAGAGACTCAAAGTCCTCAGTCTTTAGAGTCCATTCTTATAGGAATTAGTTGCTATGTTAGTCTATGGGAGCTGTTTCATCCTGCTGTTACTGACTCAGTCAGCAGATGGCACATTCCTGTCCAAAGTGGCACATTCCTGGTGGCTCCACACGTCCAAAGTTCGTGTTTCTCATCCTTCCCGGTGATGGGGTGGATCCCAGTTTACCTTCCGGGGTTTGTCTGTTCATCCACTTGACACATTCTTCGGCCGATGGATACTCCCTTTCTAGGCTGGCACCTCCCTAACCATCCATGTATATCAAGCATTCATCCGCATACATTCCATATCTTAACCCTATTTTAATTTACTGTCTCCCCCACTTTCGGGGTGTGTGCTAATTCATTTAAGACTCCCGGCCCTTTAATCCCAGAGGGTGGGGGTCTGTCCTAGGAGCTGTTGACTGAAGTGAAAGTCACTTAAGGGCTTATAGTGTTTGTTTACCTTGTATCAATTACTTCAAGAACAAAGTCAGTTAAAAGAACAGGAGTACTTGTGGCACTTTAGAGACTAACACATTTATTAGAGCATAAGCTTTCGTGGACTACAGCCCACTTCTTCGGATGCATAGTCCACGAAAGCTTATAGTGGGCTGTAGTCCACGAAAGCTTATGCTCTAATAAATTTGTTAGTCTCTAAGGTGCCACAAGTACTCCTGTTCTTTTTGCGGATACAGACTAACACGGCTGCTACTCTGAAAGTCAGTTAAGTTGTTTGTAAGTTTTACATAGTAATAAAGTATCTTTCACAGGATAGATATACTCAATGGTTTCTACAGACGGTAGCTTACAAGTTTTAACAGAAGACCCAAGAGATTTTTGTACTTGGTGAAACTGTTGGATTTTAAAGTGTGGGGGACAAATTATGAGGGGGTCACTGTCACTTGGGGGAATCACTGTTAGTACCTTCTTTTATATCCCTACAAGGGACTGTGGGGAGCGGTGAGTGGGGGATGTTGGGAGATCTGTTTATGGAGGGGGTCTTTGGGGGAGACACTGGGGGATCTGGGGGAAGAGGATATGGGGGGGCTGTCTCTGGGGAGCGGTGGGTGGGGGCGACCCTTCCTCTGCAGGGTCATAATTTGACCCTTTTGGTTTCAGGTAGTTCATTTGCTGGCCAGGTCTGTTCGTTACCCGCAGCTCCTTTGTGGGCAGTTCTCTCCTTCCTCCATCAATTCGGTCGTTTGCACCGACCCAGCCGCTTTCTGGCCTGCTCTTGGCTCCCAAGCCAGCAGGCGAGCTCAGCGACTCTGTCTTAAAAGAGAGTTTGGGTTTCTTTCCACTTCCAACGCCTGCTTGCGGCGATCTGCAGAAGAAAACACAACCGCGGGGGGCTCCCTTCGGAGCCCGAATCGGGTTTGACTGAGTAGGAGGTTTTATTCGCATTTCTTTTATCCTGTCTACAACGTACGCTGCCGCGTCCTGGGGAAAAGGTGTCATGGACTCACAGATCGGGCCCACTCTTGGCCCCGTGCGGTCCGTGGGGGGTGCCCCTGTCAGTGCGACAGCCCTTCTCGGGGGTCCACTCTCTCTCGGGGTCAGGCCCCTCCACCTCCTGGAGCTGCACCTCTCGGAGCCTTAGCACGTCTGTCTCTGCCGTGGGCCTCCTCAGGGAGTCCACTCGCTCTGGACCCCTGGGGCCTCCACCCCCAAAGGGGTTGATGCCACCCTGTTCTCTAGCCTGGAGTGACTCTCAGCCAGCGTAAAACAGGAGGGTTATTGAGAGTTGAACACAGCACTGGAAACTCTCAGGGCCTCAGGCCTGGCCTCCCTCACCACAGCACATCCCAGTCTCCCTGCATCCAGGTGGGCTCTGCCTGCTCCCCCTCTCCAGCCCCGAGCCCCCCTGCTCCCAGCTGGGCATCTGAGATTCCCGGCCCCAGCCCCCCCTCTGTCCATTGTCTTCTCTCCAGGGAAACAGGGTCGTAAACCGGGGCCTCCTCTCCTCGCTTCTGTCCTCTGGCTGGAACCAGCTGGTTGGGTCACTGGGTCCTCGCTCTGCAGCCCATTGTCCACCCATTGGCCAGAACCGGCTGTGTCTCCTCAGCTGGGCCTCTGGGTCACCGGATCGCCAGGTCACCGGTCGCTGGGGTATCCATCCTCCCGGCCATCGGCTGGGTCCCCAAGTCCTCTGCAAAACACACTCCCTCTCCCCTCACCTCGTTAAACCAGTAACACCCAGGGAAACTGAGTCCCACCCCTCCGCATGCAAACCATTGAAACTCCACAGAAAACAAGAAAACCCCCCACTTCGTCACAAAAGGCACAGGCCTTCCCTCGTTTAACTTATTGCAGCTCTTATCTGCTATTTCGTTACCCCCCCATTCTCCTTCGCTTGACGGCCCTGTAGCGGCCATGGCTTTGGTCTTTAAAAAGATATTGACTGTTATAGAGCATTGAGGTACCTTAAATCCCAAAGCCAAACCCCACGTGTCTGGTAAAAAGTCGTCAGTCGGCTTTGCAACTTGGAATGAAAGATCCAAACGGCTTTTTAGGGGCGTTTATTTCAAAACAAAACCCATTTATTTTTAAACCTACAAACCAGAGTTTTACAAGCCAGCAGTGTTAGCTTAGGTCCTAAACACGCCACATATTTAGGGTGACCAGCCGTCCCGTTTTGGGGGACCTTTTCTTATATATGCGACTATGACCCCCCACCCCCGTCCCGTTTTTTCACCCATACACATGGTCACCCTACACATATTTACGCAATATATTTATACACACACATTCTTTTTTCTTAGCATCTCTTGCACGGCTTTAAATGTTTACACAGATTGCATTTCTCTACGTTTGGGGCAGTTAAGTTCCAGTAGAAACCCCTGGTGTTCTTTTAGCCAATGCGACTAACTTGTTCATAGTCAAATGATTCATGGCTGATTTACAGATATTCCTTTGGAAAAGGGCCCATTTCCCCTTCAAATCGGCTGCGAAGCAACCACGAATTCTCTTCCCATAACGCTTTTCCTTTTTTACATTTTCACAGGGGTCACCTGCTCAATCCCCTCCAGCCTCCACAGAGTTCACGTCTCACTCTCCGTCCTTCGTGACAAGCCCCGGTGCCAACGCTGTCCACGTATTTATTCGAGGGACACCATCATAGGACCTAACCCCATCAGCCCCACCATCCAGGGCACGTTCACCTGCACATCTACGGGTGTGATCTATGCCATTGTCACAGAGTTTGGGGAGACAGGGCCCTGCACCCCCGGCTCCCTGCGATTCACCGGGACTCTCAGCCAGGCACTAAAACAGAAGGTTTATTTAGATGAGCCAAGACAGGTCTTGCAGGTACAGACAACACAACCCCCTCAGTCAGGTCCATCTTGGGGGGCCAGGGGAGGTCTGTCTGGGCTCCCCTCCATTTTCCCAGCCAGCTCCAAACTGAAACTCTCCAGCCCCTCCTGTGGCCTTTGTCTTTTTCCCGGGCCAGGAGGCCACCTGATCTCTTTGTTCTCCAACACCTTCAGCTGGCACCTTTGCAGAGGAGAGGCCCAGGCCATCAGTTGCCATGAGTCAGGGTGTCAGCCATTCTCTGTACAGATCCTTGCACACCCCAGCCCTCTAGGGCTCTGCAACAATCGCACACCCTGATCCCCCCACCTAGATACTTAAGAAATGCATAGGGGAAACTGAGGCACCCACACGGTATTCAGAGAAAACGTTAAGAGCAGTCCCACTTTGTCAGAGCCATCATGTGCCAGCAATGCCCCTCTGCCATGGACATTGGTCAAACCGGACAGTTCCTACTTAAAAGAATAAACAGACACAAATCGGACATCAGGAATTGTAACGTTCAAAAACCAGTCAAAGAACACATCAACCTCCCTGGACACTCAATAACAGACCTAAAAGTGGCCATTCTTCAACCCAAAAAATGTCAAAAACAGACTCCAATGAGAAACTGCAGACCTGGACTTGATTTGCAAACTGGACACCATCAAATTAGGCCTGAAGAAAGACCGGGAGTGGCTGGATCACTACAAAACGTAATTTCCCCTCTGCTGATACTCACTCCTTCTTGTCAACTGTTGGGAATGGGTCACCTTGATTGCATTGGCCTCGGTAGCACTACAAAGGTGATTTCCTCCCCTGCGTGTCGACTGTTGAGAACAGCCCACTTCCACCTTAATTGAACTGGCTCGTTAGCACTGACCCCCGACTTGGTAAGACAACTCCCATCTTTTCACGTGCTAGAATATATATATTCTGCTTCCTGGATTTTCCACGCCGTGCAGCTGCTGCAGTGGCTTTTAGCTCCCGGAAGCTGACGCCCAAATAAACGTGTTCGTCTCTAAGGTGCCACAAGGACGCCTCGTTGTTCTCTTTCCTTAAACCACTTGCTTATTTCCCAAAATGGCACCTCCGTCAGCTCAGCTAACCCCATTTCATCCCTCACTCTCACAGACCTTGGGGGACAGGCCAGTCCTCGCTTACAGACACCCCCCAACCCGAAGCAAGTACTCACCAGCAACCACACACCACACCACAGAAACACCAACCCAGGAACCAATCCCTGTAGCAAGCCTCGTTGCCTTCTCTGTCCCCATATCTACTCTGGCGACACCATCAGAGGACTCAACCACAACAGCCACACCATCAAGGGCTCATTCACCTGCATGTCTACTAATGTGATATGTGCCAGCAATGCCCCTCTGGCCAAACCGGACAGTCCCTACGTAAAAGAATAAATGGACACAAATCCGACATCAGGAATGGTAACATACAGAAGCCAGTAAGTGAACACTTCAATCTCCCTGGACATTCTATAACAGTTTTAAAACTAACTTCAGAAACAGACTTTGAAGAGAAACTGCAGAACTAAAATTCATTTGCAAATTTAACACCATTAATTTGGGTTTGAATAGGGATTGGGAGTGGCTGGCTCACTACAGAAGCAGCTTTTCCTCTCCTGGAATTGACACCTCCTCATCTATTATTGGGAGTGGACCACATCCACCCTGATTGAATTGGCCCTGTCAACACTGGTTCTCCACTTGCGAAGTAACTCCCTGCTCTCCATGTGTCTGTATATAATGCCTGCAGCTGTAACTTTCACTCTATGCCTCTGAAGAAGTGAGGTTTTTATCCACGAAAGCTTATGCCCAAATAAATCTGTTCGTCTTTAAGGTGCAACCGGATTCCTTGTGTTTGTGGATACACACGACCACGGCTAGCCCCCAGTACTTGACACCATTTCAGGTATTGTCCTGGGGCCTGAATGCCACAGGCCGGCATGTCCTTGTTGCTCTGCGGGTGGGCCATTCCGTGCAATTTTCAGCCATGCTGACTCCCGGCGCGCCGTGAATGATTTAGCACATTCCTCGGCAATTTGCTGTGGAGTTTCTACGTTGCTTTGAAGACCGGTAACCTCCTCCCCTAAACCTGACAGACCTGCCCACACAGCTCCAACGAAAGATCCTTTTTCTTATCCTGGGACGCCAGGGAAGCTACCACCCGCCTCTGGATAGCTGGCCAACCCTGCCGATCCCTGGGGGAGGCCGTATAAGGACCCCCCCATTTCCCCACCAGTTTATTAATAAACTCCTTAACCGGGGTTGCAGTAACGGGCCTGTTCAACTTACTCATCGAATCCATGGTGAGCAGAATCACAGAAGATCAGGGTTGGAAGGAACCTCAGGAGATATCTAGTCCCACCCCCTGCTCAAAGCAGGACCAATCCCCAATGAAATCAGGCACGGCTCTCCCCGGGATCCTCTTTGTGGCGCCAGATGTTGGAAGACGACTGGGCGGCCCCAGAGGCCGAGTTGAGTGGCCAGTGCTTATTGCCCTCGACCCGACTGTTGAGTAAGCCCGGAGTTAATTACATCACACTCCTTTTATCTAAAGTGAAGATGTAAATACGCACATTCACTACAACGCCTCTCAAACTCGCCTTTGATAATATGAAGGCCCATATAATGAATATGAATAGCTATCTACTGAATATAATTAAACCCGCCCCGTTTACAGCATTAAGCAGCTTCTACAGCCGTTTTTCCTTTGACGATACATTTATTTGCAGTAATTGTAGCCACAAGTTTCCTTAATCGGCAGTTCCCAGAGGAGGGAGGAAGGGCCATGACCCCCGAACACGTTTATGGAGCTGGGAAAGGAAGGGGGGTCTTCCCCCGTCTTCACACAAAGGTTGTCTTCAGACAACTTCCTTCCTCATGCAGCTGCAACACTTATCTATCCTTAATACACAGAAGGGGAGGGGAAAAGGTGGCAACTTTATCAAGCGGTGCCTGCCTTTCCTTTAGTCCCTATTACTATGTTAGTGGTTACCCAAGTCTTTACTTAACTCTGGCATACCCCCATCACCACCGTGAACTCCTGGCTCCCGGGCTCACCAGCCGATCTCACCGGGGCTCAGCGCTCGAGGGCACCCCAAAAAAAGCCTCGCGCCCTCTTCAGGCTGCTTCCCATCCCGAGAGCACCCTCCCTTCCCCCGGCTCCGCTGGTCCCCTGGAGCTCACACCAAAAACGTTGCCGCCCGGAGCCAGCTCCGGACTAAACTCGCCGCAGGCTGACAAACAAGCGATTTCCAGTTGCTATCGAAATCCAGCACAGGACAGATTTCTAGCGATCCGGGCCCTCGACCACCTCCTTCAGGGCGGCCACGGTGCGGGGTGAGATCTCCGCCTTCCTTCAGCGTCTCCGACCCGGGCGAGTTCAAACAGCAACAAGAGAACTCTGCCCTATTGAGCCAGGTACGCCAGCCTGCTGCACCCAGACCAAGGGCTTTCTAATCCGTACCCACAAAGTTGCAGACTTTAACCAAAAACTGCTCAGCGGGTTACCTGTCTCCAGCACCCAGACACCCAGTTCCCAATGGGATCCAAACCCCAAGTCAATCTGTTTGACACTGTATAAAGCTTATACAGCGTAAACTCATAAATTGTCCACCCTCTATATCACTGATCGAGATGCACAGCTGTTTGCCCCCCCAGGTATTCATCACTTTGGGTTTATTAATAAACAAAAGTGATTTTATTAAGTATAAAAAGGAGGATTTAAGCGGTTTCAAGTAACAACAGACAGAACAAAGTAAGTCACCAAGCAAAATAAAACAACACACACAAGTCTGAGCCTAATATATTAAGAAAATGATTACAGGTAAATCTCACCCTCAGAGATGGTCCAATCAGCTTCTTTCACAGACTAGACTCCTTCCTACTCTGGGCCCATCCTTTCCCCGGTACCGTCCTTGTTCCAGCTCAGGTGGTAACTTGGGGATTTCTCATGACTCCAGCCCCCTTTGTTCTGTTTCCCTCTTATATAGCTTCGGCACAAGGCGTAAATCTTTTTTCTCTTTGGTTCCCCCCTCCTTCTAAATGGAAAAGCCCCAGGTGACATGGTCACATGTCCTGTGAGACCCCCCCACCAGCCTCCATTCTTCCCGGCCTGATCCACAAGAACACAGGAAGGTTTGCGAGTAAACAGAGTCATTTACAACCGATTGTCCTGGTCCATGGAAGCCATCACAATCCTCAGCCCCCATTAATGGCCCACACTTTGCATAGTTACAATAGGGCCTCAGAGTAATACTTCATATTTCTAGCTTCGGATACAGACTGATACATGCATACTGTCACGGACTCGTCACACACACAAATCGGATGATCACACTCAGTAGATCACAAGATTTGTAAGGATACCTTACAAGGGACCTTTTGCATAAAGCAGATTCCAATTATGTTATATTCACACTCCTTCACCTATTTTCATAAAGCGTATGGAGCGCAGCGTCACAGTGGGGTGACTCCCTCGAGAGCAGAGGTGGGCAAACTACAGCCCGCGGGCCACATCCAGCCTGCGGGACCGTCCTTCCCGGCCCTGGAGCTCCTGGCTGGGGAGGCTCGTCCCCGGCCCCTCCCCTGCTGTCCCCACTTCCCCGCAGCCACGCCGCCGCGCGGGCAGCGACCTCCTGCCGCTCTAAGTGGCATAGTAAGGGAGCAGCGGTGGTGTGCGTGCGGCGGCAAGGAGGTTTGGGTAGGGGGTCCCGGGGGGCAGTCAGGGGACAGGGAATGGTTGGATGGGGCAGAGGTTCTCGGGCGGGGAACAGGGGTGGGGGTTGGATAGGGCATAGCAGTCCCAGGGGGCCTGTCAGGGAGCAGCGGGGTGGAGAGGGGTTGGGGCAGTCTGGGGACATGGAGAAGGGGGGGGATTGGATTGGGGGTGGGGTCCCGGGGGGGCGGTTTGGGGTGGGGGTCCTGGGAGGGGGCAGTCAGGGGACAGGGAGTTGGATAGGGGGTGGAGTCCAGGGGGGGCAGTTTGGAGCAGGGGTCCTGGGAGGGGGCAGTCAGGGGACAGAGAAGGTGGGGTTGGATAGGCGTGGGAGTCCTGGGGGCCTGTCAGGGGGCGCGGGTGTGGATAGGGGTCAGGGCAGTTAGGGGACAGGGGGGTTGGATAAGGGGCAGGGGGTCTCAGGAGGGGGCAGTCAGGGGAGAAGGAGCAGGGGTGCTGGATAGGTGGTGGGTTAGCATTGGACACCATACAATCATTTTACAGCCATGAACATGGGGGTCCTGGGTGTTCCCCCAAGGTACAGAGCATCACACTCACCCAGCCACTCCCCTATGCCCCATTCCCCACCCCCCTGAGCCAGCCAGTGCCCGCCCTGGGGCCGGGTGGGAGCCAGTGCCCACTAGAGGGGACAGGTCCCTGCCCCATTCCCTGCCCCCCGGAGCCAGGCAGTCCCTGCCCTGGGGCCGGGGGGGAGCCGATGCCCCCTAGAGGGGACAGGCCCCTGCCCCATTCCCCACCCCCTGAGCCAGCCAGTCCCCGCCCTGGGGCCGGGTGGGAGTCGGCACCCCCTAGAGGGGACAGGTCCCTGCCCCATTCCCCACCCCCTGAGCCAGCCAGTCCCCGCCCTGGGGCCGGGTGGGAGTCGGCGCCTCTAGAGGGGACAAGTCCCTGCCCCATTCCCTGCGCCTCTAAGAGGGGAGGGGCCTCTTCCCATTGCACTGTTGCTCCTCCTACAACCCCCTCTACACCTCCTCCACCCTGTCCAGCGACACCCCGTGCACCAACATGGCCTCCGCGTACAGACACTGCTCATCCTGCACGCCGTACACCCGGAATTGGTCGTCGTGCCGGTACCGCAGCCCGGCGGCCAGCACCAGGAAGCCGAAGTAGACGTCGTCCAGCGGGAAGATGGGGATGCGCACGGAGGCCGCGGCCAGGGCCGGGACACTGGCCCTGGGCATGAGGAACCCGCCCCCGGAGGGGAAGAAGGGGTATTTGTCCTGGGGGAACAGGGCGGGGGAGACACGATATTTCCCCCCTCTCATCACGGCTGCATGGCGCTGGATGTTGCCGTGGATGACGTGGGAGGCGTTGGGCGTCTGGCTCAGGTAGGCCACCATTGCGGGGGGGTTCACAAACTCGTCATCGTCCCCTGGAGGAGGGAAGACACACTGGGGAGGGTGCAGCTGGGGGCCAGATGGCCTCGCCAGAGCCAGGGAGAGAACCAGAGCCAGCCCCCCCTGCTCTAACCCACCCGCCCCCACTCCCCTCCCAGAGCCGGGGAGAGAACCCAGGAGTCCTGGCTCCCAGCCCCCCCTGCTCTAACCCACCCGCCCCCACTCCCCTCCCAGAGCCGGGGAGAGAACCCAGGAGTCCTGGCTCCCAGCCCCCCCTGCTCTAACCCACCCGCCCCCACTCCCCTCCCAGAGCCGGGGAGAGAACCCAGGAGTCCTGGCTCCCAGCCCCCCCTGCTCTAACCCACCCGCCCCCACTCCCCTCCCAGAGCCGGGGAGAGAAACCAGGAGTCCTGGCTCCCAGCGCCCCCCTGCTCTAACCCACCCGCCCCCACTCCCCTCCCAGAGCCGGGGAGAGAACCCAGGAGTCCTGGCTCCCAGCCCCCCCTGCTCTAACCCACCCGCCCCCACTCCCCTCCCAGAGCCGGGGAGAGAAACCAGGAGTCCTGGCTCCCAGCGCCCCCCTGCTGTAACCCACCAGCCCCCACTCCCCTCACAGAGCTGAGGAGAGAACCCAGGAGTCCTGGCTCCCAGCCCCCCGCTCTAACCCACCAGCTCCCCTCCCCTCCCAGAGCTGGGGCGAGAACCCAGGCGTCCGGGCTCACCTTTGAAGATGAAATCCGCCTGCTCACAGCGCGCCCCCACCCAGCGCAGGAAGCAGCGCTCCTTGAGCGACAGGTTGTGGTGGCTCTCGGCGAAATCCCACAGCACCACGTCCCCAAACTCCCCGCTCTCCTGGCCCAGCAGGGCCAGGTGCCGGGGGTCGGGGGACACCCCCACGAGGAAGACGGGTCGGACCCGGTAGCCCCCCAGGACCCTGGGCCGGGCCCACGTGCGGCGGGCGGTGGCCCATCTGGCGCTGGACGCTGGGTGGGATTTCACGGCCAGGAGCAGCAGGGGCGGCCCTGGGGGCCCGGAGCAAACCCCGTCCCCTGGGATCAGCTCCCGGCACCGGTAGCTCTGCAGCTGGGGGAACTCGGCCCGGAAGGCGGCGTAATCCAAGCGGAAGGTGAAGGTGCCGTCACTCAGCTCGACCGAGCCACGGCTGGGGTCAGGGTTGCCCTGCGGAGGCTGCCTCAGTTTGATCCACACAGTGTACGATAGCCAAAAGACCCCAGCAATCAGCAGGATCCGGGCGCCCGAGCACTTCATCTCCACCCCCCACAGGGCTCGGCTGAAAGTGAAGCATAGGCAGGTGGAAACTCGCCCAGGGAGTGTTGAACAAACACTGGGGCAGGACTGAATGTGTCACTCAGGACACCTGGCACCCAGCCTCCCTGCCCATGCTCTAACCCACCAGACTGCATTACCCGCCCAGAGCTGGAAAGAGAACCCAGGAGTCCTGGCTCCCAGCCGCCCCTGCTCTAACCCACCAGCTCCCACTCCTGTCCCAGAGCCAGGGAGAGAACCCAGGAGACCTGGCTCCCAGCCCCCAGCACTAACTACTAGACCCCACTCCCCTCCCCCAGCCGGGGAGAGAACCCAGGTGTCCTGCGGTTCCTTCAAAGATGGCAACTCCCACCAATGTGTCTGATATTCCGCTGTGTTACACGAGGCTCCGGGGTCGGGGCTCCTGCGTCCCCTGGCAAACACAGGTGGGAAAAGGTTAGACTCATAGACTTTAAGGTCAGAAGGGACCAGTATGATCATCTAGTCTGACCTCCCGCATGATGCAGGCCACAAAAGCTGACCCACCCCCTTCCCTTGACTCAGCTGTTGAAGTCCCCAAATCCTCTGATTTAAGGACCTCAAGTCGCAGAGAATCCTCCAGCTAGTGACCCCTGCCCCACGCTGCGGAGGAAGGCGAAAAACCTCCAGGACCTCTGCCAATCTACCCTGGAGGAAAATTCCTTCCCGACCCCAAATATGGCGATCAGTAGAACCCCAAGCATGCGGGCAAGAGTCTCCAGCCAGACCCTCATTGGCCATTGATACTATTTACCCGCGATGCCACGTTGTTGGTTGATTGACTAAAATCACATTATCCCATTAAACCATTCCCTCCATAAACTTATCGAGCTGAATCTTAAAGCCAGAGAGGTCTTTCGCCCCCACTGTTTCCCTCGGGAGGCTGTTCCAATATTTCACCCCCCTGATGGTTAGAAACCATCGTCTAATTTCAAGCCTAAACTTCCCCACGGCCAGTTTATATCCATTCGTTCTCGTGTCCACATTAGTACTGAGCTGAAATAATTCCTCTCCCTCCCTGGTATTTATCCCTCTGATATATTTAAAGAGAGCAATCATATCCCCGCTCAGCCTTCGTTTGGTTAGGGTAAACAAACCGAGCTCCTCAAGTCTCCTTTCATACGACAGGTTTTCCATTCCTCGGATCATTCTAGTCGCCCTTCTCTGCACCCGTTCCAGTTTGAGTTCATCTTTTTTAAACATGGGAGACCAGAACTGCACACAGTACTCCAAATGAGGTCTCACCAGTGCCTTGTACAACGGAAGCAGCACCTCCTTATCCCTACTAGATATACCTCGCCTAATGCATCCCAAGACCGCATTAGCTTTTTTCATGGCCACATCACATTGCCGACTCATAGTCATCCTGCGATCAACCAGGACTCCGAGGTCTTTCTCCTCCTCTGTTACTTCTAACCGATGCGTCCCCAGCTTGTAACTAAAATTGTTGTTAGTCATCCCTAAGTGCATCACCTTACACTTTTCACTATTAAATTTCATCCTATTTCTATTACTCCAATTTACAAGGTCATTCAAGTCTCCCTGCAGAATATCCCGATCCTCCTCCGAATTGGCAATACCTCCCAACTTTGTGTCATCCGCAAACTTTATCAGCCCACTCCTACATTTGGTTCCGAGGTCAGTGATAAATAGATTAAATAAAATCGGTCCCAAAACCGAACCTTGAGGAACTCCACTGGTGACCTCCCTCCAACCTGACAGTTCACCTTTCAGTACGACCCGCTGCAGTCTCCCCTTTAACCAGTTCTTTATCCACCTCTGGATTTTCATATCTATCCCCATCTTTTCCAATTTAACCAATAATTCCTCGTGCGGTACCGTATCAAACGCTTTACTGAAATCGAGGTATATTAGGTCCACCACATTTCCCTTATCTAATAAGTCTGTTACTTTCTCAAAGAAGTAGATCAGGCTGGTTTGGCACGATCTGCCCTTGGTAAAACCATGTTGTAATTTGTCGCAATTGCCATTGACCTCAAGGTCCTCAACTACTTTCTCCTTCAGAATTTTCTCCAGGACCTTGCACACTACAGATGTTAAACTGACAGGCCTGTAGTTACCCGGGTCACTTTTTTCCCCTTTCTTGAAAATAGGAACCACATTAGCTATTCTCCAGTCCAACGGTACCACCCCCGAGTTTATAGATTCATTAAATATTATCGCTAATGGGCTTGCAATTTCTTGCGCCAGTTCCTTCAATATTCTCGGATGAAGATCATCCGGTCCGCCCGATTTAGTCCCGTTAAGGTGTTCAAATTTGGCTTCTACCTCGGATGCGGTAATGTCAATCCCCCCTCCTTTATTCCCCTCTGTCACGGTGCCACTATTTCTAAGCCCTTCATTAGCCTCATTAAAGACCGATGCAAAATATTCATTTAGATATTGTACCATGCCTAGATTATCCTTAATCTCCACTCCATCTACAGTCTTCAGCGGTCCCACTTCTTTCTTTCTTTGTTTTCTTCCTGTTTATATGGCTATAAAACCTCTTACTATTGCTTTTAATTCCCCTCGCAAGGTCCAACTCTACACGGCTTTTAGCTTTTCTCACTCCATCTCTACATGCTCTGACCTCAATAAGGTAGGTTTCCTTACTGATCCCTCCCCTCTTCCACGGTTTTCAGTGAACTTCTGGCAAGCAACGGAGATGCCGTATCTGGACAGTGTCTGGTCCGGCATTGATTTTCCCCGCGCCCCGACACGCGGCGTTCTCAGAACCCAAAGCCGGGGTCACGTCATTGCTTCCCTCCCGGCCATGTGCGGAAGAAATCAGTGGGAACACAACCCCTCCGGCTGGGGAGAGATTGATCCAAGTGAGCGTGCTCTTGTCTGAACCCAAAATGGATGAGATTTCAGCACGGGTCCAGAACGTCCAAAATTGTTACCTCAAGTCTGAGATGGTATCGTGTAATTAACTGCCAATCCGCGATGCCTGGTCTGTTTCCCACTGGGGCGTCTGGGGTCAGGAAAAGTCTCAGCTTCAGAGAGCTGCTCCAAACTTCACTCTTAACTCACCTTTTTACAACCGACTTTTACAAACCGCGCAGCCTCCGGGGTCAGCACCGGTCCTAAGGGCAATCAACCCCTTCTGAGCAAACCTTCCTAAGAACCTAAGCAAGCAACTAAGACCCTGAGAAGAAGACAAGACTCTGTGAAAGTGAAATGAATTATATTAAAGAAATAGAATGAATTAAAGAATGCTGTATGTACCTTTAAGTAGAAATGAGAAATGCTGCAAGCCAGGGGGGCAGGAAAGCAGACATTAACTGCTTAACTTGCCACTTAAGGGCAATTGGTGAAGCATTAGTCTTAGATCGATAAGAGTTAACAAGGAAGCAGGTTATGCATATTGTGCCCTATGCAAATTTTACAATTTTGCTCTCTCTGTCCCTTTGTTTAGTTTACACCCTTTTATCTGTATAAATAAGACTGTTTGAATCTTGCATGGGGGCTCACATTATCTGAATGTATTAGCAGAGCGCTGTGCTAATAAAACAGAGTGGTCTGACAAACTATGAGTCCTGAGTCTAACTTTGACAATTTGGAGGTTCCACCGAGATGGCAACCGTCTTCACTGGGGCTGTGTGATTCCTGACCGTTTTTGTAGGATGACCGTGGTAGCCGGCACCTGGGCATTTGGCCCGAGCGGTCCTCCTCCTGAACAGAAGGGTGCACGACCACAGTGAAGTCTACGCCATCGAACCTGTTGGTTCCCACTCTGTTCTGGTAGGGATCCCGGGATCTGACATCAGGAATCTGGTCAGGTAATTATTTCTGTGTTTTGTCCGGACTGAGGACTGTCCTGTCTCTGTGTCTATCTGTCCTCCTGTGGAGTGTTTGAGTCTGGGTGCCATCTCCGTCCGGGGATCGGCCGACCAAGGGGTTCCTGTCCCCGCGGTCTGAGTGAGTGAAATCTGCACAATCGCAGCCGCACTGCACCTTGGGTAAAACCCT
Source organism: Malaclemys terrapin pileata (assembly GCF_027887155.1). Lineage (NCBI taxonomy): Eukaryota > Metazoa > Chordata > Testudines > Emydidae > Malaclemys > Malaclemys terrapin. The sequence continues at coordinate 2,277,777 of NC_071519.1, read as the reverse complement.
TGGTGTGAAAGCAAGGGCAATTGAGTCAGTAGCCTGTGGGCTCCTTTTGTGTGTTGCACCGGGCATCGCTCTGACGAACCCGAATTTCCTTCTTGTGCGATTGGTGTGTGTGAAGTCCTCCTGTATTGGTAACAAGACGTCTAAGTCGGGACAGTTCCCTAAAGGAATGCCGGCTCAGTTTTAGGAAGGGTCCGGACTCCTGTAAATTTCTGGAAAAATGGTCTAGGCTAACTCAGGGAGATCCCAAAACTCAGTGGCCACTGTTAAAACCTTGGAACAAGGACTGAGTGGACATCTTAAAAAAACAAACTCGGCCAGCCTAAAACTAAATTGGCTAAAGGAGAGGTTAATTGTTTCATGCAGTGGTGGGAAGAGGCAAATCGTAGGTGGACAAAATCAAAACTCACCTCTCTCAAATATTCAAATAATAAATTAAAAGCTTTATTAAAAGCCTCCTCTCCCACCACCAGTCTGAGCGCTCCCCTTCACCCTGTACTCTGACAAAAAACAACAACCCCGGATCGATCCCAACTCCCTTCATACTCCCCTCTCATTGTAAAAAGGATAAAATGCCCCTTGTTCTGTTCCCCTTCGTTGTCTGCCTCAGAAACTGATTCTTTAGTGTTCCATTACCAATTCAGCAAGGAGGGTGGGTCCTCAACTAGCCCCCACCCTTCTGGTCCCTTTCCTTAAGCATTTCTTTCAAAATTGTGAAATGACCACAATATCACTCACAAAAATGGTTCATTGGAAAAAGCAGGATTGGGCCCAGACAAGCAGGCAAGCAACAGATAAAGAAGAAATGTTAGAAACACTGAGCCTTAAAATGGCTCTGTGTAATCAGACTGTCTCTTTGATAAGGGTACATAAAACTCTGTAAGAACAAAAGAAACAGTTACACCCTATGTAAAATGAATATGGCGAATGGTTTAAAAGTTAAAGTATAGAAGGAATGTGCAGACGTGTGCAGTGTATATTATAGAGGGGGTAAAAGAAATGCAAAAGAAACACGCTACTTAATTAAAATCCTATTAGGGCTCTTAAAGGAGCCACAATAGACTGTGTTTTCTTTTTCAGATCTGTGTGTGTTTTGGAAGCAAGAGTTAAAAGTAATCAAAACTCTGGTAAAAGTTAATTGTGTTCCTTTTAAGACAGAGTCTCTGAGCTCTGCTAATGGTTTTGAATCCAAAAGCCAAGCCTGCGTGGATGCAAATGATCTAACTGATAAAGGAAGTGAGAGAACTGCCAGCACAAAGAAGTTGCAGATAAAGAACATACCTGGTCAGCAAACAAATTGTCTAAATAAAAGGCACGGGATAACAAGATACCTTTAATTAAAATAAATGTAATGTTACTAAGTACCCCCGTAACAATGTATAGTGTGTGTGATTTTGGAAAAAAAAATCCTTTATGGTAATGATGCTTTTCAGCTGTTACCTGTGAACAAACTTAAAGCTTAATACAGCAGGAAAGACATTGTAACCTTGGTCTGCTGTAAAGGGAAAACTGAGGTACATCACCTCATGGATTTAATGACTGAACAGTGGGATAATTTCCCCATAACTCTTAAAAGATAGAAGCCATTAAAACCTGGCCTGCCTATAGAACAAAAACACAGGAAAATATGGAGGTAATTCCTCTTGTTTTGCCTGCAATCAGCAAGGGTATTTGTAAAAGAAAGGAATATTTTAAGCAATAATGAATGCCACCCCAAAAGGGGTAGAAAAATGTTATTTTTGTCTTTCAGAAAAAGCTAATATCAGCTACAGGACAACCTAATAAGAAACAAATAAAAGTGGGTATGCTTATCCATGCCTGTTGCTCCAAAGCCCTGTAGTAAAGACATCTCCCTAGGATCCTGTAAGTGGGATAAAATGAATAATGAGACCAAAGTACTGTATAATGGGCTATGTGTATGTGTTAATTCTTGGGGAGAAAAGTGTTTTAAAAGAATGGAAGTGTTAGCAACCTTCCAATAGACAAATGTAAATGTAATGTAAGTAATGTGTTTACAAAAGGTAAAAAGGTAACATAGTTCCTAAAACAAACAAAAAGGCAACGGGGGAAACCAAACCATTCATATTATACATGCAAATGGCAACATGTTAAGAATTGCCACTGCAGAAAGATATAACAGCTTACCATTGGTATAATATATTTTCTGAATGGTCTCCCACAACTACTGGCGTACTAATGTTACTAACCCTAATTGGTTTTGATTTTAAATTGTATGTGTTTAATTGTAACGTTTGAAATGTGCTGTTGGATAAAACAAATGTATGCAAAGCTAGAGCCACAGGCCCAAATCACCTCCCAGTATTTCCTATTACGTGGACTAAATAAGAAGTGACACTGGCGATTAGTAATCTTAGTGTCAAAAGGGGGATATGTAGGAGCAGGATAAGAATTAATGTATGATTTGATTTCATCCTGTCAGCCACCCTTTTTGAATAGCAGAAAGGAATGACAGACCAGAACAATCCTTATGACTGATTCTGGTCACCCTTTTGTTTTAGAATAAGTTATAATGTCTACTATGGTTTCCTATATGTATTACAAAGTAGGCCTCTAGTTAAATATACATTTCTTTGTTTTAAGGTTTAGTAAGTAAGAAACAGGATTCTCTAGTGTGTCTATGTTAAGTAGATTAGAGGAACATTGAAGGCCTGGGTCTCAATGTAAATTGTCTTGGTTATTGATTGTAAAACTTAGCAAGGTTTAATTTGCAATGCCTTTTTGCTCGATATAAAATACTACTGTTTGTATTCCCAATCTGTGTGAATAAGGAATGTCTGCATCAGGAAAAGATAAGGTGTGAAGGCCATTGTTATAGCCAGAGTCAAGGAAGAAGAAGTAAAGAGACTTAAAGGACATCAAAGAATCATCAGGTACTGCTTACTATCCAGATGGCTGTTAAACTGTCTGGCATCACAGCGTGCATACATGCTTCGCAGTGTAAGAAGGCATCCCCCAGCAAACCAATCACCTCAGGACCACACAGAGTCAATTTTGACTCCAGAAGAAGACGTAGAGGAACAGCCTGCAATACCTTAGGGTATGTCTACACTACGGGATTAATCCGAATTTAGATAATTCGGATTTGAGAAACAGGTTGTATAAAGTCGAAATGAGTGCGGCCACACTAGCACAGTAATTCGGTGGTGTGCGTCCAAGTACCGGGGCTAGCGTCGATTTCTGCACCGTTGCACTGTGGGTAGCAATTCCATAGCTATCCCATAGTTCCCGCAGTCTCCCGCGCCCATTGGGATTGTGGGTTAAGATCCCAGTGCCTGATGGGACAAAAAACATCGTCGCAGGTGGTTCTGGGTACAGCCTCACTTCCTCCCTCCCTCCCTCCCTGCATGAAAGCAACGGACGGCAGACAACCATTTTCGCGCCTTTTTTCCTGGGTGGGTGAACACTGCAGACTCCATACCACGGCAAGCATGGAGCCCGCTGAGGTCAAGACAGCACTCATGAATATTGCAAACACCTCGCGCGTTCTCGTGGAGTTTATGCTCAGCCAGGACCAGAAAAACGAGGCGAGGAGGCAGCGGCGGCGGCAGCGCAGCGACAAGCATGATGAGGACATGGACACGGACACGGACACAGAATTCAGTGAAACCACAGGCCCCGGTGCTTTGGAGATCATGTTGTTAATGGGGCAGATTCTATCCATGGAACGCCGATTCTGGGCAAGGGAAACAAGCACAGACTGGTGGGACCGCATAGTGTTGCAGGTCTGGGACGATTCCCAGTGGCTGCGGAACTTTCGCATGCGTAAGGGCACTTTCATGGAACTTTGTGACTTGCTGTCTCCTGCCCTGAAACGCCAGAATACCAAGATGAGAGCAGCCCTCACAGTTGAGAAGCGCGTGGCGATAGCCCTGTGGAAGCTTGCAACGCCAGACAGCTACCGGTCAGTCGGGAATCAATTTGGAGTGGGCAAATCTACTGTGGGGGCTGCTGTGATGCAAGTAGCCAAAGCAATCACTCAGGTGCTGCTACGAAAGTTAGTGACTCTGGGAAATGTGCAGGCTATAGTGGATGGTTTTGCTGCAATGGGATTCCCTAACTGTGGTGGGGCAATAGACGGAACCCATATCCCTATCTTGGCACCGGAGCACCAAGCCACCGAGTACATAAACCGCAAGGGGTACTTTTCAATGGTGCTGCAAGCACTTGTGGATCACAAGGGACGTTTCACCAACATCAACGCGGGCTGGGCGGGAAGGGTTCATGACGCTCGCGTCTTCAGGAACACTACTCTGTTTAAAGGGCTGCAGCAAGGGACTTACTTTCCGGACCAGAAAATAACCGTTGGGGATGTTGAAATGCCCATAGTTATTCTTGGGGACCCAGCCTACCCCTTAATGCCATGGCTTATGAAGCCGTACATAGGCAGCCTGGACAGTAGTCAGGAGCTGTTTAACTACAGGCTAAGCAAGTGCAGAATGGTGGTAGAATGTGCATTTGGCCGTTTAAAAGGTCGCTGGCGTTCATTATTGACTCGCTCTGACCTCAGCCAAAGAAATCTCCCCATTGTTATTTCTGCTTGCTGTGTGCTCCACAATCTCTGTGAAAGTAAGGGGGAGACCTTTATGGCGGGGTGGGAGGCTGAGGCAAATCGCCTGGCTGCTGATTACGCGCAGCCAGACACCAGGGCGATTAGAAGATCACACCATGAAGCGCTGTGCATCAGAGAAGCTTTGAAAACCAGTTTCATGGCTGGCCAGGCTACCGTGTGAAATATCTGTTTGTTTCTCCTTCATGAAAACCCTCCCCCTTTACTGACTGATTTTCTGTAAGGAACCCACCCTGCCCCTTCCCCCAGCTTTCTTTCAAACCAAATAAAGTCACTATCATTTAAAAATCATTTATTCTTTATTAATAGATTAGAAAAAGAGGGAGGGAACCCGGGTGGTATTTGGGAGGAGGATTGCTGGGAAGGAGAAAGCCACAAAGAAAAGGTTAAAAAAATGACAGCCTTTTGCTTGGGCTGTCTACTGGGGTGGAATGGGAAGGTGTACGGAGCCTCCCCCCCCGCGTTCTTACACGTCTGGGTGAGGAGGATACGGAACATGGGGAGGGGGGAGGGTGGAACAGGGGCTGAAGCGGCAGTCTGTTTTCCAGCAGCCGTTCCTGAACCTCCACCAGACGCCGGAGCAGCCCCAGCGTTGCATCCTTCATCCTCTGGTCTTCCTGCCGCCATCTCTCATCTCGATCGTCTCTCCTCTCCTCACGTTGGTCCCTCCTCTCCTCACGTTGGTCCCTCCTCTCCTCACGTTCACTGACTTCTTTCCTATACTTTGAAACTGTTTCCTTCCACTCATTCAGATGAGCTCTGTCACTCCTGCTGGATTGCATAATTTCAGAAAACATGTCCTCCCGCGTCTTCTTCTTACGACGCCTTATCTGTGATAACCTTCGGGATGGAGGAGGGAGGCTTGAGGAATTTGCAGCTGCTGTAGGGAGGGGAAAAAAGAGAGAATTGTTTTAAAAGCTACATTTTGCAGAACAATGCTTATACTCTTTCACGGTGACCAACACTGTTCACATTACATAGCACATGTGATTTCTGTGCAAGGTCGCATTTTGCCTCTTAATGCTGAGTGCTTGTGGCTTTGCTGCTAGAGATCACAGGTCTGGGCAACAGAATTCGGCTTGCATGCGGCCATGGTAAGCCATTGTTTTACAGCTTCTGCACCCTCCTTTCCCACATACCAAGCATAGCCTGTAGAGTGCTGCAGAAGCCTGGCCAATCTCAGCCAGTTGGGGGGGGGGGGGCAGTGTGGGGGGGCTTGTCTGGGCCCCTTCAGGCAAGTAGAGTGCTGCGGTTTTTCTGTTAACATTCAGCAGCACCAGAAAACAAACTAACCCCCCCCCCCACCATGAATTCTCTGGGATGATCACGGTACCCCTCCCCCCACCTCATGGCTGGTATCAGGGAAGATCCCTGCAGGCACCAAACTACCCCCCCCCACCGCCGACCCCCCCCCTCACCATGAATTCTCTGGGATGATCACGGTACCCTCCCCCCACCGCGTGGCTGGTAACAGGGAAGATCCCTGCTAGCCAAACGCGGAAAACTTCAGGGCCAATTTCCCATCTGCGCTTGGCTAACTGCAGGGAAGGATTTATTTTCCGCCACAGGCAAACAGCCCAGTAGGAACGGCCACCTCTGTCCCCTTAATTAAGTTCCCGTATTTCAACCAGGTTACCAGGAGTGATATCACTCTCCTGAGGATTACACAACAAGATAAAGAACGGATGTTGCTTGAATGCCAGCAAACACCGGGACCATACGCTGCCAGGCTTTGTCAGGCAATGATACCAGATTACTTGCTGCAAGCATGGCGTGGTCAAGTGTCCTACCATGGAGGAGGGAATAAGGATGCACTGCCCAGAAACCTTCTGGCAAGGCTTTCGGAGTACCTCCAGGAGAGCTTCATGGAGATGTCCCTGGAGGATTTCCGCTCCATCCCCAGACACGTTAACAGACTTTTCCAGTAGCTACAGACTTTTCCAGTAGCTGAACTGACTGCGAATGCAAAGTCAGGCAAAGTAATCATTAAAAACCGTTTGCTTTTAAAACAAGTTTTATATTTTAAAAGGTAAACTCACCTGAGGTCCCTTCCATGGGGTCAGAGTCTTGGGTACTGGCTTGGGAGGGTACTTCAGTCAGGGTGATAAAAAGATCCTGGCTGTTGGGGAGAATGGAGTGCTGTGTGCTCTCTGCAAGCTCATCCTCCTCCTCCTCCTCCTCCTCTACCCCATCGGCAGAATCCTCAGGCGTCGAGACTATCCCCGACCCAGAATCCACGAACAAAGGTGGGGTAGTGGTGGCAGCCCCCCCTAGAATTGCATGCAGCTCGGCGTAGTAGCGGCATGTCCGCGGCTCTGACCCGGAGCGACCGTTTGCCTCCTTTGTTTTTTGATAGGCTTGTCTGAGCTCCTTGACCTTCACGCGGCACTGCTCAGAGTCCCTATTGTGGCCTCTCTCCATCATGCCCTTGGAAATTTTTTCAAAAGTTTTTGCATTTCGTCTTTTAGAACGAAGTTCTGCAAGCACTGAATCCTCTCCCCATACAGCGATCAGATCCAGTACCTCCCTCACGGTCCATGCTGGTGCTCTTTTTCGATTATCAGCCTGCATGGTTACCTGTGCTGATGAGGTATCTGTGGTCACCTGTGCTCTCCACGCTGGGCAAACAGGAAATGAAGTTCAAATGTTCGCGGGGCTTTTCCTGTCTACCTGGCCAGTGCATCCGAGTTCGGATTGCTGTCCAGAGCGGTCACAATGATGCACTGTGGGATAGCTCCTGGAGGCCAATACCATCGAATTGCGGCCACACTAACCCTAATTCGAATTGCTAAAATCGATTTTGGCGCTACTCCGCTCGTTGGGGTGGAGTACAGAAATCGATTTAAAGGGCCCTTTACATCGAATTAAATGGCGTCGTTGTGTGGACGGTTACAGGGTTAATTCGAATTAAAGCTGATAAATCCGAATTAAAGTCGTAGTGTAGACCAGGCCTTACTATCTACGCTCTCGTAAGGGTTGCCAGAAGCAGACGAGGACCTAAAGCAAGGCCCAAAAAGAAGCAATCGTGAGCCTAGCGCCTGCTGCCTGGTGGATGTAAAACCGTGACTGCGGTTCCCTCAGTTGAGGTTGTCAGAACCGAAGGACCTTGCCTCCAGCATGAGCCTCTGGTGGCGCCTGTTCCTCGGCTGCTGGTGTCTTAAGGTCCGGGGAGTCCACAATGACAATTCTTTTATCCAGCAGCAAGTGTGGATAGCTCAGACTCTTAATATTTCTAATTGCTGGGTCTGCTGCCACATCCCAGCCCACTCTCAAGCTGGTGTTCCTGTCCTGGCAATCCCACTCAATTCCCCAGACCTCACTGGAGGACTTCATCCGTTTAACAAAACATGGAACAATAATGACACTTGGGAAGCAGTGGGAATAAATGTATCTAAATGGATAAGTGTGGTGGAGGGAAAAGGTCATTGGTGTTGGGTGTGTAATGGGACAGGGCTGGATCTGGGAAAAAGTCATTGCCTTCAGCATATTGTGGCCAATGGTGTATGGGATTATTCGAACAAAACTAAAGAGTGGCGGGCCGGGTATGGGGATATGAATTTTTTCTCGACCTGGGATCAAACAGAAAAATCAATCTCATGTTCCCCCTACAGTAATCTTAGTGAAAACAATACAATCTTTCAATGCCATGCAAATAACACCACTCCTCGTAAGGAGAATTACCCTGTGCCCTTCGGTGGATATTACTCCTCCTTGGTAGGCACCTATGTGACAAATGGGTGCAACCGACCCTTCCCAGCCTTAATAGGCCATCATTGGGTTTGTGGGACCAAAGCTTATACTGTGTTACCAGCTAACTGGTCAGGTATCTGTTATCCCGCCCGACTCTTCCCACAATTCCGAGTGCTGGGGTCCTTCCCACGAGAACGCCTCCGTAATTTCAGGCAAAGAAGAAGGGACTTTTCAGATGCCCAATGGTATGTAAATAACATAAGCCCCTTGACCTGGGAAGAGGCCATTGGCGGTTCCCTTATCCCACTTGGGGGAGTAATACACCATGCAAAAAGGCTCCTAAGGTTACAAGCAGTAGTTGAAATAATGGCAAATGAAACCGGAGAGAGTTTAAAGACCCTGGCCAAAGAAACAGGGGCGATCCGACAGATGGCCCTCCAAAACCGTCAAGCGTTGGACATAGTGCTGGTGGCCAAAGGAAGGACCTGTGCTCTCATTGGAAAAGAATGTTGTGTGTTCATACCTGACGACACCAATGAGGTAATAGATCGCGCTAGTCACTTAGAACAAATTGCATCTCTTCCCCATGAAGAGCCAAGTTCTTTATGGAAGTGGCTAAGTAACCTGTTCAATTTCTCTGGCATAGGAAACTGGTTGTTTCAGGGAGCCCTGACTATCCTGTGTGGAATCCTAATGATTTTTGTATGTTTTCAGTTAATCTCCTGTTGTATCCAGAATTGTGTACGGTATGCCACCCAGGTGACTGCCCCAAAACAGAGTGCTAATATGATGGTGTTAAATATCACTGATGAACGAAGAGATAAAGAACTATTAATATGTGGAACCCAGTAATTGTTGGTCTTTGCATAAGCTTGACCAAAAGGAGGGATTGTGAAAGTGAAATGAATTATATTAAAGAAATAGAATGAATTAAAGAATGCTGTATGTACCTTTAAGTAGAAATTAGAAATGCTGCAAGCCAGGGGGGCAGGAAAGCAGACATTAACTGCTTAACTTGCCACTTAAGGGCAATTGGTGAAGCATTAGTCTTAGATTGATAAGAGTTAACAAGGAAGCAGGTTATGCATATTGTGCTCCATGCATATTTTACAATTTTGCTCTCTCTGTCCCTTTGTTTAGTTTACACCCTTTTATCTGTATAAATAAGACTGTTTGAATCTTGCATGGAGGCTCACATTATCTGAATGTATTAGCAGAGCGCTGTGCTAATAAAACAGAGTGGTCTGACAAACTATGAGTCCTGAGTCTGACTTTGACAACTCCAATACAGGCGATTGGCCCAGGATTAAGGAACAAACCTGTATACTTGTGACAAAGTGGGAATGTTCTTAATGTTTCCTCTGAATACTGTGTGGGTGCCTCAGTTTCCCCTATGCATTTCTTAAGTCTCTAGGGGGTGGGATAAAGGCCAGTGTGCATAAATGGCCGATACTCTGTCTCCTGGCAACTAATGGCTGGGGCCCCTCCCCCCTGCAAGGGGATGCTAAAGGTGTGGGAGAACAAAGAGATCAGGTGACCTCCTGGCCCAGGAAAGAGACAAAGGCCAGAGGAGGGGCTGGAGGGGGTTTCAGTTTGGAGCTGGCTGGGGATGGGAAGCGAAGGCAGACAGGGGTGTCTGGCTCATGGGACCCCAGAATGGACCCGGCTGAGGGGTCCTGTTCTCTGTACCTACAAGTTCTGTTTTAGACTATGTTCCTGTCATCGAATAAACCTCTGTTTTACTGGCTGGCTGAGAGTCACGTCTGATGGTGGAATTGGGGTACAGGACCCTCTGGCTGCCCCAGGACCCCGCCTGTGCGGAATCGCTGTGGGAAGCGCACAGTGTGGAAGGGGAGGCTGGATGCTCTGAGGTCAGACCCAGGAAGGTGGAAGCCATGTGAGCTTCTTGCCCTGAAGACAGTCTGCTCACAGAGAGGAGGCTCCCCCAGAGTCCTGCCCGGCTTCATAGGGAGCAGTCCCAGAGCATCTCCCGGGGACTCCGTGACACCTGGTGGCAGCGGTGGGATGTACTGCACTTCCTTCAGTAAGTGACTGGGGAGCAGGAAAATGAAGGGGGGATAATGAGGACCAGGCGTGCTGAAGGCTCAGAGAAGGATGGTTTTAGGGGGCGACTAAGGACTGCAATATCCAGTGGGGTGAGAAAAACTGCTTCATCTCATTGCTGTTCAGTCTACTCGGGTTGAGAGTTTAGACTGCGTGTTTAGATTTTATTTTCTTTTGGTAACTAATCTGACTTGTGCTTTGACTTATAATCACTTGGAATCTATCTTTACAGTTAATAAATCTGTTTGTTTATTCTATCTGGAGCCCTGCGTCTGGTTTGCAGCATGTCAGAGACTCCCCTGGGGAGAACAAGCCTGGTACATATCAATTTCTTTGTTAAATTGACAAACTCACATAAGCTGGCAGCGTCCAGCGGGCATAACTGGCACTGCAAGATGGCGGTTCCCAGGACTGTGTCTGGAACCGGAGCTATTGGCTAGTGTCATTCGGTTGCACAATCCAAGGAGCAGCTGACATGCTAGAGGCTGTGTGTGAACAGCCCAGGAGTGGGGGTTCTCACAGCAGAGCAGGGTAAGGCTGGCTCCCGGACTCGAGGCTTGGTAATGATTTAGTTGGTGTTGGTCCTGTTTTGAGCAGGGGGTTGGACTAGATACCTCCTGAGGTCCCTTCCAACCCTGATCTTCTGTGATTCTAAAGCAAACCCAGGCAAAAACTCTCCAACCACAGAGGGGCAGTTTGTGACGGGTTGGGTCACAGAACCCCCCTGAGGGCTGCCACCTGATGTGCCAAGGCTACCTCTATTCCTGCTTTCCCTGCCAGCTCAGGACTCCAGCACCCTGTCTTGCTGAGCCAGACACTCCCGTCTGCTCCAACACGGACCCAGGGTCTGAATTACTTGCCCCAGAGCTGCAAGTTTACCTGAAAACAGCTCACAGACGTGTGCTTGTCTTTAGCACTCAGATGCCCAACTCCCAATGGGGTCTAAACCCAAATAAATCCGTTTTACCCTGTATCTGTATAAAGCTTATGCAGGGTAAACTCATCAATTGTTCCCCCTCTATAACACTGATAGAGAGATATGCACAGTTGTTTGCTCCCCCAGGTATTAATACATACTCTGAGTTAATTACTAAATAAAAAGTGATTTTATTAAATACAGACAGTAGGATTTAAGTGGTTCCAAGTAGTAACAGACAGAACAAAGTAAGACTATAGACTATAGACTCTCAGGGTTGGAAGGGACCTCAGGAGGTATCTAGTCCAACCCCATGCTCAAAGCAGGACCAATCCCCAACTAAATCATCCCAGCCAGGGCTTTGTCAAGCCTGACCTTAAAAACCTCCAAGGAAGGAGATTCCACCACCTCCCTAGGGAACCCATTCCAGTGCTTCACCACCCTCCTAGTGAAATAGTGTTTCCTGATATCCAACCTAGACCTCCCCCACTGCAACTTGAGACCATTGCTCCTTGTTCTGTCATCTGCCACCACTGAGAACAGTCTAGATCCATCCTCTTTGGAACCCCCCTTCAGGTAGCTGAAAGCAGCTATCAAATCCCCTCTCATTTTTCTCTTCTGCAGACTAAACAATCCCAGTTCCCTCAGCCTCTCCTCATAAGTCATGTGCTCCAGCCCCCTAATCATTTTTGTTGCCCTCTGCTGGACTCTTTCCAATTTTTCCACATCTTTCTTGTAGTGTGGGGCCCAAAACTGGACACAGTACTCCAGATGAGGCCTCACCAATGTCGAATAGAGGGGAACGATCACGTCCCTCGATCTGCTGGCAATGCCCCTACTTATACACCCCAAAATGCCGTTAGCCTTCTTGGCAACAAGGGCACCCTGTAGACTCATATCCAGCTTCTCGTCCACTGTAACCCCTAGGTCCTTTTCTGCAGAACTGCTACCTAGCCATTCGGTCCCTAGTCTGTAGCAGTGCATGGGATTCTTCCGTCCTAAGTGCAGGACTCTGCACTTGTCCTTGTTGAACCTCATCAGGTTTTTTTTGGCCCAATCCTCTAATTTGTCTAGGTCTCTCTGTATCCTGTCCCTCCCCTCCAACGTATCTACCACTCCTCCCAGTTTAGTGTCATCTGCAAACTTGCTGAGAGTGCAGTCCACACCATCCTCCAGATCATTAATGAAGATATTGAACAAAACCGGCCCCAGGACCGACTCCTGGGGCACTCCACTTGATACTGGCTGCCAACTAGACATGGAACCATTGATCACTACCTGTTGAGCCCGACGATCTAGCCAGCTTTCTATCCACCTTATAGTCCATTCATCCAGCCCATACTTCTTGAACTTGGCGGCAAGAATACTGTGGGAGACCGTATCAAAAGCTTTGCTAAAGTCAAGGAATAACACATCCACTGCTTTCCCCTCATCCACAGAGCCAGTTATTTCATCATAGAAGGCAATTAGGTTAGTCAGGCACGACTTGCCCTTGGTGAATCCATGCTGACTGTTCCTGATCACTTTCCTCTCCTCTAAGTGCTTCAGAATTGATTCCTTGAGGACCTGCTCCATGATTTTCCCAGGGACTGAGGTGAGGCTGACTGGCCTGTAGTTCCCCGGATCCTCCTTCTTCCCTTTTTTAAAGACGGGCACTACATTGGCCTTTTTCCAGTCATGAGGACTTTAAGCCATGAGGACTCATGTTCACCCTCAGAACTGTCGACATGAACTTATAGCCACAACATAACGATAACAACAATGTTCAGTGCAGGGTGAGCCTGCCGAAGACACCCGACACGACAAACTTTGCATTGGATCCCCCCAATCATTTTATAAGGGTGTCACAACCCAATGCCCCCCCTTAGGGAGTCCCCTGGGAAGGTAGAGCAGCATCATATATTGCTAACACTGTTGCAAGCATCGCAAAGCATTTTGGGGAGGGTTAAAGGTGTGTGAGTGGAGAGGGGAACTTTCCTTTGTAGGTTACACGAGGGCGAGAAGGGGGGGGAAGAAGAAGAAAAGAGCAGAGAACAGGTTAACTCAACACTGCAGCTACCAAACTCAGTGCAAAGATAAGACTCTGGCCCCCGCCCAAGGACACTGCGCCCAACTGAGACTTGGCTGACAGCCAAGAAAGACGGGGGCTTGAATGTGCCCAAGAGGCCGTGAGAAAGAGAAATCCAGCTGCCAGCAGGAAGGAAAACAAAGTCTAGGAGCTGCAGGGATGGAAAACACCGACGAGACAGCAAAAAGGGGAGCCGAGCCTCGTGTCCCTGGGACTGGTCTGTTTCGGGAACGTTGAAGAGACCACAGAAAGCCGGTTTGGATTGGCACAGAGGGCTCCCTGAACGGAGCACGCCCCCCCCCTCCCCCGAGGACTTAAAAGCCTCCTGAGACCTGGAGCAATTTGGAGAGCAACAGCCGACCTGGACGCCCTGGGCCCAGGACAACACTCCCGTCCGCTCTTCTCCTGACGTTACCCCAGACTTGGCCAGTCGGGGTCGTGCGTGGGTGAGTATGAAAGTGGGTTAGGGCCCGGGAGCACTACCACTTTCTTTCTTTCCCTGAGCGACGTGGGAGCGTTCCCAGCGCTCTCCGCTGTGAGTCTATTATTTTATCAAGAACGCTTTAAAATGTAGACCCTTGGTGTGCCCCATCATCTCCGCCCCAAAACAGATCCTGTAATCTGTCACAAGGGAACTGGAGTTATTTAGTCTGCAGAAGAGAAGAGTGAAGGGCGATTTGACAGAAGCTTTCAACTACCTGAAGGGGGGTTCCAAAGAGGATGGAGCTCGGCTGTTCTCTGTGATGGCAGATGACAGAACAAGGAGCAAAGGTCTCAAGTTGCAGTGGGGTTCCCCCGTGGTCTAGAGCATCACACTCACCCAGCCAGTCCCCCGTGGCTGGTGCCCCCTAGAGGGGACAGGCCCCAATCCCCATTCCCCACCCCCCTGAGCCAGCCAGTCCTCGTTCTGGGGCCGGATGGGAGCTGGCGCCCCCTAGAGGGGACAGGCCCCTCCCCATTCCCTGCCTCCCTAAGAGGGGAGGGGCCACGTCACTTTGCACCGTGGCTCCTCGTACAACTCCCTCCACACCTCCTCCACCCTGTCCAGCGACACCCCGTGCACCATGAAAGCCTCCGCGTACAGACACAGCTCATCCTGCACGCCGTACACCCGGAATCGGTCATCGTGCCGGTACCGCAGCCCGGCAGCCAGCACTGGGAAGCTGAAGTAGACGTCATCCAGTGGGAAGATGGGGATGCGCTCGGAAACCGAGGCCAGGGCCGGGATGCTGGCCCTGGGCATGAGGAACCAGCCCCTGGAGGGGAAATCAGGGGACGTGTCCTGGGGCACCGGGCAGAGGAGACGTGATATTTTCCCACTCTCATCACAGTGGCATGGCCCCGCATGTTGCCGTGGATGACGTGGGAGGCATTAGGGTTAGGGTTAGGCCCAGGTAGGCCACCATAGCGGGGGGGTTCACAAACGCCTCGTTGTCCACTGGAGGAGGGAAAAGATGCTGAGAAGGGTGCAGCTGGGAAGGGGGCTGGATGTCCTCGCCAGAGCCAGAGAGAGAACCCAGGAGTCCTGGCTCCCAGCGCCCCCTGCTCTAACCCACCCGCCCCCCCTCCCCTCCCAGAGCCGGGGAGAGAACCCAGGAGTCCTGGCTCCCAGCCCCCCTTGCTCTAACCCACCAGCCCCCACTCCCCTCCCAGAGCCGGGGAGAGAACCCAGGAGTCCTGGCTCACAGCCCCCCCTGCTCTAACCCACCAGCCCCCACTCCCCTCCCAGAGCCCGGGAGAGAACCCAGGCGTCCGGGCTCACCTTTGCAGATGAAATCCGCCTGCCTGCAGTGCGCCCCCACCCAGCGCAGGAAGCAGCGCTCCTTGAGCGACAGGTTGTGGTGGCTCTCGGCGAAATCCCACAGCACCACGTCCCCAAACTCCCCGCTCTCCTGGCCCAGCAGGGCCAGGTGCCGGGGGTCGGGGGACACCCCCACGAGGAAGACGGGTCGGACCCGGTAGCCCCCCAGGACCCTGGGCCGGGCCCACGTGCGGCGGGCGGTGGCCCATCTGGCGCTGGACGCTGGGTGGGATTTCACGGCCAGGAGCAGCAGGGGCGGCCCTGGGGGCCCGGAGCAAACCCCGTCCCCTGGGATCAGCTCCCGGCACCGGTAGCTCTGCAGCTGGGGGAACTCGGCCCGGAAGGCGGCGAAATCCAAGCGGAAGGTGAAGGTGCCGTCGGGCAGCTCCACCGAGCTGGGCCTGGGCCGGCCTGCGGGGTCTGCCTCAATTGGATCCTCACGGTGTGAAAGAGCCAACCCCCCTCCCCCCCGATCATCATCAGCAGCAGCAGCAGCGTCAGCATCCGGGCGCCCAAGGGAAAGAAATGCAGACACAAAACAGGCTGTGGTGTGATAAAGAAACAAGTTCACACCATTTATGGGCAGGTCAAGACTCAATGTAGGACCCAGGAGTCCTGGCTCCCAGGCCCTCTGCTCTCACCCACCAGGTCGGCCACGTTGGCCAAACCCACCCAGACGAACCTTGAGCGATGCGCGGCAGACGCCAATGTGAACGGCAAGAGGCTACGGTGAGGGGCACAGCAGGGGAGGAGGCCACGTGTGCTGCCCAGGGGGGGAAGGAGGAGCCCCTCCCCTGGACCTCGCTGCTGCTGGGGGGCAGAGGACTAGGGGGGTCCTCCTCTCTGGCCCCAGCCGGGGGCAGCCTGTCTGCACCCGAAACTCCCCCTCCCTGGCCCCGCCTGTGATGCAGTCGGGTTTTATTCATCTTATGTTGCTTGTGAGTCTGACTGTCCTAGACGAATACGGGGCATGCCTCAGTTTCCCTGTGTGCTGCACCAACACTTCGGGGGTGGGAATCGGGGGTGTGATTTTGCTGAGACCCTGGGGCAGGTGAGGCTGCCCAGCTGTTTGCACTGGTATAACCTGAGACCCAGAAGGGGGGTGCGACCAGGTGACACCTTTTGCCCAGAAGCAAGACAAGGAGGAGGAGTGAAGGGGGGTGTCAGAGGAGGGGTGGCTGGAGGCTGGCAGTCTGCGTGGGGGGACTGGAAGAAGGGGGAATCTGGGGCGTCTGGGCCAGGACTCCCCAAGATGGACTTAGCTGAAAGTCACTGATTTCTGTGCGAACGAGCTCTGCCCTACGCTGTGATCCTGTCGACTAATAAACCTTTTGTTCTCCCGGCTGGCTGAGAGTCACGTCTGACTGCGGAGTTGGGGGGCAGGGCCCTCTGGCTCCCCCAGGACCCCGCCCGGGTCCTTATTTACTTTCTCTACACTCGTCATGATTTTATAGTCTTCTATCCATCCCCCCTTAGTCGTCTCTTTTCCAAGCTGAAAAGTCCCAGTCTGATTAATCTCTCCTCACACGGCAGCTGTTCCAGACCACGAATCAGTTTTGTTGTCCTTTTCTGAGCCTTTCCCAATCCCAATTGATCTTTTTGAGACAGGGCAGACACATCTGCCCACAGGATGTCTCTAATGTCCGGTCGCTGAAGGGAGCAAGCGGCCTTTGTCCCGGACTCGAGGGGTGTGCGTGTCGCCTCCATTTCGATCAAGCAAATTGCAAATATATTGTGTGGGGACTTTTTTCCGACCCCAGATGCCCTGGCAGGGAACAGACCAGGCGTCGCGGATCGGCCGCTTATTACTCGATACCGTCTCAGACTCGAGGTTTTGATTTGGGACGTTCTGGCCCCATTGCTTGAATCTCATCCATTGTGGGTTCAGACAAGAGCACGGTCGCTTGGATCAATCTCTCCCCAGCCGGAGGGGTTGTGTTCCCACTGATTTCTTCCGCACTCGGCCGGGAGGGAAGCAATGACATGACCCCGGCTTTGGGGTCTGAGAACGCCGCGTGTCGGGGCGCGAGGAAAATCAATGCCGGACCAGACCCTGTCCAGATACGGCGTCTCTGTCACTTGCCAGAAGTTCACTGTAAACTGTTTTTTCAACCTTTTCCCGCGTGCGTTTGCCAGGGGACACCGGAGCCCCGACCCCGGAGCCTCATGTAACAGGGCAAAATGTCGGGCACATTGAGTGGAGTTACTGTCTTTGAAGGAACCACAGGACACCTGGACTCTCTCCCCAGCTCTGGGAGAGGAGTGGGGATCTAGTAGTTAGAGGAGGGGGGAGAGCCAGGACTCCTGGGTTTTAT
The DNA here is from genome assembly GCF_027887155.1 of Malaclemys terrapin pileata. Classification (NCBI taxonomy): domain Eukaryota; kingdom Metazoa; phylum Chordata; order Testudines; family Emydidae; genus Malaclemys; species Malaclemys terrapin. The sequence continues at coordinate 2,260,338 of NC_071519.1, read as the reverse complement.
ATTCAGTCTTGTCCCGCCTAAAAATAGCATGAGCTTGTTTCTTTATCACACTGCAGCCTATTTTGTGCCTGCATTTCCTTCCCTTTCGGCCAAGCCCCAGGAGGAATGGACAATGAAGCGCTGGGCTGCCCAGATCCTGCTGATGGGGGGAGCAGGTGGAGGGTTATTTGGCTGCTTCACACTGTGAAGATCAAACGGAGACAGACCCCGCCGGTGTCTGTACAACAACCCCTGGGCTCGTTTCACTTTCAGCTGAGCCCGGGGGGAGCGGAGATGAAGTGCTGGGGCGCCCGGATCCTCCTGATCGGGGGCGTTTTTTGGCTGCTTCACACCGTGAGGATCCAATGGAGACAGACCCCGCAGGGCACCCCCAGCCCTGGCCCCAGCCCCATCTGGGCACCTTCACCTTCCGCTTGGATTACGCCGCCTTCCGGGCCGAGTTCCCCCAGCTGCAGAGCTACCGGTGCCGGGAGCTGATCCCAGGGGACGGGGTTTGCTCCGGGCCGTGAAATCCCACCCAGCATCCAGCGCCAGATGGGCCACCGCCCGCCGCACGTGGGCCCGGCCCAGGGTCCTGGGGGGCTACCGGGTCCGACCCGTCTTCCTCGTGGGGGTGTCCCCCGACCCCCGGGACATGGCTCTGCTGGGCCAGGAGAGCGGGGAGTTTGGGGACGTGGTGCTGTGGGATTTCGCCGAGAGTCACCACAACCTGTCGCTCAAGGAGCGCTGCTTCCTGCGCTGGGTGGGGGCGCGCTGTGAGCAGGCGGATTTCATCTTCAAAGGTGAGCCCGGACGCCTGGGTTCTCGCCCCAGCTCTGGGAGGGGAGGGGAGCTGGTGGGTTAGAGCAGGGGGGGACTGGGAGCCAGGACTCCTGGGTTCTCTCCTCAGCTCTGTGAGGGGAGTGGGGGCTGGTGGGTTACAGCAGGGGGGCGCTGGGAGTCAGGACTCTTGGTTTCTATCCCCAGCTCTGGGAGGGGAGTGGGGGCGGGTGGGTTAGAGCAGGGGGGGCTGGGAGCCAGGACTCCTGGGTTCTGACCCAGCTGCACCCTCCCCAGTGTGTTTTCCCTCCTCCAGGGGACGATGACGAGTTTGTGAACCCCCCCGCAATGGTGGCCTACCTGAGCCAGACGCCCAACGCCTCCCACGTCATCCATGGCTACATCCAGCGCCATGCAGTCGTGATGAGAGGGGGGAAATATCGCGTCTCCCCCGCCCTGTTCCCCCAGGACAAATACCCCTTCTTCCCCTCCGGGGGCGGGTTCCTCATGCCCAGGGTCAGTGTCCCGGCCCTGGCCGCGGCCTCCGTGCGCATCCCCATCTTCCCGCTGGACGACGTCTACTTCGGCTTCCTGGTGCTGGCCGCCGGGCTGCGGTACCGGCACGACGACCAATTCCGGGTGTACGGCGTGCAGGATGAGCAGTGTCTGTACGCGGAGGCCATGTTGGTGCACGGGGTGTCGCTGGACAGGGTGGAGGAGGTGTGGAGGGGGTTGTACAAAGAGCGACGGTGCAATATGACGGTGTCTCTCCCCTCTTAGGGGCGCAGGAAATGGGGCAGGGGCCTGTCCCCTCTCAGGCGTGTCTGGGATGTATCGTGATATCCATTGGCCCCCGAGCTGTCCTGAGCTGGTGGGCCCAAGCGTGGGACCCAGCTGACACCCCATCTATGACAGGAGTCTTTCCCCTCCCTGGCCCCAGGGCCTTTTCCTTCCCAGTGGATTTCACAGCTTCCCTGACCTGTACGGTTAGTCGGGACCGCACATCTCAGCTAGACAAACCTGCTGCCAACATGCAGGACTGGCTTTTGCTAAACCATCCCAGACAGATGGTTCCAGACTCCTCTCGGAAACCTCCAGCGACGGAGCCTCCCCAATCCCCCGAGGCGTCTGGTCCCTTGTCCTATCGCCTCTTGTCCTCCCCTCTGCGGCCAGACAGAAGAATTGTTCTCCATCTTTTTATGGCAGCCTTTCAAGTGTTGGAAGTCCCCTATCCCATCCCCCTTCCCCTTAACCTCCTCCAACCTTTGCTCCTATAGCTGTTGGATCATCGTTGTCACTCGCCTCTGGATCCTTTCCAGGTTCTCTCCATCCTTTTCCACTTTTTCTGTTTTGCACCAGCGTCGCATTGCTGACTCATGTCGAGGTTGTGGCATGAGCCCCAGAACCTTCTCGGCCACGCTGCTGCCCCGCTAGTTCGCCCCGTCTGTAGTCGTTACTCCTGGGGGGATTCTGCGCTACCGCACGCGTGTGTAATTAATGAGTCGTGCATACTTTTAATTTTTTGCGCAGAAAAACGCTTCTGCCGAAACGTTGTTGCGGTTCTGCCTTTTGCCCACCAGAGGGCGCTGTGTTGATAAAACAAAGCAGCAGCTCCCGGCCAGCTAGGGAAGAGAATGAGCCTGCAGCGCCTTCTTCGCAGCGGGCCAGGTCAGGAGACCGGGGCTATGGGGAGACAGACAGTGTGGGGTTCTGGGGGGCAGGGTCAGCTCATAAGGGCTAGTGAGGGAGGACAGACTAGGGCAGATGCTGAATGGGAGTGAAGGTGCAGGGCTACACGGTGATGGCGGAGTGGGTGCGGAGCTACATAGATTCATAGATTCTAGGACTGGAAGGGACCTCGAGAGGTCATCGAGTCCAGTCCCCTGCCCGCATGGCAGGACCAAATACTGTCTAGACCATCCCTGATAGACATTTATCTAACCTACTCTTCAATATCTCCAGAGACGGAGATTCCACAACCTCCCTAGGCAATTTGTTCCAGAGTTTAACCACCCTGACAGTTAGGAACTTTTTCCTAATGTCCAACCTAGACCTCCCTTGCTGCAGTTTAAACCCATTGTTTCTGGTTCTATCCTTAGAGGCTAAGGTGAACAAGTTCTCTCCCTCCTCCTTATGACACCCTTTTAGATACCTGAAAACTGCTATCATGTCTCCTCTCAGTCTTCTCTTTTCCAAACTAAACAAACCTAATTCTTTCAGCCTTCCTTCATAGGTCATGTTCTCAAGACCTTTAATCATTCTTGTTGCTCTTCTTTGGACCCTTTCCAATTTCTCCACATCTTTTTTAAAATGCGGCGCCCAGAACTGGACACAATACTCCAGCTGAGGCCTAACCAGAGCAGAGTAGAGCGGAAGAATGACTTCTCGTGTCTTGCTCACAACACACCTGTTAATACATCCCAGAATCATGTTTGCTTTTTTTGCAACAGCATCACACTGTTGACTCATATTTAGCTTGTGGTCCACTATAACCCCTAGATCCCTTTCTGCCGTACTCCTTCCTAGACAGTCTTTTCCCATTCTGTATGTGTGAAATTGATTTTTCCTTCCTAAGTGAAGTACTTTGCATTTGTCTTTGTTAAACTTCATCCTGTTTAACTCAGACCATTTCTCCAATTTGTCCAGATCATTTTGAATTATGACCCTGTCCTCCAAAGCAGTTGCAATCCCTCCCAGTTTGGTATCATCCGCAAACTTAATAAGCGTACTTTCTATGCCAGTATCTAAGTCATTGATGAAGATATTGAACAGAGCCGGTCCCAAAACAGACCCCTGAGGTACCCCACTCGTTATGCCTTTCCAGCAGGATTGGGAACCATTAATAACAACTCTCTGAGTACGGTTATCCAGCCAGTTATGCACCCACCTTATAGTAGCCCCATCTAAATTGTATTTGCCTAGTTTATCGATAAGAATATCATGCGAGACCGTATCAAATGCCTTACTAAAGTCTAGGTATACCACATCCACCGCTTCACCCTTATCCACAAGGCTCGTTATCCTATCAAAGAAAGCTATCAGATTGGTTTGACATGATTTGTTCTTCACAAATCCATGCTGGCTGTTCCCTATCACCTTACCACCTTCCAAGTGTTTGCAGATGATTTCCTTAAGTACTTGCTCCATTATCTTCCCTGGCACAGAAGTTAAACTAACTGGTCTGTAGTTACCTGGGTTGTTTTTATTTCCCTTTTTATAGATGGGCGCTATATTTGCCCTTTTCCAGTCTTCTGGAATCTCTCCCGTCTCCCATGATTTTCTAAAGATAATAGCTAGAGGCTCAGATACCTCCTCTATTAGCTCCTTGAGTATTCTAGGATGCATTTCATCAGGCCCGGGTGACTTGCAGGCATCTAACTTTTCTAAGTGATTTTTAACTTGTTCTTTTTTTATTTTATCTGCTAAACCTACCCCCTTCCCATTAGTATTCACTATGTTAGGCATTCCTTCAGACTTCTCGGTGAAGACCGAAACAAACAAGTCATTAAGCATCTCTGCCATTTCCAAGTTTCCTGTTACTGTTTCTCCCTCTTCACTGAGCAGTGGACCTACCCTGTCCTTGGTCTTCCTCTTGCTTCTAATGTATTGATAAAAAGTCTTCTTGTTTCCTTTTATTCCCGTAGCTAGTTTGAGCTCATTTTGTGCCTTTGCCTTTCTAATCTTGCCCCTGCATTCCTGTGTTGTTTGCCTATATTCATCCTTTGTAATCTGTCCTAGTTTCCATTTTTTATATGACACCTTTTTATTTTTTAGATCGTGCAAGATCTCGTGGTTAAGCCAAGGTGGTCTTTTGCCACATTTTCTATCTTTCCTAACCAGCGGAATAGCTTGCTTTTGGGCCCTTAATAGTGTCCCTTTGAAAAATTGCCAACTCTCCTCAGTTGTTTTTCCCCTCAGTCTTGATTCCCATGGGACCTATCTATCAGCTCTCTGAGCTTCCCAAAATCTGCCTTCCTGAAATCCATTGTCTCTATTTTGCTGTTCTCCCTTCTACCCTTCCTTAGAATTGCAAACTCTATGATTTCATGATCACTTTCACCCAGGCTGCCTTCTACTTTCAAATTCTCAACGAGTTCCTCCCTATTTGTTAAAATCAAGTCTAGAACAGCTTCCCCCCTAGTAGCTTTTTCAACCTTCTGAAATAAAAAGTTGTCTCCAATGCAGTCCAAGAATTTGTTGGATAGTCTGTGCCCCGCTGTGTTATTTTCCCAACATATATCCAGATAGTTGAAGTCCCCCATCACCACCAAATCTTGGGCTTTGGATGATTTTGTTAGTTGCTTGAAAAAAGCCTCATCCACCTCTTCCACCTGGTTAGGTGGCCTGTAGTAGACTCCTAGCATGACATCTCCCTTGTTTTTACCCCTTTTAGCCTAACCCAGAGACTCTCAACACTTCCGTCTCCTATGTCCATCTCTACCTCAGTCCAAGTGTGTACATTTTTAATATACAAGGCAACACCTCCTCCCTTTTTCCCCTGTCTATCCTTCCTGAGCAAGCTGTACCCATCCACACCAACATTCCAATCATGTGTATTATCCCACCAAGTTTCAGTGATGCCAACAATGTCATAGTTGTATTTATTTATTAGCACTTCCAGTTCTTCCTGCTTATTCCCCATACTTCTCGCATTTGTATATAGGCATCTAAGATACTGGTTTGATCTTTCCTCCCAGTTTTGTCCTGACCCTCCTTTCCCTCTGACAATATAGCCCACACTCCCTCTCGTTTCCGACCCATCTCCCCGGTCTCCATGTTCCCCACTTACCTGTGGGCTTTGCTCACCTGTCCCCGTCGAACCTAGTTTAAAGCCCTCCTCACTAGGTTAGCCAGTCTGTGCCCGAATAGGGTCTTCCCTCTCCTCGAAAGGTGAACGCCATCTCTGCCTAGCAGTCCTTCCTCAAATAGCATCCCGTGGTCTAGGAAGCCAAAGCCCTCCTGGCGACACCATCTTCGCAGCCAGGCATTCACCTCCATGATGCATCTGTCTCTACCTTTGACAGGAAGAATTGAAGAGAATACCACCTGCGCTCCAAACTCCTTCACCCGTACTCCCAGAGCCCTGTAGTCACTCTTGATCCGCTCAGTGTCACACCGCGCAGTATCATTTGTGCCCACATGGATGAGTAGCATGGGGTAGTAGTCAGAGGGCCGGATAATCCTCGACAATGCCTCCGTAACGTCTCGGATACGGGCTCCCGGCAGGCAGCATACCTCCCGAGATGAAATGTCAGGGCGACAGATGGGCGCCTCCGTCCCCCTCAGCAGAGAGTCTCCGACCACCACTACCCTACGTTTCCTTTTCGCAGTGGTGGCAGCAGACTCTCCAGCCTTAAGGGTACGAGGCTTCTCCTCCTTTACTGTAGGGAGTGATTCCTTCTTTCCTGTATCAAGAAGAGCATAACGGTTACCTATAACCACGGCAGGAGGGTTCGGAGCAAGGGTGGAGCACTGCCTGCTGCCAGAAGTAACCAGCTGCCAGTGTCCACCCTGAGCCATCTCCTCCTCCACCAGTGGTGTATCAGCAGTCCTGTGTACTGGGACAGCTACCTCAGCTGTCTCCACATGGACACGGTCGAGGAATTGCTCGTGGATACGGATGCTCCTCAACCTAGCCACCTCCTCCTGTAGCTCTCCCACCTGCTGCCTGAGAGATACCACCAGCAGGCACCTCTCACATTGGATGGTCTCCCCAGCCTGGATATCAGTAAGTGGAAATTGCAAGTTACAGTCTTTGCAAAACCACACCAGGATCTGGGTAGAGGCATCCATGCTTAGGCACTCTGTCTGGCTACAGGCACAGGTGGAGGAGACAGTAGCAGTGCTGGTACAGGTGTTGCGGGTCTTCCTAACCATCGTAAGCCTCCCTCTGTCAAACTCCCGTCTGCAGCCCCCTGTCAGCTGAAAGGGTTGTTTAAGCAAACAGTTAGAATGTAGTTGCTTTATAGGTATTAAGGGGAATCAAGAGAAAACAGATGGAACTGGCAAGGGACCCTCGCCCCCTTCCTAACTCCCTTGCGAAACTCCCTGTTAGCAGCCCCTGGTCGCAAAGCTCCCTGGTCGCTTGTGCGCTGCTTTATAAAGCCCTGGCCTGGATGAATGCCCTGCCCACTGATGAAGGCTCAGCCACTTACCAGAGACTTCTAGCTTTCAAACCTTCCAACTGCCAGCCACAGCACACGGTCCTTCAAACAACCAAAACAAACAAGGCACACAGGGTGGCTATGTGGGGGGCCCAGAGACACATCGGGAGGGTGACAGGGACACAGGGATGGGGGGCTGGGTGGGGGTACAGAGACACATGGGGGGAGGGAGGGGGACAGGGACACAGGGACAGGGGGTGGCTGGGTGGGGGGCACAGAGATACATGGGGAGGGGGAGGGGGACAGGGTGGGGGGACAGGGACACATGGGGATGGGGGACAGGGATAGGGGGTGGGGGGCACAGAGACACATGGAGAGGGGGTGGGGGCACAGAGACACATGGGGATGGGGGACAGGGATACAGGGACAGGGATAGGGGGTGGGGGGCACAGAGACACATTGGGATGGGGGACAGGGATGGGGGTGGGGGGCACAGAGACACATGGAGAGGGGGAGGGGGACAGGGACACACAAGGACAGGGGGTGGGGGCAGAGACACATTGGGAGGGGGAGGTGTGGGTGTCTGAGTGGGGGCGGACAGACACATGCAGACGGGGTGGAAGGACACATCAGGGTGCAGGAACACATGGGGACAGGGCAGATGTGCCTGACTGATTGGGAGAGGCTCGGGGCAGCCAGGGTCTGCATGGGGGAGGCTCCCAAACAATCTCTCCCCGCCCCCCAAATAAACCTGTTCCAGACTTTCCCCCACCCATACCCCAAAACCCTCCAAGTTCACACCCAGGCTCCTTCCCAGCCTGCCCCCCCAACCCTTCCGTGACCCCGACTCCCCCCAGCCTTTGCCCTGCTTCTGAGGGGGGCGGGGACCACGGGTCTGTATTGTAGTTTAAACAGATTCTTATTCTGAGCTCTGTATTATCATGGTCCGTAAGGAATCCATTTGTCAAACAAGCATTTCCTCGAGCTTTTCTCTTGGCTGTATTGTTACAGACACACCTGCTGACAGGTATTTTGCAATAAATGACCACAAATAATTGAAACGGGTGTGATTAGATCGTGTTATTTTTGACGCATAAACGATGCAGAATTTGAAACTAGGGTGCGCAGAATTGTTACGTTTTTGGGCACAGAATTCCCCCAGGAGTAATTGGGGCAGTTGGGTTTTCTACCCTGAGTGGGTTCTCATCATTGGTCTGTCAATCAGGCAGGGATGCTCCGGGGCCCAGGGCAGGCGCGCGGGGAGGTGGTAGACAGGATCCGGGGAAGAGACCCATCTCCAAACTTCTCCCAGAGAACTTAGCCGCTTGCTACAATCCAACCACCCGCCCGCTCAAATTACCGCCATTCTCGGCCCCCGCACCAGCCTCCGTGTCCGGTTTTTAAAAACTGGAGCAGGTCTCCGGAGCCTTTTTACCGACTCTGCAAACGCCCCGTCCCCCGATGCTGCCCCCAGCCCAGATTTTCCTCCCTCCAGGCCAGGCCGTGGGTCGGCCACGTTGGCCAAACCCACACGGATGAACCTTGAGTGATGCGCGGCAGACGCCAATGTGAACGGCAAGCGTTGGCAAACCAGCGATTTCACTCTTCTGGACTGGCTTCGTGGGGAGCAATTCCAGAGCATGGCTCAGGGACTCCGTGACACCCCAGAGCCCGCACCCCCCCACACCACAAACCTCTGCTCCACCCTGAGCCCCCTCCTGCACCGTGAACCCCTCATCCCCGGCCCCACCCCACAGCTCTCATCCACACACTGCCACAGTCTTGCACCCCCTTCGGCACCCCAAGCCCCCACACTCCCTCCTCCTGCCCCAGCCCAGACCCTGCACCCCAACTCCCTCCCAGAGCCTGTCCCCCACACCCCCTCCTCCTGCCCCAGCCCAGACCCTGCACCCCAACTCCCTCCCAGAACCTGTCCCCCACACCCCCTCCTCCTATCCCAGCCGACCCCGCACCCCAACTCCCTCCCAGAGCCTGTCCCCCACACCCCCTCCTCCTGCACCAGCCCAGACCCTGCACCCCAACTCCCTCCCACAGCCTGCCCCCCACACCCCCTCCTCCTGCCCCAGCCCAGACCCCGCACCCCAACTCCCTCCCAGAGCCTGTCCCCCACACCCCCTCCTCCTGCACCAGCCCAGACCCTGCACCCCAACTCCCTCCCAAAGCCCGTCCCCCACAACACCTTCTCCTATCCCAGCTGACCCCGCACCCAAACTCCCTCCCACAGCCTGTCCCCCACACCCCCTCCTCCTGCCCCAGCCGACCCCGCACTCCAACTCCCTCCGAGAGCCTGTCCCTCACACCTCCTCCTCCTGCCCAGCCCAGACCCTGCACTCCAACTCCCTTCCACAGCCTGTCCCCCACACCCCCTCCTCCTGCCCCAGCCCAGACCCTGCACCCCAACTCCCTCCCAGAGCCTGTCCCCCACACCCCCTCCTCCTGTCCCAGCCCAGACCCTGCACCCCCTCCAGGCCGGCTCTGAACTTGGAAACTCAGCCAGGCTGAGGAGATCCCCACAGATGATCAAAAAACAAAGCGTGGGCCATGTCACCGTACATAACAATGGCCGTACTGGGTCAGACCAATGGTCCATCCAGCCCAGTGTCCTGTCTGCCGACAGTGGCCAGTGCCAGGTGCCCCAGAGGGAATGAACAGAATGGGGAATCATCAAGTGATCCATCCCCATCGCCCATTCCCGGCTTCTGGCAAACAGAGGCTAGGGACACATCCCTGCCTGCTGTTGGTGGACCTATCCTCTTGTGAATTTATCTAGTTCTTTTTTGAACCTTGTTCTAGTCTTGGCCTTCACAACATCCAGTGGCAAGGAGTTCCCCAGGTTGACAGTGCGTCGGGAGAAGAAATACTTCCTTTTCTTTGTTTTAAACCTGCTGCCTATTAATTTCATTGGGTGACCCCTGGTTCTTGTGTTATGAGAAGGAGTAAACAACACTTCCTTATCTACTTTCTCCACACCCATCATGATTTTATAGACCTCAATCATATCCCCCTGTCATCATCTCTTTTCCAAGCTGAAAAGTCCCAATGTAATAATCTCTGCGTATACGGCAGCCGTTACACACCCTGAAACAGTTTTGTTGCCCTTTTCTGAGACGTTCCCAATTCCAGTAGAGCTTTTTTGAGATAGGACGACCACATCTGCCCGCAGGATGTCTCTAATGTCCAGTCGCTGAAGGGAGCCAGCAGCCGTTGTCCCGGACTCGAGGGGTGTGTGTGCCGCCCCCGTTTTGATCAAGTGAATTGCAACTATATTGTGTGGGGACTTTTTCCCGACCCCAGATGCCCTGGCGGGGAACAGACCAGGCGTCGCGGATCGGCCGCTTATTACTCGATACCGTCTCAGACTCGAGGTAAGGATTTTGGACGTTCTGGCCCCATTGCTTAAATCTCATCCATTGTGGGTTCAGACAAGAGCACGGTCACTTGGATCAATCTCTCCCCAGCCGGAGGGGTTGTGTTCCCACTGATTTCTTCCGCACACGGCCGGGAGGGAAGCAGTGATGTGACCCCGGCTTTGGGGTCTGAGAACGCCGCGTGTCGGGGCGCGAGGAAAATCAAGGCTGGACCAGAACCTGTCCAGATACGGCGTCTCGGTCGCTTGCCAGAAGTTCACTGAAAACCGTCTTTTCCAACTATTTCCTGCATGTGTTTGCCAGGGGACACTGGAGCCCCGACCCCGGAGCCTCGTGTAACAGGGCGAAATGGCGGGCACATTGAACGGAGTTACTGTCTTTGAAGGAACCACAGGACACCTGGGTTCTCACCTCGGCTGAGGGAGGGGAGTGGGGACTGCTGGGTCAGAGCAGGGGGAGCTAGGAGCCAGGACTCCTGGGTTCTCTCCCCAGCTCTGGGAGGGGAGTGGGGGCTGGTGGGTTAGAGAAGGGGGGGCTGGGAGCCAGGACTCCTGGGTTCTCTCCCCGGCTCTGGGAGGGGAGTGGGGACTGCTGGGTCAGAGCAGGGGGAGCTGGTAGCCAGGACTCCTGGGTTCTCTCCCCAGCTGCGGGAGAGGAGTGGGGCTGGTGGGTCAGAGCAGGGGGGGCTGGGAGCCAGGACTCCTGGGTTCTATCCCCAGCTCTTGGAGGGGAGTGGGGGCTGGTGGATTAGAGCAGGGGGGCTGGGAGCCTGAGACGTTATTGATATAAACAGGGACCATATAGATCATTGTTGCAACCAAGGTCCTGTAGTGGCACCCAGATCTTGTATAAAGGGGGTCAAATGGGGTGTCTAGGACAAGGTTATGGTTTACTGGTTATGATTATGCTGTCTATATGTGTGTATCAGTGTTGTAGTTGAAGTTATGAATATTGGCTCTATACTGTCTGTATGGCAAACTTATGCCATGCTTCTGGGTGACATCCCAGACAAGCTGAGATTAGCTCTGCCTAGCCTGCTTGATGGACCATTAAAGGACCATCAGCTATACAATGGACCCATTGAGAGAAGGCAGATACGCCTTGTAACTCAGCAAAGTATGCAGGGACTGGCCCATGTGACTCCAGACTCCATTTTGCTGTAATTTTCCACAGTAAGAACAAAGAGGTGTTCTTACACCTGGAAAAGACTATATAAGGCTAATGCCTCATCTCCATCTGGTCTTCAATCCTGCTTCTTACCTCTGGAGGAACTTTGCTACAAACTGAAGCTCTGAACAAAGGACTGAATGACCCATCCCAGCTGGGGATGTTCCAGAGACTTGATTTGAACCTGCAGTTTATTCCATCGCTGCTGCAAGCCTGAACCAAGAACTTTGCCATTACTGTATGTAATTGATTCCATTTAACCAATTCTAACTCTCATCTCTATCTTTTTCCTTTTATCAATAAACCTTTAGATTTTAGATTCTAAAGGATTGGCAGCAGCGTGATTTGTGGGTAAGGTCTGATTTGTATATTGACCTGGGTCTGGGGCTTGGTCCTTTGGGATCAGGAGAACCTTTTTCTTTTACTGGGGTATTGGTTTTCATAACCATTTGCCCCCATAACGTGCGGCACTGGTGGTGATACTGGGAAACTGGAGTGTTAAGGAGATTGCTTGTGAGACTTGCGGTTAGCCAGTGGGGTGAGACCGAAGTCCTCCTAGTCTGGCTGGTTTGGTTTGCCTTAGAGGTGGAAAAACCCCAGCCTTGGGCTGTAACTGCCCTGTTTGAGCAATTTGTCCTGAGTTGGCGCTCTCAGTTGGGTTCCGCCAGAACCGCATTGTCTAGGGTTACCATATTTTGTGCCTCCAAATGGAGGACACCCCCAGGGGCCCCGCCCCCACCCCAACTCCGCCCCCTCCCAAAGTCTCCGCCCCCTCCCCTGCTTCCCGCGAACATTTGAGTCGCGGGAAGCCTGTAGCAGGTAAGGGGCGGTGTGGGGGGAGGAGGCGCGGCCCAGGCTGGCCCCCCGGCGGCTCCAGCGTGGGTCGGCTCGGGCCCTGGGGTGCCGGCCCCGGCCCACCACCCCTGGCCCGCCCAGCACTGCTGGCCCCCCGGACCCCCCGGCTCGCGGCCCAGCGGACCCCCCCGGCCCAGCGGCCCCGCGGCCCCCCCGGCTCGCGGCCCAGCGGACCCCCCGGCCCAGCGGACCCCCCGGCCCTGCGGAGCCCACGGGCCCGGACTGGCTCCCGGCCCCGCAGACCTCGCAGCCCCGTGGACCCCCCGGCTCCCGGACCAGCACCGCGCCCCCGGCTCCCCGCCCGGCCCCGCGCCCACCCCGGCCCGGCACCGCGCACCCGGCCGGGCTCGGCACCATGCCCCCGGCCCCGCGGCACCGGCCAAAGAGCCCTCCTGATTTTCCCGGACATGCCCGGCTTTTGGGGATTTCCCCCCGGACGGGGATTTGAGCCCCCAAAAGCCGGACATGTCCGGGAAAATCCGGACGTATGGTAACCCTAGCATTGTCACAGGGCTGATGCGTTAGAGCAGGGGGATTCTGAGCCAGGACTCCTGGGTTCTCTCCCCGGCTCTGGGAGGGGAGTGGGGGCTGGTGGGTTAGAGCAGGGGGGACTGGGAGGCAGGACTCCTGGGTTCTCCCTGCGGCTCTGGGAGGAGAGTGGGGGCTGGTGGGTTAGAGCAGAGGTGACTGGGAGCCAGGACTCCTGGGTTCTATCCCCAGCTCTGGGAGGAGAGTGGGGGCTGGTGGTTAGAGCAGGGGGGACTGGGAGGCAGGACTCCTGGGTTCTCCCTGCGGCTCTGGGAGGAGAGTGGGGGCTGGTGGGTTGGGGCGGGGAGCCAGGACTCCTGGGTTCTCTCCCCGGCTCTGGCGAGGCCATCTGGCCCAAGGCTGCACCCTCCGCAGCATCTTTTCCCTCCTCCAGGGGACGACGACGAGTTTGTGAACCCCCCCACTATGGTGGCCTACCTGAGCCAGACGCCCAACACCTACCACGTCATCCACGGCTACATTCGGAACCATTTGGCCGTGATGAGAAGCACGAAATATCGCCTTTCCTCCACCGTGTTCCCCCAGGACACGTACCCCGACTTCCCCTCCAGGGGCGGGTTCCTCATGCCCAGGGCCAGCGTTCCGGTCCTTGCCACGGCCTCCGAGCGCATCCCCGCCTACTTCGGCTTCCTGGTGCTGGCTGCCGGGCTGTGGTACCGGCACGATGACCGATTCCGGGTGTACGGCGTGCAGGATGAGCAGTGTCTGTACGCGGAGGCCTTCGTGGTGCATGGGGTGTCGCCGGGCAGGGTGGAGGAGGTGTGGAGAGGGTTGTACAAGGAGCGACAGTGTAACATGACGGCGCCTCTCCCCTCTTAGGGGTGCAGGGAATGGGGCAGGGGCCTGTCCCCTCTAGGGGGCGCCAGCTCCCACCTGGCCCCAGGGCAGGTACTGGCTGGTTTAGGGGAGTGGGGAATGGGGCACGGGGGCTTTTGCCAACTATCTGGATTAAATTTGATTACTTGTGCTCTACTTTTGACTAGTTATTGTCGGGGTTCAGAGTTTGCTGGGGCGGGGGGAGGGTGTCTCATAATTCTGGGAATTAAGCACAGGGCCCCTGTATCTCCCACTCCCCTGGGTCACCCCACTGCTGGCAGCCATCATTAGGTTTCAGAGTAAACACTCCCAAACTAAGACTCATCCGTGCGTGTGGTCAGCGTGACTAGAGCTCCGTGCCTCGGTGCGCAAAGGCAATGCCAGTAGGTGGCGCTGCTGCGCACGCAGCCTGGTGCCTTGAGTGTGTAGGACCCACAAAAATGGCTGCTTACTGGAAACGGGGAGGTGGGGAGCTGAGAAGGGCTCCATTGCGAAGCCCCCAATTGCTGCACAGCTGTGGCAAAGGGAAGCGGAGTCAAGGTAGAAACATGGCGCTGTTCACTCTAGTGCCTAATGATGGCTGATTTGAAGTGTCAGGGCAGATAAGGAATTTGAGGTATAAAATCCACCCCGCCCCCATACAGAACAAAGCTACCTCCCCCCCGCCCCGCCCATGACCCCGTTGCTAAGCGACGCAGGCTATCCAGCTGGCGGTTACATCCAGGTATTTATTGAAACGGAGCTGGGACCGACAAGGTGAAATGTACAAACAGTCGGCGGTGGGGGTGAGGTGGGGAATTCGGTGGCGGAGACTCGTATAAAAAACCCGAGGGGGTGGGGGGGTGAGAGGGGCAGTTTGTGGGGAACAGGGCGGGGGGCTTAAAACAAGGGGTGGGGCCGTCTCACTCAGAAGAAATCCACGTCTTCGGGGGCGTCCAGGTCTCTGTACTCGACGATCGCGCGGGGGTCGCCCCGGACCATCCTGGGGGGGGGGAAGAGACGGAGTGGGTGAGAGCCACGGGCCCGTTCTGCCCCATATCCACCCCCCCCCCACGCTGCTCTCCGATGGGTTCACCGGTCCCCACCTACCTGTTGCGCGGTTTGTTGAGGTAGCCGCCCTGCCCCCGGAAGGTGTCATAATTACCACGGCCGGCAGCGTAGGGGGCATGAGGGTAGGGGGGGCCGCCTGTGGGAGGGACAGACGGACACGTGTCAGCAGAGAAAACTCAGCACAATCTTCTTACCCAGGGACCCCTCGCCCGGCACTGAGATGCGGCCACCTCTGGGGTGGGGAACCCCTTGCCCAACACTCAATCCACACCCCGCTCCTGGCAGGAAGGGGCATCCCCTGCTGAACTCCGCATCCCAACTTACCACCGTATCCCATAATAGGCGGGCGCGGCTGTCCGTACGGCATCAGCCCCTGGGGTGTCTGGTGTGGGTAGGGCAGCCCAGGGGTGAGACCTGGAAGGAGGGGAAGAAAGGAAGGGCAGAGATGTAAGACACTGGGGTCCCAGCCCCCGCTCCCCTCCCAGAGCTGGGGAGAGAACCCAGGAGTCCTGGCTCCCAGCCCCCCTGCTCTAACCCACCAGCCCCCACTCCCCTCCCAGAGCCGGGGAGAGAACCCAGGAGTCCTGGCTCCCAGCCCCGCTGCTCTGACCCACCAGCCCCCACTCCCCTCCCAGAGCCGGGGAGAGAACCCAGGAGTCCTGGCTCCCAGCCCCGCTGCTCTGACCCACCAGCCCCCACTCCCCTCCCAGAGCTGGGGAGAGAACCCAGGAGTCCTGGCTCCCAACCCCCCTGCTCTAACCACCAGCCCCCACTCCCCTCCCAGAGCTGGGGAGAGAACCCAGGAGTCCTGGCTCCCAGCCCCCCCTGCTCTAACCACCGGCCCCCACTCCCCTCCCAGAGCCGGGGAGAGAACCCAGGAGTCCTGGCTCCCAGCCCCCCCTGCTCTAACCACCGGCCCCCACTCCCCTCCCAGAGCCGGGGAGAGAACCCAGGAGTTCTGGCTCCCAGCCCCCTTGCTTTCACTCCCCCATACAGCAAAGACCAGGATTCCCGTGTGAGACCCAGGAAGGCAGATGGGCCCCGAACCCCAGGGGCATGACACCCCACCACCCGCCATCTCCCGGGGGGGCGCCGCGTACCCTGCCCAGGTCCAGGGGGCTGGTTGGGTTTGATCTCGGGCAGCGCTGGGCGCTTGGCGTCCATGAGGAAGCTGTTGAAGAACGACACCTCCTTCTTCACCTCCTCGATCTTCTCCGCATGCTTGTTGAAGATGTGTTTGCGCACGAACTCGGGGCCCTGCCGGGGAGGGGGGTGAGACAGGGGTGAGTTGGGGAAACCGAGGCAGGGGAGTCCCTCACCCCCCCCCCCCCCGTTCTCCCACACACACCTTGAATTTCTTGCCGCTGAGCGGGCACAGCCATTTGTCCTTGCCCAGCTCCTGAGTGTTGGCCGTGACGAACTTCTCCACCTCCTGCTCGGGGTCCTTCTTACCCATCTTCTGGGCCTCCTCGTCTGACAGCGACTCCCGCACGGTGGAGAGCGGAGCCAGCTTCTCCTCGAAGGTCTTCTGCCACTCGGCCACTGCGGAGGGGACCCAGGAGCCCTGAGCGCTGGCCCCCTGGCTTGAACCGCTATCCCCCTACTGCCCTCCTAGAGCCAGAGGGAACCCAGGAGTCCTGGCTCCCAGCCCCCCTGCTCTAACCCACCAGCCCCCACTCCCCTCCCAGAGCAGGGGAGAGAACCCAGGAGTCCTGGCTCCCAGCCCCCCACTGCTCTAACCCACCAGCCCCCACTCCCTTCCCCGGTTGGGGGGGAACCCAGGCATCCAGCAGTACCTTCCCCGTGGCTGACACGGTTGGGGGGCATGGGCCCGCGCACGTGGATGATCCCGCAGCGGTTCGGCATCTCGTCCTCATTGAGATACTCCGAGGTGTTGTAATAATCCACCGAGTGCACGATCCGCAGGTAGAGAAGCAGCTTGTCCAGTACCTGGGGGCACGGGGGGTGTGTGTGTGTGTGTGTGTGTGTGAAGTGCGGAGCAGGGCCCGCGCCCCATGGAGGGGACAGGCCCCTGCCCCCCTGAGCCAGCCAATCCCTACCCTGGGGCTGGATGGGAGCCGGCGCCCCCCAGAGGGGACAGGCCCCTGCCCCATTCCCCGCCTCCCTGAGCCAGCCAGTCCCCGCCCTGGGGCCGGGGGGGAGCCGGCGCCCCCTAGAGGGGACAGGCCCCTGCCCCATTCCCCGTCCCCCTCACCTTGATGAGCTTCTCGTCCCTCTCCACGTTGATCTCTGCCGGGTTCCCCTCCTTGGGGGGCTCGTCGGCCGCCTCCCCCGTCTTGCCCAGCAGCTCCTCCTCCTCGGCGCTCACCTCCTCGATCAGGTAGTCCGTGATGTTCTTCAGGATGGGGTTCTGGGAGGGCAGGCTCTGGGGGGCCGGGGGGGACACGGGACAGGTGAGCGAAGGGGGGACCTCCCAGGAGCTCATGGGGTGCAGCTCCCTCTTTAGCCACCTCCCAGAAACCTATGGGGCGGAGCTCCCTCTTGAACCGCCTCCCAGAAGCCTGTGGGGTCATCCAGGAAGGCGAGGGAGGGGATAGACAGTCCCCATGGCCGTAGATCACGCCCCCAGAATCCTTTGCAGGGTCTCCATGGGATGCCGCGGTGTGAGGGGGAAGGCTGGTGGGAAGCAATGGGGCAGAGGCGTGACCCCCCCTCCCCGGATACTGACCGAGACCTGGGGGGCCTCACGGGGCTCCCCCGCCCCCCACAGCTGGGTGCGGTCGTCCAGGGTGTGGATGAGTTTGGCCGCCAGCTTGATGTCGTTGCGGACGATCTGCTTGTGCTGCGTGATGCCGTTGATGTTGCGGACGCGGCGGGTCAGGTCGCGGTTCACGCCGGGGCTCAGCTCGCACTCCCGCAGCTGGGGGGGAGACGCAGACTGAGCTGAGACGCGGCCTCCTCTGGGGTGGGGCAGCCGGTTACCCAGGGACCCCTCGCCCGGCGCTGAGATGCAGCCACCTCTGGGGCGGGGCGGCCGGTTACCCAGGGACCCCTCGCCCGGCGCTGAGATGCAGCCACCTCTGGGGCGGGGCAGCTGGTTACCCAGGGACCCCTCGCCCGGCGCTGAGACGCAGCCACCTCTGGGGCAGGACAGCCAGTTATACGGGGACCCCTCGCCCGGTGCTGAGGCAGCCAACTCTGGGGCAGGACAGCCAGTTATACGGGGACCCCTCGCCCGGCGCTGAGGCAGCCAACTCTGGGGCAGGGCGGCTGGTTACACAGGGACCCCTCGCCCGGCGCAGAGACGCACCCCCCAAATCTCCACTCAGGGGCGCAGCTTCCAACACCCCCCAACTGCCCCCCCCGCGTCGCAGCCTTACCCGGATGTTCTGCAGGCTCCAGCAGATCTCCTTGATGTTCACGCTCCGGTTGAAAGTCACCCAGCCCCTGCGGAAAAACCTGACGCACACGCCCGGAGTTAGCGCCCGGGTACAAGGGACCCCCCCGCAGCGCCCGCCTCTGCCCGGTTCCCCCCCAGGCGGATGCCACCTACCTCCTCTCGGGCTGGGGGTCGGACAGGGCCACGCGCATGAAGCCGGGGTACCGCTTGCAGAGCTGGGGGGACAGAGAGATGGGGGGTGTTAGGAAGGGGACTGGATCTATGCTCCCCCCGCTGCCGCCCCCCCAGAATATCAGCCCCCCCCCGCTCACCGCCACGATCTCGGCCTGGGAGATGTTGGGGGCGATGTTGCGCATGAACAGGGAGCAGGTCTTGTGGAGGGGGCGGGGTTTGCACTCCAAGCCGTCCTTCTCTTTGGCCTTCGTCGCCGCCGCCTCGTCCTCTTCCTCCTTCGCCTTCTTCTCCTCCTTGGGTTTCTCCTCTGCACCCCGTGCCACAGAGTTAGGGGGGCCAGCCCGTGTCCCGTTCCCTGCACCCCACCCCCTGAGCCAGCCAGTCCCCGCCCCACATCCCGTTCCCCGCCCCCCTGAGCCAGCCAGTCCCTGCCCCACATCCTGTTCCCCGCCCCCCTGAGCGAGCCAGTCCCCGCCCCACACCCCGATCCCCGCCCCCCTGAGCGAGCCAGTCCCCGCCCCACACCCCGATCCCCACCCCCCTGAGCGAGCCAGTCCCCGCCCCACACCCCGATCCCCGCCTCCCTGAGCGAGCCAGTCCCCGCCCCACACCCCGATCCCCGCCTCCCTGAGCGAGCCAGTCCCCGCCCCACACCCCGATCCCCGCCTCCCTGAGCGAGCCAGTCCCCGCCCCACACCCCGATCCCCGCCTCCCTGAGCGAGCCAGTCCCCGCCCCACACCCTGATCCCCGCCTCCCTGAGGAAGCCAGTCCCCGCCCCACATCCCGATCCCCGCCTCCCTGAGCGAGCCAGTCCCCGCCCCACATCCCGATCCCCGCCTCCCTGAGCGAGCCAGTCCCCGCCCCACATCCCGATCCCCACCTCCCTGAGCGAGCCAGTCCCCGCCCCACATCCCGATCCCCGCCTCCCTGAGCGAGCCAGTCCCCGCCCCATATCGCATTCCCCCACTCCCCTGAGCCAGCCAGGCCCTGCCCCATATCCAGTTCCCAACCCCCCTGAGCCAGACAGTCCCTGCCCTGGGGCTGGATGGGAGTCGGCGCCCCCTAGAGGGGACAGGCCCCTGCCCCATTCCCCACCCCCCTGAGCCAGACAGTCCCTGCCCTGGGGCTGGATGGGAGTCGGCGCCCCCTAGAGGGGACAGGCCCCTGCCCCATTCCCCACCCCCCTGAGCCAGACAGTCCCTGCCCTGGGGCTGGATGGGAGTCGGCGCCCCCTAGAGGGGACAGGCCCGTGCCCCATTCCCCACCTCCCTGAGCCAGACAGTCCCTGCCCTGGGGCTGGGTGGGAGCCGGCGCCCCCTAGAGGGGACAGGCCCCTGCCCCATTCCCCACCTCCCTGAGCCAGACAGTCCCTGCCCTGGGGCTGGGTGGGAGCTGATGCCCCCTACAGGGATAGCTCAGTGGTTTGAGCATTGGCCTGCTAAACCCAGGGTTGTGAGTTCAATCCTTGAGGGGGCCACTTGGGGATCTGGGGCAAAATCAGTACTTAGTCCTGCTAGTGAAGGCAGGGGGCTGGACTCAATGACCTTTCAAGGTCCCTTCCAGTTCTAGGCAATAGGATATCTCCATTAATTAATTTATTTAGAGGGGACAGGCCCCTGCCCCATTCCCCGCCCCCCCAAGGCAGCCAGTCCCCGCGCCGGGGAGGAGCCGGCGCCCCCTAGAGAGGACAGGCCCCTGCCGCATTCCCCGCCCCCCCAAGGCAGCCAGTCCCCGCGCCGGGGAGGAGCCGGCGCCCCCTAGAGGGGACAGGCCCCTGCGTCTCTCACCCTCCTTGCCCTCGGCGCGGCCGCTCTCGGACTCGGTCTCGGACTCGGAGACGCTCCCCTCGTCGTAGCTGTCGTCCCCGCTGCGCTTCCTCTTGCGCTTCTTGCTGGCCTGAAAGAAGAAGGGGGCGCCCGGTGAGCAGGAAAGGGGCGGAGCCTGCAGAAGGGGGGCGGAGCCTGCAGAAGGGGGGCGCACAGGGCAGGCAGGGACTGGCATGAAGGGCACAGGACTGAGGATACATGGGCGGGGCCAGTCAGGAGGGGGAGGAGCAAAGGGGACCAGGATGGGGTGGGGCTTAGGACCCACCTTTTTGGCCTCTTTCTCTGCTTCTTCCTCCTTCTCCGGCTTCTCCTCTTCCTCCTCGGAGGACTTCTTGGCTTTCTCCTCCACCGGCTCGTCGCCGTCAGCCTGGGGGAGCGGGGGGCACCCGTCAGAGACTCTGCACCCCCCCAACAAACCGGCCCTCCGCCCCGAGGGACCCCGCCTGCTTCCTCCCCTCCCCCCAGCTCCTTCGGATAGCACCCATCCCCCCGCGGGGAAACTGAGGCACGGGCGGAGCCGGGATGTGTCGGCTCCCCTGACCTTTTTGCCTTCTTCCTTCTTGTCCTCTTTGTCCGAGCCCTTGCGGTCGGCGTCGGACAGCCGGGCCTCATCCTTCTTCCCCGACTCGGTCTTGTCCTGCCTCTCCTCCTCTTCCTCCTGATCCAGGATCTTCAAGTCGTTCTCCGTGCCTCCCTCCATCTTGATAACAGCTGGAGAAGAAAAAGAAGAAAAAAAAATTGGTGTGGGTCAGTCTGGGGTCGTCGGCGTGGCTCAGAGGGGACCCCCCGCCCGCCACGGCCAAGTTGCTTCCCAAGAAGAGAAAAGAAACGGTGGATAAAAGAGCTACTACTGCTGCCGCCAGGGGAGGATCTCCCTTCAGCTCCAGCAGTAGAGGTGCCCGTCTTCAGACTCCACGGTCGGGCGTTTTGGATCCCTAGACGGACGGGGTCTTTGGATCCGAACAACGTGGGTTTCAGGGTGCCCCCCCTCCCCAATATCTTCGGAACCAAAGCCCGCCCATTCCAGGCCCCCCTTACCGGCGTCCAGCATCTTGACGATCGCGTTGGCCTTGTCGATATCCAGCTGCAAGCTCTCGAACCAGCCGTTGTCCATGAGGTAGAGGAAGACGCTGAGCCGGTTCTGCAGGGCGCCGTGGGCCTCCTGCTTCCTCTTCCCCGCTTCATCTGGGTGGTACTTGGAGCGAAACCTTCGGGAAGGGCGGGGGGAAAAGGCAGACGAGGAAAGATCAGAACGGGGTGCAGTGGAGGGAAGACGCCTCTAAAGGAGCTGCACATGCAGGTTGCATGGGAAAAAATTCGGGGCGGGGAGGACGGGGGGAAGCAGGGACAAGCCCCCGCCCCGGATCTTATTTATTGACGATTCGCGCCGGACACTGGTGAGGAAAAAATGAGATTTCACCACATCGGGGTTTTTTTGTAGCTACGCTCTAAGTTCGCTCCCAGGCACGTTTGATGGCCAAGTGCCTGGCAGATGACGTTCAAATTGGTTCCTCGCTCAGACTGCAAGCAAGCCGAGAGCGGGTCGGGGGGGGAGGGGGGTGTAGATTGAGGGTTTGGATGCCTGGGTTCGCTCCCCAGCTCTGGGAGGGGAGCTGGGACTCCTGGGTTCTCCCCCTGCTGTTTAGATGGGGAGCTCTTTGTGTTAACGATACCGAATCCCGGTTGGGATTGATTACCCATCGCTCTGCGGGGCAGAACGGGAGGCCAGATCCCCGCTGGAAGCCCTGGGACCTGGAACCTGTTCTTCGCTCCACTTCTAATCTCACGCCAATCGCTTCCCCTAGCCTTTGGCTAGCTGGAGGACATGGTCTCTGGGCCAGTGAATCTAGGTGACCCCTGGCTGGTCCCTAACACTTCCCACCTGTAGATTCAGTGTCCGGTCCAAACCGGGGGCTCAGATCTCGGTCGGGGGGAAGCTCTAAGGCCAACTGTAACACCGGAGTTTTACCACAATTTAGGTGCCTAACTCCCCTGGGTCTCCATGGGAATCAAGACGCCTAAATTCCTTGAAAGAAACCAAGATTCAGGGCCGGAATGTAAGCGCTGGCTTGTTTTGGCGCTGGTTTTCAAAGGGCAGGGGGGAATCAAGACCCCCCGTTCCCACCTCGGGGGAGCCCATTGTTTTCTCGTACTGTATTTGTTTTTTGTCTTTTTTTTAAAGAGTTGAGGTCCGATCGAATAAGACAGAACGTGTGTCATACATACACTCAGGATCAACTCCAGCTTTTTCCGATGGGAGCCTGAGAGATTCCTTCGGTGGGTTTTTAACCACTGGGCGCTTTGTTTTGGCTACGGAGTGACGGGCACTCGCTCTCTCTCGCCGGGCGGTTTAGTTAACCGAAAACAAAACAAAAAAATCCCGGGTCGGGTGGGTTTGTGTTTTTTTTCCGCGGCTCTGGCTGTCTGATTCCTGACCATTGTACATTCAGCTAGGCACTGCATTGTGCTCAGTGCTCGGCCCTGGCTATCTAGCTAAAAAAAGAAAAAAATCACGGGTGAGAGAGAGGAGCCGGAAGAAAAAACCAAAAAAAAAAATCAAGAGAGATTTATATTCTCCAGGCTGACGGCAAAAGTGACTTCTGATTTTGAATTCTCTTGATTCTGGCACTTGGGAGGAGGGGAGAAAAGGGTCAGTTAACAGTTATCAGCCACACACACACCCAAAAAAAAAAAAAAAAAAAAAAAAAAAAAGAAATTACGAGACGCCTGTAGGCTAGTGTCCAAGAACCACACGCAGAAGTAGCCACACAGACAACGCTCCTACATTCACTGCGGGGGGCGTCGGTACACCCAATTTGTCGGCAGGGGAAACTGAGGCATGGTGCATTATGCCCTTGCTCTAGGAGGGGAGTGGGGGCTGGTGGGTTAGAGCAGGGGGGCTGGGAGGTGGTGTTGTCTAGTGGCAAGGATTTAGGATGCCTGGGATCTATACCCAGCTCAGATACGTGGTTGTGGGCAAATCATGTCTTGTCCTGCCTCAGTTTCCCCTCCTGCCCTGTTGCCTGTCTGGACTGGAAACTCTGGGACAGGGACTCTTGCTTGCTGGTGTCTGGCACAAGCCCCTCCCCTCCCCCCCAATCTCAGTGAGGCCTGGTCATTGGTCATTCTCTGATGCAGCCAGCACAATGGGACCCCCAATCTCCTTGCTCTGGGGCTTCTAGCCACTACTGTAACATGTCCAACAAACCACGCCTGTTTTACAGAGAGGGAAACCGAGGCAGGGGGAGCCACTCCTCAGAATCGGGAGGGCTGGCTCCGACTCCCATATTCTCTCAGCGCTTGCCCACTCTGGGCCGATCCCAATCAGAACCCCGGCTCGCGAGCCCGCAACGCCAACGCCCCTTCAGGCGCGTGCAGGGCCAGGATCAGCTAACGGGGAGCATCCGGGCTGGGGAGACGGGGTGGGGGGCGTCTCTTCGCTCAAATGAACGAGGCGGTCTGCAAACAGCCGGGTTTTGAGGCATCAAAACTGAACAAAAAGGGCTTAAAATGCCCCCCACCGCCCTTTTCCATGGGGAAACCACAGGAGAGATCGGACCCCACAGACCTCTCGGGAACTGGCGCGGTCCCAGAGCTGGGATCGGGGAAATAGCTAAGAAGCTGGTGACAGAAGAGGCAAGGAAGGCTGACGTGGGGCCAGCTGCCCGGGGTTAGCCACACCCAGTTGGCCTTCGTTCTACGGCAGGGATCGGAACCACCAGGCCATTCGTGGCAACCCCCCGCCCCGGCCTGAGATCAGAACCGCTGGCCTGGGCATGGCAGCCTTCCCAGCTCCCCTCCACTGGATCAGAACCGCCTGGCAGACTCCCCCAACCCCGTCCAACCGGATCAGACCCCCCCACCCCCACCTCCTTGCGGCGTTGGGTCGGAACTGTGAATTTCAACCTCCTGCCCGTGCCCCAAAACTCCGGCCCCGCTGGGTCAGTCTGGTTCTGTCTCCGGCCCGGATCTCGCACACGCACGCACACGCACACTGACACGCACGGGAAGCCGGGGCCGTGCCCTGAGGCGGACGTACCACTCCTCGTCCTTGTGCGCCAAGAAGAAGTCCTGCATCTGCTGGCGCCGGAAATCCAGTTTGTAGTCGTTGTAGCGCTTGACGGCCTCCGTCTCGTCCACCGAGTCGTCCAGGGACAGCAGGAATTCCTTGAAACTCTTCATGACGGGCGGGGCAATGCCCACGTCCACCTCCGCAATGTTGCCTAGTCTGCTTGGGGTGGGGTGGGGGGGCGAGACCGTCAGTGTGCGCAGGGGAAGGCCGAGGTGGGGGAGGCAGGTTGGGAGGAGCAGGAAGTGGGCGATTTACCTGGCTTGGATGGGCAGGAGATGGTGCTGCTGCATCACGTGCATATCGGGGTGCGCCCAGGGCTGGGGGGGCCCGTAGGTGGGGCCGGCGGTCGCCCCGCTGTACGGCATCTCGTACCCGCTGTGGTAAGGGTCGGCGCTGTGCTCATCCCTGTGGGGGGATAGGTGAAGGGTCAAAGTCACTTTGGGCGAGGCTGGGGTCTGCTAGAAAGCTCCAGGGTGTAACCAGTTAGTTCATTTTACTGTTCATTTATGGTGTGCCTGCAAGACCTGACTTGGACTGTGTTCCTGTTGTCTGAATAAACCTGCTTTACTGGCTGGCTGAGAGTCATGGTGAATCGCAGGAAGCCGGGGGTGCAGGGTCTTGTGTCCCCCCACACTCCGTGACAGTTGCGAAGGCCAAAGACTATAATGGGGTTCACAAAAGAACTAGAGAAGTTCATGGAGGATGGGTCCATCAGTGGCTATTAGCCAGGCTGGGCAGGGATGATGTCCCTAGCCTCTGTTTGCCAGCAGCTGGGAATGGGCAACAGGGGATGGGTCGCTGGATGATTTCCTGTTCATCTGGGGCACCTGGCATTGGATACTGGCCTAGATGGACCTTTGGTCTGGCCGAGTACGGCCGTTCTTATGTTGGTTAATTATCTGTTACGTATCTAAGTAAATAGGGCTGAAACGCAAGGCCTGTCAGATTTTAGCTTAGTCATACTAGGCCTTAGAGTTAAGAAATACTTGGCATAAATCAGTGGTTCTCAACCAGTGTATGCATACCCCAAGGGGGTACGCAGAGGTCTCCCGGGGGTACATCCACAGGGGTCGGAAACCTGCGGCAAGCGTGCCAAAGGCAGCATGGGGGCTGATTTTTAGTGGCACGCTGCTGCCAGCCGGGGTCCTGGCCGCCAGCCCCGCTCAGCCCGCTGCCAGCCTGGATGGATGGTACCCAGGCCGGCAGTGGGCTGAGCGGGGCCGGAGGCCGGGACCGCGACTGGCAGGGGCTAACCGGTCTGGGGTTCCATCTGTTGCACACGCTGCCAGTCTGGCACGCGAAACCTTCAATCAATGAAGATTTGGCAACACCACTTCCCAAAGGCTGCCGACCCCTGCTCTAGAGATTTGCCGTGTGTTACAACAGGCTACATAAAAAGCACTAGCGAAGCCAGGACAAACTGAAATTTCCTACAGACACGGACTTGTTTATTCTGCTCCATACAGTAAGTCCAGTCTTTATAGTCCAATTGATTAGATGGTAACAATGAGAACGTCAGCAGCTTTTCAGTACTAGTGTGGCGGGGACGCTTCTGTGGTTTTATGTCTGATTTTGTAAGCACGTCATTTTAAAGTGAGGTGTAACTTGGGGGTACACAAGAGAAATCAGACTCCTGAAAGGGGGATGGTAGTCTGGAAAGGTTGCGAGCCACAGATATAAGTAAGTGACCAACGAATGACCCTATGCCACAAGATTACAGGGAAAAGATGTACACCTCTACTCCGATATAACGCTGTCCTTGGGAGCCAAAAAAATCTTACCGCGTTATAGGTGAAACCGCGTTATATCGAACTTGCTTTGATCTGCTGGAGCGCGCAGTCCCGCCCCCCCGGAGTGCTGCTTTACCGCGTTATATCAGGGTAGAGGTGTACTGTGAAAAATTGACCGTCAGGTTAATTTTGGATTACAAGATGCCCATTTTTTCCCTAACGCCTGCCCTGACCAATGTGTGTAAATGCTAATGAGACTCAAAGAAACCATAACCCTATGAAAAATGGGGTACCCCAATATTCTTGGGGGACAATACAAAGAAGGAAAAAATGTCAACGCTTTCACATGCAGACGGTAGGTGCAGTGAGAATCACAAGATAAAAGAAGCCAGCCAGATTGGACAGAGCAATCATGAGCGACTTCAGTGTCATATCATCAAAAACCCGGCCAACGACAGTTTTTGACTTCGAACGGGCACGTTCGGGGAGATGAAAGGAACTAGTCGAAGAAGTCGGCTGGGCTGAAAGAGCGCCAGGAGGCTCAGAACGCAAAAGCGATCTGAAACAAGGGGGGAAAACGTGTCAGGAAAGGCTCTAGGCCCGGCTGGATGAATAACGACCTCCGAGAAGTGAGGAGTTAGCAGAGAGCAGGGGATAACCAGCAAAGAAAGCGGTTAGGACTGAAGCGAGAATGGCTAAAAGTCCAGCTGGATAATAGTTGGTTTTTAAGCATTCCTCCCCAATTTGCATCATTTAACATTTTTCACAGTTGCGCAAAATTACGAGTTTTAAGCATTTTAAGTTTTATCCATTTAAATTTTCACAGTGGCAGGAAATGACGGGCTGAGATTCGAAAAGCGGAAGCTTGATCATTGTTAAAACTAGGGCTGCCGATTAATCGCAGTTAACTCAAAAAAATTAATCGCGATTAATCGCACTGTTAAACGAGAGAATCCCAACTGAAATGCATGAAATATTTTCAGATGTTTTTCTATATTTTCAAACACAATTATTTCTATTACAACACAGAATACAAAGTATACAGTGCTCACTTGATATGATTATTTTGATTACAAATATTTGCACTGTAAAAATGATAAACAAAAGAACTAGTTTTTTTCAATTCACCTCATACAAGTATTGTCGTGCAATCTCTTTGTCATGAAAGCGCAACTTACAAATGTAGATTTTCTTTGTTTGTTACATAACTGCACTCAAACAAAACAACCTCAAACTTTAGAGCCTGCAAATCCACACAGTCCTACTTCTTGTTCAGCCAATCGCTGAGACAAACTCCTCGGGGGAGAATTGTATGTTAAATTGGAGAAGATGGGAATCAATATGAAAATTGAAAGGTGGATAAGGAACTGGTTAAAGAAGAGACTACGATGGGTCATACGGAAAGGTGAACTGTCAGACTGGAGGGAGGTTACTAGTGGAGTTCTTCAGTGATCGGTTTTGGGACCAATCTTATTTAATCTTTTTATTACTGATCTTGGCAGAAAAAGTGGGAGTGTGCTGATAAAGTTTGCGGATGACACAAAGCTGGGAGGTATTGCCAATACAGAGAAGGATCAGGATATCCTACAGGAAGATATGGATGACCTTGTAAACTGGAGTAACAGTAATAGGATGAAATTTAATAATGAAAAGTGCAAGGTCATGCATTTAGGGATTAATAACAAGAACTATTGTTATAAACTGGGGACTCATCAGTTGGAAGTAACAGAGGAGCAGAAGGACCTCGGAGTATTGGTTGATCACAGGATGACTATGAGCCCCCAATGTGATATGGCCCTGAAAAAAGCTAATGGGGTCTTGGGATGCATCAGGCGAGGTATTTCCAGTAGAGATCAGGAGGTGTTAGTACCGTTATACAAGGCACTGGTGAGACCTCATCTGGAACACTGGGTGCAGTTCTGGTCTCCCATGTTTAGGAAGGATGAATTCAAACTGGAACGGGTACAGAGAAGGGCCACTAGGATGATCCGAGGAATGGAAAACCCGTCTTATGAAAGGAGACTCAAAGAGCTTGGCTTGCTTGGCCGAACCAAGAGAAGGCTGAGGGGAGATCTGATTGCTCACGCTCTCTCTCTCTTATATATATATATCTATATCTATCTATCTATCTCAGAGGGATAAATACCAGGGAGGGAGAGGAATTATTTAAGCTCAGTACCAACGTGGACACAAGAACAAATGGATATAAACTGGCCATCAGGAAGTTTAGACTTGAAATGAGACGAAGGTTTCTGACCATCCGAGGAGTGAAGTTCTGGAACAGCCTCCCAAGGGGAGCAGTGGGGCAAAAAGATTGGCAGAGGCCCTGGGGGGTTTTGCCTTCCTCTGCAGCGTGGGGCACGGGTCACTTGCTGGAGGATTCTCTGCACCTTGAAGTCTTTAAACCACGATTTGAGGACTTTAATGGCTCAGACACAGGTTAGGGGTTTGATACAGGAGTGGGTGGGTGAGATTCTGTGGCCTGCGTTGTGCAGGAGGTTAGACTAAGGTCAGAAGGTACCATTATGATCATCTAAAGTCTCAGTCTTCAGCTCTGTTTTCCCCACATTCTGCCATATATTTCATGTTCTAGCCGTCTCGGATGATGACCCAGCATGTTGTTTGATTTACAAACACTTTCCCAGCAGATCTGACAAAACGCAACGAAGGTACTGATGTGAGATTTCTAAAGATAGCTACAGCACTCGACCCAAGATTTAAGAATCGGAAGTGCCGTCCAAAATCTGAGAGGGACGACATGTGGAGCGTGCTTTCAGAATTGTTAAAAGAGCAACAGTCAGATGCAGAAACTACAGAACCCGAACCACCAAAAAAGAAAATTAACCCTCTGCTGGTGGCATCTGACTCAGATGATGAAAATGAACATGCATCAGTCCGCTCTGCTTTGGATTGTTATCGAGCAGAACCCGTCATCAGCATGGACGCATGTCCTCCAGAATGGTGGTTGAAGCATGACGGGACATATGAATCTTTAGTGCATCTAGCAGGTAAATACCTTGTGACGCCAGCTACAACAGTGCCGTGCGAACACCTGTTCTCACTCTCAGGTGACATTGTAAACAAGACGTGGGCAGCATTATCTCCTGCAAATTGTAACCAAACGTGTTTGTCTGAGCGATTGGCTGAAGTAGGACTTGCAGGCTCCAAAGTTTTACATTGTTTTATTTTTCACTGCAATTTTTTGTACATAATTCTAGATGTGTAAGTTCAGCTTTCATGATAAAGAGATTGCACTACAGTACTTGTATGAGGTGAATTGAAAAATACTATTTCTTTTGTTTTTTTAAAGTGCAAATACTCGTAATGAAAAATAAATATAAAGTGAGCACTGTACACTTTGTGTTGTAATTGAAATCAATATATTTGAAAATGGAGAAAACATCCAAAAATATTTAAATAAATGGTATTCCACATTATTAACAACGCAATTAATTGCACGGTTAATTTTTTTTAATTGCTTGACAGCCCTAGTTAAAACACAAATCATCAACGCTGTGTGACCAAATATACAAACTAAACATCCTTACATCGAACTGACTAGTTTTCAAGTAGTGTTTTTCTTCCTTTGCCTAGCTGTAAATTGCGATTATCATAAGCGATGGAAATGATTTTTCATCCCTCTCCGTGAAATGGACGCATGCAGATGAAAATCTAATCTTTCTGAGCCTGAAAGAGGGCATGACGGCAGTACGCCTGATGGAAAAGTGTGTCTAGAAAGGGAAGTCGCCCTCTCGGAGATGGAAGAAAAACGTAAGAGTTTAACACGCTCAAATCAGGGAGGAGCGGATAGTTTCCAGCACAGAATTCTGAAAGAACTGGCATGTGAGATGGTTAGTAGCAAAGATTTTTAATAAATTTATCTATTCAAGGATAGTACTGCATTAATGGCTAATGTTGTACCTACATTTAACAATGGATATGAGTCAACAATGCGCCCTTGTTGCCAAGAAGGCTAACGGCATTTTGGGCTGTATAAGTAGGGGCATTGCCAGCAGATCGAGGGATGTGATCGTTCCCCTCTATTCGACATTGGTGAGGCCTCATCTGGAGTACTGTGTCCAGTTTTGGGTCCCACACTACAAGGAGGATGTGGATAAATTGGAAAGAGGCCAGCGGAGGGCAACAAAAATGATTAGGGGGCTGGAGCACATGACTTATGAGGGGAGGCTGAGGGAACTGGGATTGTTTAGTCTGCAGACTAAAGAATGAGGGGGGATTTGATAGCTGCTTTCAACTACCTGAAGGGGGGTTCAAAAGAGGATGGATCTAGACTGTTCTCAGTGGTGGCAGATGACAGAACAAGGAGCAATGGTCTCATGTTGCAGTGGGGGAGGTCTAGGTTGGATATTAGGAAACACTATTTCACTAGGAGGGTGGTGAAGCACTGGAATGCGTTACCTAGGGAGGTGGTGGAATCTCCTTCCTTAGAGGTTTTTAAGGTCAGGCTTGACAAAGCCCTGGCTGGGATGATTTAGTTGGGGTTGGTCCTGCTTTGAGCAGGGGGTTGGACTAGATACCTCCTGAGGGCCTTCCAACCCTAAACTTCTATTATTCTAATGGGAGGGGGGTGATCTTTTTATTCTAACTTCCCTAATATGCAAGACTTTAGAACAAACTGGGAAGGAAAGAATTGAGAGAGAGAAACAGCAAAGGGGATATAACGCTGCACAGGTTTACAAAAGGTCGATCATCCGGCTTTCTCCCTTTGAGAAAAGGGCAGGGGAATAGATCAGTGTACTTGGATGTAAGCATCTGCTACGGTGCCACACGAGTTAAATCAGGGAAGGTGGGGATTAGTGCAAGAACTGGAAAGCAGACAAGGAACCGGCGGAAGGGGAGAAGGCAACGGGTTGTGTGGCAAGGGGAATTATCGGACTGGAGGGGAGGCTACTCACAAGAGTTCTTCAAGGATCGGTCTCGGGACAGAGCTTATTCAGAAGTTTTGTAAAGGATCTCAGCACAAGAAGTAGGAGGGTACTCATGAAATCTGGATCAGCACACAGGAAGAACTAAAAGGCGGGAGTGACAGAAACGGGCTGAAATTCAATAGTCCATAACAACAATTTCTGCTACAACCTGGGGCCTTGTCAGCCGGAAACAGCCGAGGCGGAGAGCAACCTGGGCGCACGGGCAATGAGCCACC
This sequence comes from Malaclemys terrapin pileata, assembly GCF_027887155.1. Taxonomy (NCBI): domain Eukaryota; kingdom Metazoa; phylum Chordata; order Testudines; family Emydidae; genus Malaclemys; species Malaclemys terrapin. The sequence continues at coordinate 2,229,321 of NC_071519.1, read as the reverse complement.
AACACGCCAAGACCAGGGAAATGGCAAAAATGCGATCTAGGCTGCATCGGGCCAGGTACTGCCAGGAGACCCAGCGAGAGAAATAGTCACGCCGTTGTGGAAGGCAGAGGGAAGCCCCCGTTTGGAATACCGGCCGCAAATCTGGTCCCCCAAAGTTCAAAAAAGACACATTCGAATGTGAATACTTGCAGAGAAGAGCCCCTAGGACGATGAGGGTGACGGAGGGGAGACTGGATGAATCTGACTCGTTTAGGTTCACAAACTGAACGGGAGCTGCTTGCTTTCTAGAAATACATTACGACAGGCGAAGAGCTATTGGCGCAAAAGGCCAGCGTTGGATAAACTGGCTGGGAACAAATTCAGGTGGGAAATACAAAGGTTTCTAACCATCAGAGGGGTGCGGTTCTGGCTCTGCCTCCCAATGCGAGTTGTGGGGGCAACCAGCTACGGGAGTTTTCAGAGAGTGCACAAACTTATCACCGGGCTGCTGGTGTTAGTGGGGGGCCGGACTTGGCAGCAGTGGGGGTCCCTTTATGTTCCTAACACTCATGCTTCAGGGCTCCAGCCAGCCAGTGTCTGAGGTCAGGAAGGTTTTGTTTTGGTTTTTTAAATAAAACCTCAATATATTCAGGGAGGTTATTTTTAAATTTCCTTCTTCTGAAGCATCAGGGATTTCCTTCTCTCGGGAGCTTGGCTGGCTGGTTCTTGCTCACACGCTCAGGGTCTAACGGATCACCTTCCTCTGCAGCATGGGGCACAGGATTATCTGGATCTCTCTCCTTTACTAGTCTCCCTCCGGCAGGTGACCCCGCCTGCTCTCTGCCTGGGGCACGTAACAGTCTAGCTTCCTATGGGGTGTGGGTGGCACGTGCGCCTGATGGGTCAGACCAGCCTCGACCGCCACGGGCCGGCCCAGCAGGGGGTCGCTCACTCACCAGTCCCGGCGCATGCGTTTCTGGGGCGGGCTGAGCTCGTGCCGGGGGGGAGAGAAACGCTCCCGGCGGTTGCGGTCATAGTCCCGGTACTCGCCCCGGCTCCGGCGCTCCCGGCCGCGGTCCCATTCCCTACGGGGGGCAGACGGGCCGATCACACCTTGATGTATCCTTCCGCCAGGGGAAGGCTGCACCCCGCCCTCCCGATATATCCTTCCGCCAGGGGACAGCTGCACCCCCCCCCAATATATCCCTCCGCCAGGGGACAGCTGCACACCCCCCCCCCCGATATATCCCCCCGCCAGGGGACAGCTGCACACCCCCCCCCGATATATCCCTCCGCCAGGGGACAGCTGCACCCCCCCCCCCGATATATCCCCCCGCCAGGGGACAGCTGCACCCCCCCCCCCCGATATATCCCTCCGCCAGGGGACAGCTGCACCCCGCCCCCCCGCTATACCCCCGCCAGGGGACAGCTGCGCCCCGCCCCTCCCCCCCGCTATATCCCCCCCAAGGGACAGCTGCGCCCCACCCCCCCGCTATATCCCCCGCCAGGGGACAGCTGCGCCCCTCCCCTACCACCCAGGGGACAGCTGCGCCCCGCCCCTCCCCCCCAAGGGACAGCCGCGCCCCGCCCCCCCCCGCTATATCCCCCCCCAGGGGACAGCTGCCCCCCCCCCGCACACGGGCTCGGCCCCGCCCCCACCTGTCGCTCCAGTCGTCCCGCCGCCGCTCGTCGCGCTCCCGGGACCGGTCATAGTCGCTCCGCTCGCGCCGGAACTTGTCGCGGCGCCGCCGGTCGTACTCGTCGTCGCTGTCGCCCATGGCGGGCGGGGCCGGTTACCCTGGAGACGGGCCCGGCGCCGCGGGTCTCGCTCTCGCTCTCGGCCCCACGCGCGCGCCCCGCCGGCTTCCCGCCGCCCGCCGGATGCAGGAGCCGGAAGCGGAAGTGGCGCCGGGCGGAGGAGCACCGGAAGTGGCGCCGGCGTGGCGCTCTGGAGCGGAACCGCCCTCTATGGCGCCTGAGCGGGGAAGAGGCAGGGGCCGGGCGCACTCTGCGCGGCGGGCATAAGGAACTCTATGGTGCGGGTGTAGGGGGGACGCTCTAGGAATTCGCGACTCTATGGTAAATGAGGCGGCTCGAGAGACGCTCTAGGGTGCGGCTGCAGCCTTCTATGGTGCAGGCGAGGGAGACACTCTGTAGGGCATGTGCCCTTCACTCTATGATCCGAGTGGAAGGGAGAGGCGTCGCTGGTGCAGGAAAAGGACAGTCTAGGTCGGGAGACCTCTATGGTGTGGGCGGCAGGGACGCTCTAGGTCGGGAGAAACTCTATCACACGTGCGAACGACGCCCTAGCACAAGGCGCCAACTCTATGTCCCGAGGAGGCGGCCCAGCCGGACGGGTCTCTGAGATGCGGGCGGACGTTCTAGGGCGGCGGGACTCTCTGATGCTGGGCAGGAGCGCCACTCTACACCACAGCCCAACTCTATGGTGCATCAGGGGACGCTCTAGGGTCAGAGCAGGGGGGGCTGGGAGCCCGGACTCCTGGGTTCTCTCCCCGGCTCTGGGAGGCGAGTGGGGGCTGGTGGTTAGAGCAGAGGGGGCTGGGAGCCAGGACTCCTGGGTTCTGTCCCCGGCTCTGGGAGGGGAGGGGGGCTGGGGGGTTAGAGCAGGGGGGGCTGGGAGCCCGGACTCCTGGGTTCTCTCCCCCCGGCGCTGGGAGGGGAGTGGGGGCTGGGGGATCAGAGCAGGGGGGCTGGGAGCCAGGACTCCTGGGTTCTCTCCCCGGCTCTGGGAGGGGAGCAGGGGCTGGTGGGTTAGAGGAGGGAGGGGAGTGGGGGCTGGGGGGTTGGAGCGGGGGGAGGCAGGACTCCTGGGTTCTCTCCTTGTGCTCAGTGGCCTCCCCCAGCCTTGTCTTCCTGGCCCCGAGCGGGAGGGGGACAAAGCACCCAGGCGGCTGTTTTATTAAAAATCCCAACATTTAATGTATTTCCAGTAAACAGTCAGACATTGCGAAACCTGGGGGTGGAAATCACAGATTTTAAGGGAAAATCCTCCCCCCACACACTGTGACCAAACCCCAGGCTGCCTTCACAGCACCTCTGGGGGACACCCCCACCTTACCGGGGGGGGGGGGGGGGGGAGAGAAGGAAGAAAAGGGAGCCACCCTCTTCCCCCCGGGCTGGAAACATACAAGGAGGCAAAAAGAAGGGGGACAGCATTGGCAGGCGGGGGAGGGGGCGCAGCAGCACATCACAGAGGGTCACTGGAGGTCCATGAGGTATCCCAGAATTCCCTGAGAAGAGGTGTGGGAGGGAGAGCGGCATTTCCCATCATCCTCCGAGGCGGATGCTCTGGATTATCTGGAAGATAGCTGGGGAGAAGGGGGCAGAGTGAGGCTGGTGTGGTGGCGGGGGCTCTCAGGGGCACAGCTTGGGGTAATGGGAGGGGCTTATTCTCAGGCTCCGCCCCCTCCAAAGGCCAGTTGGGTTGCGCACCTACTGCAGGGACGGGCAGGCAAGATCCAAAGGAACCTCAAGGAGACGAAGCCTTAATTCAGGGTTGGTCCCATTAGTAGGTTTCAGCGTCAACACACTGGCATGAAGCATCTGCCTGTCTCTAGCTCCCAACAGGAAATTTCGGGACTAACACGACACCTGTGGTGCATCAGGCTCCCCATTACTAGGTTCAAGAGTTAACACCACCATTGCCTTCATTCTTAGGTTCTCGGGTGGGGGGACACTCCTGCCTCTAGTCCCAATCATTGGTCCTGGGGCAAACAGCCCAGAGTCTGACCCTCTTGGATTCCCACTGTTAGCTCTCAGGGTAAACGCCGTCCAACGTACCAGGATGCTGTAATGATGAAGCAGCATAAACACCCCCCTGCAGCTCTGCCACCATTAGGCTTCAGGGTTAACACTCTAAATCCTTCCCAAGAACAGACCCCTCTGTCCCTAGGCCCCATCATCAGGATCCAGAGTGAACAGACCATCCTGCCCGACTCACCTGAGCCACACACCACGAACACGAAGAGGGCCAGCAGCCACGGCCCCACAGCGGCTTTCTCTTCTGGGGGGGCTTTCTGTGTGGGACAGAGAGAGCATTAGAGATGGGAACTCACCCCGCCCCCCAGCTCTGCCTGTGCCCCTCACTCCCGACCCGCAGCCCCTGCCAGCCCAGCCCTGCCCCCCCCCAGCTCTGCCGGTGCCCCTCACTCCCGACCCGCAGCCCCTGCCAGCCCAGCCCTGCCCCCCCCAGCTCTGCCAGTGCCCCTCACTCCCGACCCGCAGCCCCTGCCAGCCCAGCCCTGCCCCCCCCCAGCTCTGCCGGTGCCCCTCACTCCCGACCCGCAGCCCCTGCCAGCCCAGCCCTGCCCCCCCCAGCTCTGCCGGTGCCCCTCACTCCCGACCCGCAGCCTCTGCCAGCCCAGCCCTGCCCCCCCCAGCTCTGCCGGTGCCCCTCACTCCCGACCCGCAGCCTCTGCCAGCCCAGCCCTGCCCCCCCCAGCCCTGCCGGTGCCCCTCACTCCCGACCCGCAGCCTCTGCCAGCCCAGCCCTGCCCCCCCCAGCCCTGCCGGTGCCCCTCACTCCCGACCCGCAGCCCCCGCCAGCCCAGCCCTGCCCCCCCCAGCTCTGCCGGTGCCCCTCACTCCCGACCCGCAGCCCCTGCCAGCCCGGCCCTGCCCCCCCCAGCCCCGCCCCTCACTGCCGGCCCGCAGGCCCGTACCGGGGCGCGGTGCAGGCCGCCCCGCTGGGTGATGCTCTTGCTGTGTCTCTCGTTCGCTACCCTCATGCGCTGCACCCCGGACATGGTCCCGCCGGACCCCCCCGGCGCCCCGGACTGGCTTAGACGCTGCGTCACTAACCGCGCATGCGCCAGCAACGGAGGACGAAAAAAGTCGCGCGGCGCGCCAAGGCGCATGCTCCGCACTCACAAGAGACGGAAGCGACGGGGCGGCCCTTGCGCGTGCCTGACGTGGCGAACTTTGGTCGCGCACGTGACGTCTTTAGACCGCGCTCATCCGCCGGCGGTCACTACTGCGCATGTCCGCCACGGGTAGCGTCAGGCCCCGGGAGGACGTCACTGATCAGGTGACAGGAGAGACGCCATTTTGGAACATCTCCTCTAATAAGCACGCGCAAAGGCTTGGCGCCAAGCAGAACGCAGTCATTGGTCCCCCCCACACACGTGTTCTGCTGCATCACGTGACAGGCGACAGGCGAAGCCATTTTGCTCTGTACCCCCATGGGCGCGGCCATCTTTGTTTCTCTGGCCTGGGGGCTTCCATGGGTCACGTGTTTCAGACCGTGATGCCAACCTGGTGGAGGCCATATTGTCTCCCAGTTGTCATGTGATAAAGGGAAATAAAGAGCCCCGCCCCTTATGAAAATAAAGTGGTGGGAATCGAGGAGTTCTCTCTTCCCCCACTCCCCTCCCAGAGCCCGGGAGAGAACCCAGGAGTCCTGGCTCCCAGCCCCCCCTGCTCTAACCCACCAGCCCCCACTCCCCTCCCAGAGCCGGGGAGAGAACCCAGGAGTCCTGGCTCCCAGCCCCCCCCTGCTCTAACCACCAGCCCCCACTCCCCTCCCAGAGCCGGGGAGAGAACCCAGGCGTCCTGGTTCCCAGCGCCCCCTGCTCTGACCCACCAGCCCCCACTCCCCTCCCAGAGCTGGGAGAGAACCCAGGAGTCCTAGCTCCCAGCCCCCCCTGCTCTAACCACTAGACCCCATTCCCCTCCCAGAGCCGGGGAGAGAACCCAGGAGTCCTGGCTCCCAGCCCCCCCTGCTCTAACCCCCCCAACCCCCACTCCCCTCCCAGAGCCAGGGAGAGAACCCAGGAGTCCTGGCTCCCAGCCCCCTCTGCTCTGACCCACCAGCCCCCACTCCCCTCCCAGAGCCGGGGAGAGAACCCAGGAGTCCAGGCTACCTGCCTCCCCTGCTCTACATAGATTTGGGCTGTTTGGGGTTATTTGTCCCTAAATTCACGGAGGCCACAAGAAGATCACATGCCCCCCGCCTCTCCAACCCCCCCCCCCCGAAGATCTGCCAGCCCCTCCCTTCCCCGGTGTAATCTGACAGTCAGCAGAATCTATTATGTTTTATTTTTTCCTCTGTCCAGGAAATTCCTCCTCTGGTGCCAGACATTCATCTGCCCAGATAATTGTTAGCTTCCTGCAGGGCTGGGGGAGCCAGGGGAGGTGTGATTCCTCGCCCAGCGCTGAGATGCGCTCATCTCTGGGGCGGGACAGCTGGTTATCCAGGGACCCCTCGCCCGGTGCTGAGATGCGCCCACCTCTGGGGCGGGGCGGCTGGTTATCCGGGGACCCCTCGCCCAGCGCTGAGATGCGCCCACCTCTGGGGTGGGGCGCAGCTGCTCTGTTCTGGAAGAGGCCAGGGCTGGAGTAGCTGGAGCCGTGGGCAGGGTAGGGGCTGCGGGCCTGGCGGAGCCGGAGAAGCTGGGGAAATGAGGTGTCACATCCTGCCCTGACCCCGCTCCCCTCCCACGGAAACAGCAGAACAAAGCGAGTTTCCTGACTGCCCAGAGAATAGAAACCAGGAGCAGGGACCAATGGGTCGAGCAGGCGGGCTGGGAGCCCGGACGCTTGGGTTCTGGGCCTTGCCATGACTGCCCGTGCTGGGCAGGAGCCCCCCTGGGAGCTGGGAGGTGCCCAGGGGCTGAGAGAGAGTGTCCAGGCCCCTTGGCTCCCCCCCATCCCGGCACTGGCCTGGGGGGCGCGTTGCGGGAGGGGGAGGGGGGGCTGTGGTTCGCTCTTCTCTGAGCACGTTTCCTGCTTGGCTCCAGCCAGCCCAAGAAAAACAGGCCCTGGAGAGCCCATGTGGTGGCAGGGCAAGGGGGGCAGACCTGAGAGAAGCTAGGAGGGAATCCGGTCTCTGCACCCCATCTGTAGGCAGATGTTACCCACCACAGAGCTGGGGAGAGAACCCAGGCGTCCGGGCTGCCCGGCTGAGATCAGGGGTGGTTATAACAGCTGGGGTCACCGGGCAGGGAGCTGTGAGGGTGGTGCTGGCCCTGGGCCCCACAGTGGGGAGTGTGGGGGGGAAGAGGGGTGGGGAGGATGGAGATTTTATACCCATCTCAGCACAGACTGCCGTGTGACTAGCCGGGGAGGGTCGGGAGGGGCCGTGCGTAGAGGGGGCTGTGGGGCGGGTTATGGGGGCCGTGTCCTCGCTGTCCCCCCCCCCAACAGAGACCTGTTGGTCCTGGGAGCCAGCCCAATGAACGCTCATTTCCCAGAAGCTCGTTATCCCCGATCCTGCCCCCAGCCCCATGGAAACTCCCCCCTCCCCCAGGGTCCCTGGGAGGCACCAGATAGACTCTGCCCCCTTCCCTCCCCCCCCCCCCCCCCCAGCTCCCACGGCCTTATCTCCCCGCCCGGCCCTGCCTGGCCAGAGGGGTCAGGAAACAGACCCCTTGGGCGGGGGGTCTGGAGCTCAACCCCTTCACCCCAAGGAGGGGCAGAGGCTGCCGAGATAGATTAATTCCAGGCCATGCTGGGGGTTGGGGGGAGCCTGGCTGCTTCAATCGCCCTATAAATCGGGGCTGCTTCCAATTAAAACGGGGGGGGGGCAGGGCTGCGGGTCGGGAGTGAGGGGCACCAGAAGAGTTGGGGGGGGGGTCGGGCAGGGATGTCCCTTCATTTGTCGGACACATCTGCCCAGATGTTCCTCATCTGGCCACATTGGCTCCCAACCCCCTCACTACTCTGACCACTAGACCCCACTCCCCTCCCAGAGCTGGGGAGAGAACCCAGGAGTCCTGGCTCCGAACCCCCCCCCCCCGCTCTAACCCACCAGCCCCTGCTCCCCTCCCAGAGCCGGGGGAGAACCCAGGAGTCCTGGCTCCCAACCCCCCCTGCTCTAACCCACCAGTCCCCACTCACCTCCCAGAGCCAGGGAGGGAACCCAGGAGTCCTGGCTCCGAGCCCCCCTCCACATTTCATCGTCCACCTCTGACCAGGGAATCATGTGAAGAGTTGCCCCCCCCCATCTCTGGGCCCCCCCATCTCTGCCAGTGCCCCTCACTCCCGACCCGCAGCCCCTGCCACCCAGCCCTGGGTTGCTAGAAGGGAAGTGTTGGGGGGCAGATGTGAGGGGGGAGGGTGGGTTCTGCGTTCTCAGTAGCGAGGGGACGTGGGACCCCTCGCCCAGGGCTGTGATGCGCCCACCTCTGGGGGGGCGGCTGGTTACCCGGGGACCCCTCGCCCAGCGCTGAGATTCAGCCACATCACCCTCGGGTGTCGGCAGTACAGGGGTTTTGACACATGTTCCCATGGCAGCCAGCGGGGGGATACGCCCACTTCACTGCACCTCCCTCCGTAACGCACACCCAGAGCACAACACAACACAACACGCTGTGCTGCTCCCTGGCACATCGAACCATAGACTATCGGTGTGGAAGGGATCTCGGGGGTGTCTAGTCCAACCCCCTGCTCAAAGCAGGACCAACACCCACACATAGAGCCTGCAACAACCCCTATACATACACACAGACACAGATAAGACAACACAACACCTCGCGCTGCCCCTTGTACACACAGCACAGCCTACAACAATCCCTACACACACACACACACACACACACAGCCTGCTACAACCCCTGTATAGAGACACACAACACACAACACACTACATCGTGCTGCCCTGGTACACACAGTGCACCCTGCAACAATCCCTCTACACACACACACACACACACACAGCCTGCAACAACTCCTGTACACACACACACACACACACAGAGCCTGCAACAACCTCTGTACATACACACACAGACACACATAACATATCACAACACCTCACACTACCCCTTGTACACACAGCACAGCCTGCAACAACCCCTCTACACACACACACACACACACACACACACAGCCTGCTACAACCCCAGTACATACACACACAGAAACACGCAACACAACACATCCCGGTGTCCTGGTATACACAGCGCAGCCTGCAACAACCCTACACACACACAGCCTGCTACAACACCTGTACACACACACATAGACACACACAACACAACACATCGCGCTGCCCCGCTACACACAGCGCATCCTGCAACAACCCTCTACACACACACACACACACACACACACAGACACGAGCCCTACGCCCCCCCTTGTCCCCCCCATTGTGTAAACACCCCCCACACCCCGCCCCTCCCGCAGACCCCTCCCCTCCCTCCCGCAGCGGGCTCAGAAAGTTGCGAGCCGCAGCCCGGGGTGAGCGGGGGGAACTGGGGGGCTGCGCGGGGGGTTGGGGGGATCCCCAGGGCGGGAGTGAAAGTGGGGGGCCTGGGGGGGATTTTCACCCTCACCGCTCTGCACCCGGAAGCTCAGGACAGGGTCCCGGGGCAGCGACTTGCGGCTGGGGGGCGGGTTTGCAAAGCTTTGGGGTCCCCCCAGCCAGGATGTCGGGGTGCTGTCGGCCAGGGCGAAGACTCATTCTGGGGGGCCCCTAAGATTTTGGGGGGTGGGGCTGAGTTGTGCGCAGATCCGGTGTGTGTGTGTGTGAAACTTATTGCAAAGAGTTTGCGGAAAGTAGTTTTTTGGGGGGGCGGCTTCTCGCAAAGATCCAGGGGTCCCCCTGGAGGCTTTGGGGGTTGCAAAGGTTGGGGGATCTTTGCCGAGGCTTAGGGGTGCAGCGTTGGTGGGCGGGATTTCCGGGGGAGGGGAGACTACAGCTCGGCCAAGAGTTTCGGGGGGGTTCTCAGAAAGATTGGGGGGCCCCTTTGAAGGAGCCATTTTGGGGGACTGGGCAGAGCTTTTCGGGGGCACATCTTCAAAAGCCAGGTGGGCCAGGTGTGAGGGAAAGGGGGGCTCACCGGCCAGAGGCAGTGCTAGCCCATTTTGGGGGTCCCTATATATTTTGGGGGGCCCAAAATATTGGGGTCTCGCTTGAGTTGCACGGGGCCCTGAGCAATTGCTTAGTCTGCTGACGCCTGGCTCCGGCTTGGCTTAGTTTTGCAAACGTTTGGGGGGGGCTGCAGATTTCGGGGGACCAGGGAGGAAATAGGGGGTGCTTCTTGCAAAGAGCTGGAAGGGAGGGCAGGCTCCCAAACCAAGCGCTGATGCCTTCCCCCTGCCTGGATACTAGTTGTTTTTTTTCTTTCCCTCTTTTTCCAGCTGCCTCCAAAAATCTTGGGGTTCCCCCTTCCCTCCAATGTCTGCAGTTCCTGGGCTTCCTTTGTCCATGGGGCCAGGCCTCTTCACCCCACTCAGGACCGGCTCGTGGGAGTGCGTCTAGTCCGGCCGGGCCGCTTCGGTTTTCTGGACTAGCCCATTGTTTCAGGATTGTTTCGGGACCAGCTATTCCAGAGACGGGCCCTTTGCCGGGGGTCCCCGACTCGAGAGGTTTCCGGACCCGCTGCTCCAGACCTAAGACTTTTCGGGAGCGCCGAGACGCCGGACTTTTTTAGGGGATCCCGGCTCAGGAATTTCTCCAGAACCAACTTTTTCCCTGGGCCGGAAAGTTTTGGAGAATCCAGTTTTTCTAGCCATACGGAGTTTGGCTCCATTGATTTGCTAGAGTCCATGTTTGTAGGGAAACTTGGTTCCCGCCCCAGACAAGAAACTTATTTTTGAGATTATTCTTTCTAGATTGCGAGGCAAATCTGGGTTTGTTCCCACCCCCCTTGACTGGGGAGAAATCTGGGTTATTTTTATACCTTGGGGTGAGAACTGGGTTTAATATTTCTAGACGAGAAGAAATCTCAGTTTAATTTTTCTGGATCAGGAAGAAATCTGGGTTTAATTTTCTTGGATCAGGGCAAAATCTGGATGTATTTTTTTTCTAGATTGGGAAGAAATCTGGGTTTATTTTTCCTAGATTGGGGAGAAATCTAAGTTATTTTTTTCTGGATCGGGGCAAAATCTGGGTTTATTGTTTCTGGACTGGGATGAAATCTGGGTTTAACTTTTTCTAGATTGCAGATAAATCTAGGTTTAATTTTTCTGGATCAGGAAGAAATCCGGGTTAATTTTTCTGGATCAGGGCGAAATCTGGGTTTAATAATTTTTCTGGATGGGGATGAAATCAGGATTTAATTGTTTCTAGATTGGGGAGAAATCTGGGTTTATTTTTCTGGATCTGGGTGATTTCTGGTTTTTTTTTTTTAGATTGGGGCGGGGAAAAGCAGGGTTTCCTTTTTCAAGAGTTGGGGGAATCAGGGAGTCAGACAAATGTGTCAAGTATCGGGGGTAGCCGTGTTAGTCTGTATCTACAAAAACAACAAGGAGTCTGGTGGCACCTTAAAGATTCACAGATTTATTTGGGCATAAGCTTTCGTGGGTAAAAACCTCACTTCTTCAGATGCATCTGAAGAAGTGAGACAAATGTGAGGAGTTAAAACTTTCTAGACCGGGCAAAAATGGAGCATTAAAAATTTTGGAGCTTAGGAGACATTTTGGGGTTTCCATTTTTGTAGACTGGGGAAAAAAGTGATTGTTTCCCTCTACATTAGGGGAAAATGGGGTGTCCATTTTGTGCTCGACAAAAGGCACTTGGGGGCTTGGTTTTTCCAGATTAGGGACATTTTGGGGGGTTCATTTGCTTGTTAGCCTAGGGAGAATTTCCTCTAGATTAGAAAAAAATTGTGGAGTGAGGGAGTTGATTTTTCCATGCCAGAAATTTATTCACAGGTTAATCTTTTCCAGACTTGGTCATTTATTAGGATGTAAATATTCTGGTGGGTCGAATTTTCAGGCTATCTGGGGGTAGCAGAGTCCTTCCAGAGAGAGGAAAATCCGGGGGATTCACTTGTCCCAGATCAAGGCGGTTTGGGGTGCCATTTTTCCAGGCAAAAGATTATTTTTCTGGAGTAAAGTTTCCCCGATTGGGAATTTACTCCCCCCCCCTCCCCCCACTCCCCGTTGGTTGATCAGGATTTCGCGACAGCAGCTTTCCCCCTGCCAAGGAATTCGGGACTGACCCCAACCATGGAGGTTTGGCTTCTTTGTCTCTGGATTCCCCTCACTCAGGCGGTGGAAGGTGAGTGAAAATTGGGGGGATTTAGTAGGTTTCTGTGTCTTTGGGAGCCAGGACGCCTGGGTTCTCTCCCCGGCTCTGGGAGCGGAGTGGGGGCTGGTGGGTCAGAGCAGGGGGGGCTGGGAGCCAGGACTCCTGGGTTCTCGTCCCACATGCCCCGTCTGCCCACCTCTTTCCTGAGTTTTGATTGACTGCGTTTTTTACACTAACAAAAAGTGGGTTTGGGAAAGTACTTTCTTTCTTTCTTTCTTTCTTTCTTTCTTTCTTTCTTTCGCGCAAGATCTGCTGCAGAAAAGAAGCAGAGCGTGAAAGCAGCTTGTTGAAAGAGACAACAGGCCTGGAAAGAAAAGTGAAGGAAAACAAGAAAAAAGAAAGAAAACAACAACCCACCACCCACCCTCTTCCACTCTTGTCTTTCTCTGCTTCCTGGTCTTTCTTCCTCGGGGTTTGTTCCGCCAAGCAAACATTTTTTTGCCTTTGAAAACTTTGTGTCCCTGCTGCCCAGCTCCTGCGACAGACTTTTCTCCTTCATTAGCCCCTGTCTCGCTCCCTCTTTCTCCCGGCCCCCCATAAGGCCTGTGCAGATGTATCTTACTCCTGTCTTTGGCTCTGTCCCTTTCTCCCCCAGCCTTTCAGCCCAGGACTCCTGGGTTCTCTCCCCGGCTCTGGGAGGGGAGTGGGGGCTGGTGGTTAGAGCAGGGGGGCTGGGAGCCAGGACTCCTGGGTTCTCTCCCCTCCTTGCCCACAAATTTAACCCCTTTCTCCCGCCCCCAATTCTTTGGGGGGCTGGCGGGATTCGAACTTGCAGCCCGGGGCCCAGGCTGCAAATCAGGAGAGAACCCAGGCGTCCTGGCTCCCAGCCGTCTCCTGCTTGGAACAACCCACCCTGTTCTGGGAAGCCGGGCGGGCGCAGCGGCCGGGAGTTCGTTCACATCTGGCATGGATTTAGCCCAGGACAGAGGAGAACACAGATTTGAGGGGGAGGGGTCACGGTCTGGCAGCTGGAGCTGGGAGGCCCAGCTGGGGATGGGGGGGCTGGAGCTGAGGCCGGGTGGGAGCCGGTGCCCCCTAGAGGGGACAGGTCCCTGCCCCATTCCCCGCGCCCCTGAGCCAGCCAGTCCCTGCCCTGGGGCCGGGTGGGAGCCAGCGCCCCCTAGAGGGGACAGGTCCCTGCCCCATTCCCCACCCCCCTGAGCCAGCCAGTCCCTGGCCTGGGGCCGGGTGGGAGCCGGCGCCCCCTAGAGGGGACAGGTCCCTGCCCCATTCCCTGCCCCCCTGACCCAGCCAGTCCCCGTCCTGGAGTCCAGACAGTTGCTGGTTTCCCCGTGTGGCCCCCGAGTGGGACAGAAGCCTCGCACGGCCGTGCAAGCGTGCAGCACCAGAGCCATGCGAAGGAGGCCGCGGCCTGCAGGAAAGCGAGACAGGCGTCTCCGTGTGCTCCTGGGAAGGCCTCTGTGTACCTCAGGCGTATGCGGCTTCCCTGAGGCGGACCCTCAGATTCACCCTGTAATGACCCATCACCCACCATCCCACAGAACCTGTGTGCACAGGTCGGAGGGGGGGGGCCAAGAATTCTGTCTGCATGGGAAGGATTCAGGGGTTCGCTCCCCGGCTCTGGGAGGGGAGAGGGGGCTGGGAGCCAGGACTCCTGGGTTCGCTCCCCGGCTCTGGGAGGGGAGCGGGGGCAGGTGGGTTAGAGCAGGGGGGGCTGGGAGCCAGGACTCCTGGGTTCGCTCCCCGGCTCTGGGAGGGGAGCGGGGGCAGGTGGGTTAGAGCAGGGGGGGCTGGGAGCCAGGACTCCTGGGTTCGCTCCCCGGCTCTGGGAGGGGAGTGGGGGCTGGTGGGTTAGAGCAGGGGGGGCTGGGAGCCAGGACTCCTGGGTTCTTTCCCCGGCTCTGGGAGGGAGTGGGAGCTGGTGGGTTAGAGCAGGGGGTGCTGGGAGCCAGGACTCCTGGGTTCTCTCCCCGGCTCTGGAGGGGAGCGGGGGCTGGTGGGTTAGAGCAGGGGGGCTGGGAGCCAGGACTCCTGGGTTCTCCGCCCCTCACTCCAGACACTAACCTTCCCCCACCCCCCTTTCTCTGTCTCCCAGAGACCTTGCTGAACACCCGGCTGGAGACGTCGGATCTGAAGTGGACGACGTACCCCCAGACGGACGGCCAGGTGAGAGGGCTGGCGGGAAGCGGGTGGCAGGTGGGGGCCGGGGGGAGGAGGGCTGGGAAGAGGGGTCAGATATTGTGTGGGAGGGGGCCAGGCGGGTCGCAGGCTCTGTGAGATGGGGGGATCCCAGGTATGGGGGAGCACGGTGGGTTCTGGGGAGGTGGGGGGAGTGTGGGGGCAAGTTTTTTTGGGGGGCTGTGGAGGAATAGGGGGTGCTGGGTGTCTGGCCCCCCCACTGACTGAACTCTATTCCCCCCCATGTTCTCTGCCCCGTCTCCTCCCTCTGCCCCCATCCCCCATCTCTCCCACCCCCTGCCCCATCTCTGAATTCCCTGTTCTCTGCCCCCTGCACCGTCTTTCCCCTCCCTTTCTCCCACCCTCGTAATGCCTCTGCACTCCCCTTTTCCTGCTCCCCCTCTTTCTCTGGCCCCCCATCCCCTGCCCCCTCTCTGCCCCATCTCCTCCTCCTGCACCCCATCTCCCCCTGCACCCCATTCCCATCTCCTCCTGCACCCCATCTCTGAATTGCTTGCTCTCTGCCCCTGTCTCCTACCCCTGCACCCCATCCCCCATTTCCCCGTATCCCCCATCGCCAAATTCCCTGTTCTCTGCCCCCTGCACTCCATCTCCCCCTGCACCCCATCTTTCCCATCCCTTTCTCCCACCCTTGTAATGCCTCTGCACCCCCCTTTTCCTGCACCCCCTCTTTCCCTGGCCCCCCATCCCCTGTCCCCTCTCTGCCCCGTCTCCTCCCCTGCACCCCATCCCCCATCTCTCCTACCCCCCTGCACCCCATCTCCCCCTGCACCCCATCCCCCATCTCCCCATATCCCCATCTCCAAATTCCCTGCTCTCTGCCCCCTGAACCCCATCTCCCCCTGCACCCCGTCTTTCCCCTCTCTCCATCCTTTCTTTCTCCCACCCTTCTTTGCACCCCTGCCCCCCCCCGTGCCCCCTGGCAGTGGGAGGAGCTGAGCGGGCTGGACGAGGAACGCCAGCACTCGGTGCGCACGTTCGAGGTGTGCGCGGTGGAGGGGCCGGGCCGGGAGGCCTGGCTACGCAGCGGTTTCGTGCCGCGCCGGGGGGCAGCCCACGTCTACGCCGAGCTGCGCTACACGGTGGTGGAGTGTTTCTCCCTCCCGCGCCCGGCCCGGGCCTGCAAGGAGACCTTCAATGTCTTCTTCTACGAGGCCGAGCGGGACCTGGCCACGGCCACCGACCCGCCCTGGCTGGAGAACCCCTGGGTCAAAGTGGACACGGTGGCGGCCGAGCACCTGACCCGCAAACGCCCGGGGGCCGAGGCCACAGGGAAAGTGAATGTCAAGACCCTGCGGCTTGGGCCGCTCACCAAAGCCGGCTTCTACGTGGCCTTCCAGGACCAGGGCGCCTGCATGGCCCTGCTGGGCGTCCGGCTCTACTTCCAGAAGTGCCCGGGGGCCGTGGCCCGCCTGGCCGCCTTCCCGGAGACGGTGCCCCGGGAGCTGGTGACGCCCGTGGCCGGCGCCTGCGTGGCCGGGGCCGAGCCAGAGGGGCCCGGGCCCCTCAGCATGTACTGTCGGGAGGACGGGCGCTGGGCCGAGCACGCGCCCGCCGGCTGCGTCTGCCTGGCCGGGCACGAGACCGCCGAGGGGAACACGCAGTGCCGAGGTGAGGTGCCCGGACACCAGGGTTCTGCGGGGAATGGGGAGCGGATGCGGGGCTCCGAGGTGGCCCGGATGCCTGGGTTCCCAGGATGGGGAGTTGGATGCCTGGATTCTGGGGGCGGGGGCGACCCGGATGCCTGGGTTCCCGGGATGGGGAGTTGGATGCCTGGGTTCTGAGCTGGCCCGGATGCCTGGGTTCCGGGGTCCAGCTGCTGGGGTTCCGGGGGGGGCTGGTCACTCAGGTTCTGGAGCAGCTGGACGCTCGGGTTCTGGGGGGGCCCGGATGCCTGGGTTCCAAGCTGGCAGGGAACAATCGTGGGGTCTCAAGTGGCAGGTCTTGGAAGTAGATGCTGGGATCTAGCCACAAATCAGGGGGGCCAGGACTCCTGGGTTCTCTCCCCAGGGAGCGGGAGGGTCAGTCGCACCCCTCACATGGCGGGGGGGACTTTCATCTCTCTGAGCTGCAATAGGAAACCCGCTCCCCCCCCCCCCCCCCGCAGCTGCCCCCCGGGAGAGGAGCCTCTGGGCCGCGGGAGCTTTGAACACCGGGCCAGCCCCCCATTCCCCCCCCGAGCTATGGGCGGGAGGGGCAGACATGAAGGGGGACAAGCGCGCTGAGATGCGGCCACCTCTGGGGCGGGGGCCGTTTAACCCTATGTTTCCCAGGAAGGCGCTGTCTGACCCTTTTTGTCTCGCCAGCCTGTGTCCCTGGCACCTTCAAGGCCATGCAGGGTGAGGGGTCCTGCCAGCCCTGCCCCCCCTATAGCCATTCCTCGGTGCCCGGCTCCGCCATCTGCTCCTGCCGCAACGGGTACTTCCGTGCCAGCGCCGACCCCCTCGGCTCCCCCTGCACCAGTGAGTCACCCTGGGAGGGGAGTGGGGGCTGGGGGGTGAGAGCAGGGGGGGCTGGGAGCCAGGACTCTGGGAGTCACCCTGGGAGGGGAGTGGGGGCTGGGGGGTGAGAGCAGGGGGGGCTGGGAGCCAGGACTCTGGGAGTCACCCTGGGAGGGGAGTGGGGGCTGGGGGGTGAGAGCAGGGGGGCTGGGAGCCAGGTTCTCTCCCTGACTCTGGGAGGGGAGTGGAGCCTGGGGGGTTGGAGCCGGGGGGGGGGGGGCGGGAGCCAGGACTCCTGGGTTCTACCTCTCCCCCCCCCCCCACAGCAACCCCGTCGGCCCCGCGCAGCATCGTGCCCCAGATCAACGGCTCGGTGGCGGTGCTGACCTGGAGCGAGCCCCTGGAGAACGGGGGCCGGCGGGACGTGACCTACAACGTGCTCTGCTCCGAGTGCCCCGATGGGCAGCTGTGCCGGCCCTGCGCCCGCCTGACCTTTGCCCCCAGCGCGGCGGGGCTGGCAGAGCAAGGGGTGACGGTCCAGGGCCTGCAGCCCTACGTCACCTACACCTTCGAGATCCAGGCCGTCAACGGGGTGTCGGAACTGAGCCCCAACCCGCCCCAGGCCGAGTTGGTCAACATCACCACCAACAAGGACGGTGAGAGCCGGCCAGTGCCCCTCACTCCTGACCCGCAACCCCTGCCCGGCCGGTGCCCCTCACTCCCACCCTGCAGCCCCCAGCCCCGCCGGTGCCCCTCACTCCCACCCTGCAGCCCCCAGCCCCGCCGGTGCCCCTCACTCCCGATCCGCAGCCCCTGCCAGCCCAGCCAGTGCACCTCACTCCCGACCTGCAGCCCCTGCTAGCCCAGCCCTGCCCCCCCCAGCTCTGCCAGTGCCCCTCACTCCCGATCCGCAGCCCCTGCCAGCCCAGCCCTGCCCCCCCCAGCTCTGCCGGTGCCCCTCACTCCCGACCCGCAGCCCCTGCCAGCCCAGCCCTGCCCCCCCAGCTCTGCCGGTGCCCCTCTCTCCCGACCCGCAACCCCTGCCAGCCCAGCCCCCCCCAGCTCTGCCGGTGCCCCTCACTCCCGACCCACAGCCCCTGCCAGCCCAGCCTTGTCCCCCCCCAGCTCTGCCGGTGCCCCTCACTCCCGACCCGCAACCCCTGCCAGCCCAGCCCTGCCCCCCCCCAGCCTGCCGGTGCCCCTCACTCCCGCCCCACAGCCCTGACTTGGCATTTCCCCCCAGTGCCTCCGCCCGTGGACAGGGTCCAGGGGTCTCTCTCCCCGACCGGGATGGTTCTGAGCTGGCCGGTGCCCCACCCCCCCAGCGGGCACATCCTGGACTACGAGGTGAAATACTATGAGAAGGTGAGTGGGGGGGGGCTCCTGGAGGGAGGGGGGTCTGGGGGGGATGGAAAGGAGCTGGGGGAGGGGGTCAGGGATCAGAGGTGGAAGGGATCGTGAGGGGGGCAGTGGGGGGGAGGGGACCAGGGGAGGGGATTGGGGGGCATGTGGTGTGGTGAGGGGAGGATTGGGGGGCAGTGGGGGTGAGGGGACCAGAGGAGGGGCTGTGGGGGGGTGAGGGGAGGATCGGGATGGGATTGCGGAGGGGATCAGGAGGGGGGCAGTGGGGGAGGGGACCAGGGGAGGGGATTGGGGGAGCTGTGGGGAGGAACGGGGGGGGGGCAGTGGGAGGAGGGGAGGTCTCTGCGCTGCGGTGCCGGGACCGACCCCCCCATTCCTCCCCCCCCAGGGCGCGGCGGGCGGGGAGTCCCCCATGTTCCTGAAGGCGTCAGAGGCCCGGTTGACGCTGGGGCAGCTGCGCCGTGGGGCGTCCTATGGGGTGCAGGTCCGTGCCCGCTCCGAGGCCGGCTACGGGGAATTCGGGCCGGAGTTCCTTGTCCCCATGCATGGCAGTGGTGAGTGACCCCCCTCAGCCCCCCCCGACCCCGGCCCCCCTCGGGCCTGAAGCCCCCCCGGAGCGTCGGGTTCCAACGGGCGACGACGCTCCCCGCCGGCCCCACGAACGCAGCCCCGGGGCCAGGTTCAGACGATGCCTGGTTGCTCGAGGAGGGAGGTTGAACGGGGGTGCCAGGTTTCACGAGGAGGGAGGTTGCACGAGGAGGGAGGTTGCACGAGGAGGGAGGTTGCACGGGGGTGCCAGGTTGCACGAGGAGGGAGGTTGCACGGGGGTGTCAGGTTTCACGAGGAGGGAGGTTGCACGTGGGTGCCCAGGTTGGACGAGGAGGGAAGTTGCACAAGGAAGATTGCCCAGGGGTGGCAGGTTGCACAAGGAGGATGATTGCACGGGGTGCCAGGTTGCATGAGGAAGATGTTCCACGAGGAGGAAGGTTGCATGGCGGTGCCAGGTTGCAGGTGGGTGCCAGGTTGCACGAGGAGGATGGTTGCATGGGGGTGCCAGGTTGCAGGTGGGTGCCAGGTTGCACAAGGAGGATGGTTGCATCGGGGTGCCAAGTTGCACGAGGAGGCAGGTTGCACGAGGAGGGAGGTTGCACGGTGGTGCCAGGTTGCACGAGGAGGGAGGTTGCACGGGGGTGCCAGGTTTCACGAGGAGGGAGGTTGCACGGGGTGCCAGGTTGCACGAGGAGGGAGGTTGCACGGGGGTGCCAGGTTTCACAAGGAGGGAGGTTTCACGAGGAGGGAGGTTGCACGTGGGTGCCCGGTTGCACGAGGAGGGAGGTTGCATGGGGGTGCCAGGTTGCACAAGGAGGGAGGTTGCACGGGGGTGCCAGGTTTCACGAGGAGGGATGTTGCACGAGGAGGGAGGTTGCACGGGGGTGCCAGGTTGCACGAGGAGGGAGGTTGCACGGGGGTGCCCGGTTGCACGAGGAGGATGGTTGCACGGGGGTGCCAAGGTGTCCGTGACGGCAGGCTGCCGGTAGGGTGGACACACGATGCTCTGCTGCCTGGCGGCGCCCGTGCTCCCCATGTGCCATCTGGGTTCCTAGCACCGTCCTGTCCGCCCGCCAGGATCTGCCTCCGCGTCCCAGGGGCTGGCTCCCATTGCCCCCTGTGGGCAGGTCAGGGCCTGGCGCCCCCCTGTGGCCTGTTCCAGTGCAGCAAGTGGCCTGCCTCAGTTTCCCCTCCCAGGCCCTTTGGCTTCTCAGTGCCCGCCAGGCTGGGCAGTGTCTCTCCCGCTGAGCCAGGCGGGTTGGGGGTGACGCTGGCCTGACCCCCCACCCCAGGGCAGCCCCCTGACGGTGTCTCTCTCCCCAGAGGCGGGGGGCCGGGCGGAGCAGCTGGGGCTGATCGTGGGGGCGGCCGCCGTGGGGGCCCTGCTGGTGCTGGCGGTGGTGGCAGTGGCTGTGATCTGCGTCAGGTGAGACCCCCCCCGGCGCGCAAGGGGTTGAGGGTGAGCACTTGGGGGGCAGGGAGGGGCCGGGGGGGTGGAGAGATGGGGCTGGGCTGGGTCCAGTCACGTTCTCCCCAGAGGGGATTCCGGGGGGGTCTCTTGGCTGCCCCCCCCGACTCTTTCTCCCTCCCCCGGCAGGAAGCACGGGGCGGGGGGCCGTGACCCTGAATACTCGGACAAACACGGCCAGTACCTCATTGGGCATGGTGAGTGGGGGGTAGGGGGTGAATGGGGGGCTGGGGGTGAGTGGGAGATGGAGGAGCGACGGGGCAGGGAAGAGAGGTGAGGTGAGGGGGTGGGTTTGGGGGTTGGCGGGGGTGAGTGAGGGCAGGGCGGGGGGGTGAGGGTGAGTAGGGGCAGGAGGTGAATGGGGGGCTGGGGGTGAGTGGGAGATTGAGGAGCGACGGGGCAGGGAAGAGAGGTGAGGTGAGGGGGTGGGTCTGGGGGTTGGCGGGGGTGAGTGAGGGCAGGGCGGGGGGTGAGGGTGAGTGGGGGAGCAGGGGGTGAGTGGGGAGACAGAGGAGCAAGAGGGCAAGGAAGAGGGGTGGGGTGAGGGGATGGGTGAGGGGTTGTGAATGCGGGGCAGGGAAGGGGGGGCGAGTGGGGAGGCAGGGTTAGTGGGGGGCAGGGCAGTGGGTGAGTGGGGGGCAGAAGGAGGGGGTGCAGGTGAATGGGGGGAGTGGGGAGACGGAGGAGCAAGGGGCAGGGAAGAGAGGTGGGGTGGGAGGATGGGTTCGGGGGTTGGCAGGGGTGAGTGGGGGCAGGGCAGGGAGGCGAGTGAGGGGCGGGGGTGAATGGGGAGGCAGAAGGGAGGGGGAGACAGAGGAGCGAGGGGGCAGGGAAGAGCGGTGGGGTTGGGGGCGTGAGTGAGGGGCAGGGCGGAGGGGTAAGGGGGGGGACAGGAGGGGGTGGGGGTGTGTGGCCGGCAGGAGCGGGTCTGGGGGTGCTCGGCTCTAACCGTTGTCCCCCCCGGAACCCCGCCTTCCCAGGCACCAAACTCTACATCGACCCCTTCACCTATGAGGACCCCAACGAGGCCGTGCGGGAATTCGCCAAAGAGATCGACGTCTCCTACGTCAAAATCGAGGAGGTGATCGGCGCCGGTGAGCCCCGAACCCCCGAACCGGCCCCTGAACCCCCAAACTGGCCCCTGAAGTCCCAAACCCCCGAATAGTCTCTGAGCCCCCAAGTTCATGGCTTCTGCTCCCTCAAATCCATCGCCCCTGCAACTGGGATCCCAGGGAGGCGGGGGGCCCACGCTGCGGTTGCTCAACTGAGGGCGACCCCCCAAAAACGGGTGGTTATTTCGAATAATTTGATCCACTCGGTTACCATATGCCAAACATGCAGGTCCCTGAAAGCGCCCCCAGCCTTTGGGCTCCGTGCCCGGACGGGCCGCATCAAGGACAGGAAGGACAATTGGAAATCTGGTTAGTCTTCTAAAATGTTTCTCTCTCTCTGTTTCATTCCCCCCTTTCTCTCTGTCTCCACCCACTTTTTCATTCCCTCTTTCACCCGTCTTGTTTTTTCTTTCTCTGTTTCATTCCCTGTTCCTTTCTCCTTTCTCTCTCTCTCATTCTTTCACTCTGTTTCATTCCCCCTTTTTCTCTGTCCCATCTCACTGTTGTATTCCTTCTTTCTCCCCGCCTTCTTCTTTCTCTGTTGCATTCCTCCTTCCTCTCTGTTTTCTTCCCCCTTTTTCTGTGTCTTATGTTTCATTCCCTCTTTCCCCCATCTCACTTTCTTTCTCCCCATTTCCTTCCTCCTTTCTCTCTGTATCATTCTCTTTCACTCTCCGTTTCGTTCCCCACTTTCTCTCTGTCTCAACCCACTGTTTCATTCCCTCTTTCTCCCCACCTGGCCCCCTTCTCTCGGCAGGGGAGTTCGGGGAGGTGTGCCGGGGCCGGCTGAAGGTGCCTGGAAAGAAGGAGAGCTGCGTGGCCATCAAGACGCTGAAGGGGGGGTACACGGAGCGGCAGCGCCGGGAGTTCCTCAGCG
The DNA here is from genome assembly GCF_027887155.1 of Malaclemys terrapin pileata. NCBI lineage: Eukaryota > Metazoa > Chordata > Testudines > Emydidae > Malaclemys > Malaclemys terrapin. Next base: position 2,207,378 of record NC_071519.1, on the reverse strand, counting down.
AGGCCAGCATCATGGGGCAGTTCGAGCACCCCAACATCATCCGGCTGGAGGGGGTGGTGACCAGCAGCACCCCGGTCATGATCCTCACTGAGTTCATGGAGAATGGGGCACTCGACTCCTTCCTGCGGGTACGGGGACCCCAGTACGGGGGGAGGGACCCCAAAAACCCTACCACACCCCCAAACCACCCAGGCCATGAAGAATGGGGCCCTCAGGTTATTTTCAGGGCTCCAGGAGAGCCCGAAATACAGGGCAGGGGCCCCTGAAATACAGGGGGGAACCCCAAAGCCTCCACATGCTGAGTCCCCTCCCCTCTGTAGCAGTGCCAAGGTGTGAGCCCGCCTCCCACCTCTTCTGGCCCCGCCCCCACTCCCCTGGGACCCTGCCCCTGTCCTTGTGAGCCCACCCCCTGAGGTCCTGCCCCTGGTTCTGTTGCCGTGCCCCCACTCCCTGGGACCCTGCCCTTTTAGCCCTTCCCCCTGGGGTCCCATCTCTGCCCCTGTGACCCACCCCCATGTCCTGGGGTCCCGCCCCTGTCGCGCCACCTCCGACCCCGGGGCCCCACCCCTGCCTCTGTGACCCGAGCCCCGAGTCCTGCCCCCAGGGCCCCGCCCTGCCTCTGAGCCATGCCCCCTCTGGTGGCTCCTCCCCATCCCCTGGGGCCCCGCCCCCTGCGCTGACCCCGCCCCCGTCTCCCCCCCAGCTGAACGAGGGGCAGTTCGCACCCATCCAGCTGGTGGGGATGCTGCGGGGCATCGCCTCGGGGATGCGCTACCTGGCCGAGATGAGCTACGTCCACCGGGACCTGGCCGCCCGGAACATCCTGGTCAACTGCAACCTGGTCTGCAAAGTCTCCGACTTCGGCCTCTCCCGCTTCCTGGAAGAGAACTCCTCCGACCCCACCTACACCAGCTCCCTGGTACGGCCCGGACGCCGGGGTTCTCGCCTGCCTCCTGGGTTCTCTCCCCGGCTCCGGGAGGGGAGTGGGGGCTGGCGGATGAGAGCGCGGGGGGGGGGGGCGGCTGGGAGCCAGGACTCCTGGGTTCTCTCCCTGGCTCTGGGAGGGGAGTGGGGGCTGCGCGGGGGAGCTGGGAGCCGGGACTCTCTCACCCTCCTCGTCCCCAGGGCGGGAAGATCCCCATTCGCTGGACAGCCCCCGAGGCCATCGCTTTCCGCAAGTTCACCTCGGCCAGCGACGCCTGGAGCTACGGGATCGTCATGTGGGAGGTGATGTCCTTCGGAGAGCGGCCCTACTGGGACATGTCCAACCAGGACGTGAGTACGCCCCGCCCCCAGCCTGCCCCCCCTCGCCCTGGGCTGGGTCAGAGCCGTTCTGGGTGGCTGTTAACCAGCTACTCCGCCCCAGAGGTGGCTGCCTCTCAGCGGCAGGCGAGGGGTCCCCGTGTAACCAGCCGCCCTGCCCCAGAGGTGGCTGCATCTCAGCGTCGGGCGACAGGTCCCCGTCGAGGCCCCACCCCCCACCCGCAGCTGGGTCTGAGCCGTGCCGTTCTCGCAGGTGATCAACGCCATCGAGCAGGACTACCGGCTGCCCCCCCCACCCGCCTGCCCCACGGCGCTGCACCAGCTCATGCTGGATTGCTGGCAGAAGGAACGAAGCTCCCGGCCCCGCTTCGCCCAGCTCGTCAGCTCCCTCGACAAGCTGATCCGCAACCCGGCCAGTCTGCGCATCGTCGCCCGGGACGGCGCCGGGTGAGTCCTGTGGGGCGGGGCCTGGGGGGCTGGGATATGGGGGGGCTCAGAGCTGCTGGGCCTGGGGGGAGGGAGGGGCTCAGAGCGGCTGGGCCTGGGGGGGGCTGGCGTATGGGGGGGCTCAGAGCGGCTGGGCCTGGGGGGGGCTGGCGTATGGGGGGGCTCAGAGTGGCTGGGCCTGTGGGGATGTGATATGGGGGGGCTGGGATATGGGGGGGCTCAGAGTGGCTGGGCCTGGGGGGATGTGATATGGGGGGGCTCAGAGTGGCTGGGCCTGGGGGGCTGGCGTATGTGGGGGCTCAGAGTGGCTGGGCCTGTGGGGATGTGATATGGGGGGGCTGGGATATGGGGGGCTCAGAGCGGCTGGGGCTGAGATACGGGGGGCTGGGATATGGGGTAGGAATGGGGAGGGTTGGGGGAAGGGTGGGGTTAGGGGCCACCTGTTCCCCTCCCCCCTTTTCTCACCCCCCCGTTCTTTTGGGGTCCCCCTGAACCTTCCCCTCTCTCAGTTCCCCGGGGGCGGGGCTGCAGCCGGCCCCCCCCAATCCCGCTCCCCCCCCGATCTTGGGCAGAGCAGCCCCCTCTATAACCCATCCCACCCTCCAGGCCGTCCCACCCGCTCCTGGACCAGCGGGCCCCCCACAGCGCCTCCTTCGGCTCCGTCAGCGACTGGCTCCAGGCCATCAACATGGGCTGCTACGAGGAGAACTTCAGCTCGGCCGGACTCAGCTCCTTCGAACTCCTCAGCCAGATCTCCAGCGAGTGAGTGACCCCCCCGGCATGGGGCGGGAGTGAGGGGCACCGGCAGAGCTGGGGGGGGGGGCAGGGCTGGGCTGGCAGGGGCTGCGGGTCGGGAGTGAGGGGCACCGGCAGAGCTGGGGGGGGCAGGGCTGGGCTGGCAGGGGCGGCGGGTCGGGAGTGAGGGGCACCGGCAGAGCTGGGGGGGGCAGGGCTGGGCTGGCGGTGGCTGCGGGTCGGGAGTGAGGGGCACCGGCAGAGCTGGGGGGGGCAGGGCTGGGCTGGCAGGAGCTGCGGGTCGGGAGTGAGGGGCACCGGCAGAGCTGGGGGGGGCTGCTAACCCCCCATCTCTCTGCCCCCTCAGGGACCTGCTCCGAATCGGGGTGACCCTGGCTGGGCACCAGAAGAAGATTCTCTCCAGCGTCCAGAACATGCGAATCCAGAGCAAAGCAGCCCCGTCCGGAGGGGCGGCCGGGAGCCGATTCTGATCCGGTTCCGGGCTCACGTCCTGCCTGGTCCCCCAGAGCTGGGAACGAACCGGACCCTGGGTTACTAATGCGACTCTGACTTCGCTGCATGGGCCGGTCTTGAACCAGAAACTTGGGGGACCCCTGCCCCCCCCAGCCCCTCAGGGCTTGCACTTATTCTATCTCAGCAGGGAGAATATCGTGGTTTGCAGGGGGCGTGGCCTATTGGTGGACGGTTCCAAGATGGCCAAGATGGTCTAGACAGTATTTGGTCCTGCCATGCGGGCAGGGGACTGGACTCGATGACCTCTCGAGGTCCCTTCCAGTCCTAGAATCTATGAATCTATGGCCGCAGGTCCAAAGATGGCTGATGGGCTCTTCGGTCAACTGCGAAGATGGCCGCTCTTGCTTGGGGTTCCCAAGAGGGCCGCTCTTGCTTGGTTGCCGGGTAGCGCTCAGGACCCCGTCCAGTTCCCAGGACGGCCGCCCCTAGGGGGTCTCAAGATGGTCACCACTGGTTGGGGAGACCAAGATGGTTGCCCTTGGGGGACCTTCGATGGGGAATCCAAGATGGCCGTTCTTTCACCAGAAGCCTCCTCCCTCGCAAACAGTTGAGGGGCAGTGATGTAATCAGGGGGTTCCCTGGGAGGGGGGGAGACCCCCCCGGCATCTACTTGAATCTCTAGGCCCCTCCCCCACCATGGGGGGGGCCTCGGGAGGGGGGCTATAAACTTGGGGCTCTCCCCTCCCCCATAAAGCCAAAGAGTGACTATGGACAGCGGTGATGTCATGGCCGCCCAGTGATGTCATAGACCTGGGATGGCCAGGAACAGGGGGTGACATCATCCAGTGACTGCCTTGTGATGTCATCAGGAGCAACTGTGATGTCATCACATCGGGAGCCCATGATGTCATCGTTGCCGGCCCGGGATGTCATCATTCGGCAGCCGCCCGCCCTTGATGTCATGAGGCCATGAGGTCGTCGCAGCAGGACGTTGGGGGGGGGGGGGGGCTGCTCTGTGGGGTCATCAGCGGGTGCCGGGCTTTCAACTTCATATTGAAGGCAAATTTAACCGGGGGGGAGGTAATTTCCAGCCCCTCCAGGACTGGTTCAACTTGTGGGGTATCGGACTCCCGCTCCCCCCAGAGCCGAGGTAGATTTGAGGTGTCCCCGCCGCCCCCCCCCCAAATAAAGTGGGATTCACTCAGCTTTCTAAGGAAGTGGACCGAGGTATCACATGGGGGGGGTCGATTTCACCTGGGAGTGGAGCCTCGGAGGGGGAGGGGTCTTGTTCAGCCCCGCCCCCTTGTGTGCAACTGGGGGGCTTTATGCGTTGGTAGGTTGGGGAGGGCACAGTGCGAGCGGTGAGACAGTAAACCGGGGGGCCAGGAGCCCCGGACTCCTGGGTTCTCTCCTGGCTCTGAGAGCAGGGTGGGATTTTTTTTCCGCAGCTGCTGTTTATGTGACCCCCAGCAGCCGGGGCAGGAACAGGAAGTGGGGAGGGGGGAGGAGGAAGGAAGCTGCCACCCAGGCCAAGCCCCACCCTGTGGACAATGGACAGACTGACCCATGGACTCACCCCTCCCAGAGCCGGGGACAGAACCCAGGAGTCCTGGCTCCCAGCCCCCCCTGCTCTAACCCACCAGTCCCCACTCCCCTCCCAGAGCCGGGGACAGAGCCCAGGAGTCCTGGCTCCCAGCCCCCCTGCTCTAACCCACCAGCCCCCACTCCCCTCCCAGAGCCGGGGACAGAACCCAGGAGTCCTGGCTCCCAGCCTCCCCTGCTCTAACCCACCAGCCCCCACTCCCCTCCCAGAGCAGGGGACAGAACCCAGGAGTCCTGGCTCCCAGCCCCCCTGCTCTAACCCACCAGCCCCCACTCCCCTCCCAGAGCCGGGGACAGAACCCAGGAGTCCTGGCTCCCAGCCCCCCCGTGCTCTAACCACCAGCCCCCCACTCCTCTCCCAGAGCCGGGGAGAGAACCCAGGAGTCCTGGCTCCCAGCCCCCCTCCTCTAACCCACCAGCCCCCACTCCCCTCCCAGAGCCGGGGACAGAACCCAGGAGTCCTGGCTCCCAGCCCCCACTCCCCTCCCAGAGCCGGGGGACAGAACCCAGGAGTCCTGGCTCCCAGCCCCCACTCCCCTCCCAGAGCCGGGGGACAGAACCCAGGAGTCCTGGCTCCCAGCCCCCCTGCTCTAACCACCAGCCCCCACTGCCCTCCCAGAGCCGGAGAGAGAACCCAGGAGTCCTGGCTCCCAGCCCCCCTGCTCTAACCCACCAGCCCCCACTCCCCTCCCAGAGCCGGGGAGAGAACCCAGGAGTCCGGGCTCCCAGCCCCCTCCACTACATTCGTGCTTCATGGAGTCAGTGCCAGATGTTCCTCCATTTGCAGATGTTTGTGCGGGGGGGGGGGGCCGGAGGTGGAGTTGGTCTTTAAAAGGGAAAGTTTATGGAGTTGTAGGTGGGAATGTAAATAGAGGGGCCAGGGCCGGGCTCCAGGTCGGGAGTGAGGGGCATCGGCAGATCTGGGGTGGCAGCCCCGCTCCCTGCCCCACCGCATCCCCCAGCGCCACCTGCCAGGGGAGAGCGTCCCCTGCTGAGCCCCCCACCCCGCTCCCTGCCCCACAGCGCCCCCTAGCGCCGCCCAGGGGCCAGCCCCGCCTGCCAGGGGAGAGCGCCCCCTGCTGAGATCCCGCCCCCGCTCCCTGCCCCACAGCGCTCCCTAGCGCCGCCCTGGGGCCAGCCCCCTGCCAGGGGAGAGCGCCCCCTGCTGAGCCACCCCCCGCCCCGCTCCCTGCCCCACAGCGCCCCCTAGCGCCGCCCTGGGGCCAGCCCCGCCTGCCTGGGGAGAGCGCCCCCTGCTGAGCCCCCCGTCCCGCTCCCTGCCCCACAGCGCTCCCTAGCGCTGCCCTGGGGCCAGCCCCGCCTGCCAGGGGAGAGCGTCCCCTGCTGAGCCCCCCGCCCCGCTCCCTGCCCCACAGCGCCCCCTAGCGCCGCCCTGGGGCCAGCCCCGCCTGCCAGGGGAGAGCGCCCCCCCCGCTGAGCCCCCCCACCCTGCTCCCTGCCCCACAGCGCCCCCTAGCACCGCCCTGGGGCCAGCCCCGCCTGCCTGGGGAGAGCGCCCCCCCCGCTGAGCCCCCCCACCCGCTCCCTCCCTACAGCGCCAGTCCTTGGGCTGCCACCAGCCTTTCCCCGTGCGGGGGCACCTGCCAGCACCCCCTGAGCCACTCCGACTCTCGACAGTAGCCCCAGCTCCACCCAGTCCCATCCCGCTCCAGTCCATGGCCCCGTCCCCGGGTGCTGGGTCCCCGTCTCAGAGCCCCTCCGCTGGGCCTCAACGGAAACATATCGACTGACGGGGGGGTCTGGACAGACATGAAAGGATGCTGAAAAATCAGCATGGTCAGGGGCAGAGAACCCAGGAGTTCTGGCTCCCAGCCCCCCTGCTCTAACCCAGCGGGCGGGGGGAGGGGGCTGGGAGCCAGGACTCCTGGGTTCTCTCCCCGGCTCTGGGTGGGGGGAGTGGGGGCGGGTGGGTTAGAGTAGAGGGGGCTGGGAGCCAGGACGCCTGGGTTCTCTCCCCAGCTCTGGGAGGGGAGTGGGGGCTGGTGGTTAGAGCAGGGGGGGGCTGGGAGCCAGGACTCCTGGGTTCTCTCCCCGGCTCTGGGAGGGGAGTGGGGGCGGGTGGGTTAGAGTAGGGGGGGGCTGGGAGCCAGGACGCCTGGGTTCTCTCCCCAGCTCTGGGAGGGGCGTGGGGGCTGGTGGGTTAGAGCAGGGGGGCTGGGAGCCAGGACTCCTGGGTTCTCTCCCCGGCTCTGGGAGGGGAGTGGGGGCTGGTGGTTAGAGCAGGGGGGGGGCTGGGAGCCAGGACTCCTGGGTTCTCTCCCAGAACTAAAAGCCCCTTTAATAGAAATGATGGAAAATTGACATTTTTGGGTATTTATTTGTTTTCGGTGCAAATCAGAGACGTCACAGGAAGCTCTCGCTTGGTGGGGGAGGGGTCCCCTTGTCTCTTCGTTCCCCATGTCGGGGTGGGGGTGGAGGATAGACCAGGCGTTCTTGGCCCCCCCTCAAAAAACAGAGCTGGTGGAGGGACAGGGGGGGGGGGCTGCGTTACAAATTCGGCCACGTGGCCTTCAGGACCAGGCCTCCGGCGTCACTTCCACAGGCTGCGTTGGGCCAGGGGACGGAAACCTAGAAGAGATGGGGGGGGTGAGGTCATGGGGTGCAAGAGGCTGAAGTTATGGGGTGCCGGGGGGGGCAGCATCCCGAGCCAGAGGGGAAATAAAGCGCCATTCGATGGCAGGGGGACCATTAACCTGTGGAACTCCCAGCCCCTGGATTCGGTGCAGCAGAGGCAGGCTGGGGGAGGCTGAGCATGGACAGGTGGGGCGGGGGCAAAGCAGGGGCATTAGAGGGGAATAAGGGTTTGCAGGCCCCCCCCCCAGCAGGAGGGCGACTAGCTGCAGCCAAGTCAAAGGAGGGGGCATCATTAACCTGCGGAACTAGCCGCCACTGGGCGTGGCTGGCCGGGCATTAACCTGTGGCATTATCCACCACCGGGCCCAGCTGGGCAGGCGTTAACCCACGGAACTACCCCCCATGGAGCCTGGATGGGCGGGCGTTAACCCACGGTACTACCCACCACTGGGCAAATCTGGGCGGGCGTTAACGTGTGGAACTACCCGCCACTGGGCCCGGCTGGGTGGGCGTTAACCCGTGGAACTCCCCACCACTTGGAGCCTCCGGCTCCTACCTCGGGCATTAGCAGCCTAGCCCGCTGAGGGTCCCGATTCGGTCCAGCTTCACCCCGAAGCAGCCCTGGGGCGCCGGCGCCTTCCTAGTCCGGCCCCGGAACTTCCTCTGCCCGGTCATGAAGTCGGCGAAGAAGCGGGCCCAGGCGGGGTCCAGGGAGGGGGGCTCAGGGCTGTCGCGCAGGGGGCGGCTTCCCGCCGGGGAGACGCGGGGACCGGCGGGGGTGGGGACATCGGCGGAGAGCGGTGCATCGCCCGCCAAGTCAGCGAGAGTCTGGGGGTGCGGAAAGAGGGGACCCCATCAAAGAGGGAGATCACATCACACGGAGACAGCCCACGCCCCATTTATCCCAGCCCCCGGGTACCCCTGGCACAGAGACACAGCCCGGCTCTGGGAGGGGAGCGGGGTCCGGTGGGTCAGAGCAGGGGTGGGCTGGGAGCCAGGACTCCTGGGTTCTCTCCCCGGCTCTGGGAGGGGAGTGGGGGCTGGTGGTTAGAGCAGGGGGCGCTGGGAGCCAGGACTCCTGGGTTCTCTCCCCGGCTCTGGGAGGGGATTGGGGGACTGGGAGTCAGGACTCCTGGGTTCTTTCCCCGGCTCTGGGAAGGGAGCGGGGGCCGGTGGGTTAGAGCACAGGGGGCTGGGAGCCAGGACTCCTGGGTTCCCTCCCTAGCCCAGTACCTACCTTGAGGTGCCGGAGGGGGGCCAGTGAGGCGAGTTGGGGGAGGAGGAGGAGGAGGAAGAGCAGGGTGGATGAAGGCTGCATGGTCCCTGCGTAAGTGAGGTGGGGCTGGGGGATCCAGCCGGGTGTCTGGGTCCCACTGGCTTCTCCTCCGCCCTGACCCCGGCTGTATAAGGGGCCCCGAGGTGGTGACGTGCCCCCCCGGCCACCCCATCCTGGACTGCATCACCCGGGGCAACAGATCCCCGCCCCCTGCTGGGGCAGAAGGGGGCGGTGGGAAGGGGGGACGTGGGCGGGGGGGCTTTTGTGTGGGCAAAGCAGCTGCAGGGTTGTCGGGGTGACGAGTTACTGGAAGGGGGGGCAGCGGGAGTCTGGAAACAGAGAGATGCCCCTCACTCCTGACCCGCAGCCCCTGCCCCCCCCAGCTCTGCCGGTGCCCCTCACTCCCGACCCGCAGCCCCCTGCTAGCCCAGCCCAGCCCCCCCAGCCCTGCCGGCGCCCCTCACTCCCGACCCGCAGCCCCTGCCAGCCCAGCCCTGCCCCCCCCGCTCTGCTGGTGTCCCTCACTCCCGACCCACAGCCCCTGCCAGCCCAGCCCTGCCCCCCCCAGCTCTGCCGGTGCCCCTCACTCCCGACCCACAGCCCCTGCCAGCCCAGCCCTGCCCCCCCCGCTCTGCCGGTGCCCCTCACTCCCGACCCGCAGCCCCTGCCAGCCCTGCCCTGCCCCCCCCCAGCTCTGCCAGTGCCCCTCACTCCCGACCCGCAGCCCCTGCCAGCCCTGCCCTGCCCCCCCCCAGCTCTGCCAGTGCCCCTCACTCCCGACCCGCAGCCCCTGCCAGCTCGGCCCTGCCCCCTCCAGCTCTGCCGGTGCCCCTCACTCCCGACCCGCAGCCCCTGCCAGCCCAGCCCTGCCCCCCCAGCTCTGCCGGTGCCCCTCACTCCCGACCCTCAGCCCCTGCCAGCCCAGCCCTGCCCCCCCCAGCTCTGCCGGTGCCCCTCACTCCCGACCCGCAGCCCCTGCCAGCCCAGCCCTGGGGTCGCCCCTCAGCCCCGTGTATTATTTCGCTTGCATCCCGTCTTCTCCAAGCCAAGGTGGTTTCGTGCCCTTTTCCCCGGCCCCTCACTCCCCCCCTTTAACTCCATCGCACAGGGTAACCTGGTGGGGGCCGGAAAACATCCGGGAGCAGAACGGGGCCAGACCCCACGTCGCTCCACTGGGGGTTGCCCCAGAGACCAGCCAGTGGCCCGCGGGGAATGCGACTTCCAGCTGCTATGGGATGGGCCGGCTGGGGGGCTGGCTGGCTCGGGGGTTGGGGGCAGGGAGTGGGGCCCGGGGCCTGTCCCCTGTCGGGGGGGGGAGTGCTGGTCCCTAACAGGAAGTTGGGGGTCAAGCCTGGAGTTTGAGACAGGAAGTGGCTCTGGGAGTTGTCCTAAACTCCTGCCTCCCCCCCTTCCCCGCACACCTATCTCTTAATTAACAGGCTAATCCATGGATTAACGAGCCCAGGGGGCTAATTAAGACGTGCGGGGATTAGGGCCGCTCAAGCCAGGGCCGGAGCCTGTGGCCCAGCTGGGGACGAGCGGGGCCATTATGTGGGGCGCAGCTGGGGGGGCCCAGGGGCCGCCTCCTCCCAGCAGGGGGCCTCGCTGAGCCCAGCCCGATGGGGAAGGGGGACTGCCAGGGGCTGGGAAGGGTGGGTGAGCACAGCCAAGCCCCGAAGAAGTGGGGGGGGCAAGGGGAGCCCCACACGGCCGCACGGGGGGTCTGGGAGCCAGGACTCCTCGGGTCTCTCCCTGGCTCAGGGTGGGGAGTGGAGAGGGGTGTAGAGGGGGGCAGGGGAAGCCCGGACTCCTGGGTTCCTGAGCCTGCTGAGTTCATTAGCGGTGCCCCCAGCGTGCCAACAGGACGTCAGGTGCTGACGCAGGCTGCTGGCGAAGGCGCCGGGAGGCCGCGGCCCCTCCCCTCCCCCAAAAGCCTAAAAATAAAAACTCTCCGCCCCGCCCCCCGTGACTGAGCTGGGAGTGGGGCGGGGGGGGCGCCCAGGGAGACAAAGGAGCTGGGATTCCTGCCCCCCACACGGGGTTCCCTGGCCAACCCCCTATTCACCAGCCACCCGGCTGACGTCAGAGGGGAAAGGCCCTGGGGCCAGCACCCCCCCCGAGGGGGCCACTTGGGGCTGGCTCCAGGCCTGACCCACAGCTCAGCCCTGGTTGAGGGCCGATGCTTGCTGGAAATTTGCAAAGAGGGACCCCCCCCAGCTCTAACCCACCAGCCCCCACTCCCCTCCCAGAGCCGGGGAGAGAACCCAGGAGTCCTGGCTCCCAGCCCCCCTGCTCTGACCACCAGCCCCCACTCCCCTCCCAGAGCCGGGAAGAGAACCCAGGAGTCCTGACTCCCAGCCCCCTTGCTCTGACCCACCAGCCCCCACTCCCCTCCCAGAGCTGGGGAGAGAACCCAGGAGTCCTGGCTCCCTGCCCCCCCCAGCTCTAACCCACCGGCCCCCACTCCATTCCCAGAGCCGGGGAGAGAACCCAGGAGTCCTGGCTCCCAGCCCCCCTGCTCTGACCCACCAGCTCCCCCCCCCCCCTCCCAGAGCCGGGGAGAGAACCAAGGAGTCCTTGGTCCCAGCTCCCCCTGCTCCAACCCACCAGGCCCGACTTGTAGATAAATCTCTGATAATTTTCATATGACTTTACATTGTGCCTCATCACATAACCTTGTAAAAACCTCTGTTTTCATGGGACTTTATACCAAAGCCTCACGTGGACACTTTGCACGGCCCTTGGTAGAATGTTATAGCCCCTAAGGACAGAATAAGAGAGAAGAAAGATGTCTTTTTGCTGGGAGTAGAACACGAGTTCCCCCCACTCTCAATCACTTGCCGGGTTGAATGACCGAGGGGTGGATGAGCCAGGCGGGGAAGGCAGCACCTCCAGACAGTCTCAGCCGGTGCGGGGGGGGCTGGGAGCCAGCCCCAAGGCCGATCAAACGTGTCAAGTGGGCTCATGAAAGAAGATCAGACATATTGATGGCCTCGGGGGCTAGGAGCCAGCACCTTCTTCTGGAAAACACCCTCTTTGAACAGCAGTGGGACAACCCCCAGAGACAAGCAGCACAAAGGACCAACGGACACAGACACGGAGTTTGAATCTGTACATTTGCACGAGAGAGAAGCGGCTATAAAAGTGAGGTGTCTTGCACAGGACCCCGGGTCTCGTCTTGTCAACATGGGAGCATCGATCCGGATCGGCAGAAGCCCGGCTCCACCCCCTCCCCCATCTAACTCACCTGGCCAGTGCAGTTAAGGGGAGCAGCTAGTTGGTAACAACAAGACAGAGTGTGTGTGTGTGTGTGTGTGTGTGTGTGTGAGTGAGTGAGTGTACTATATATAGAGATCATATGCATATGATACAGTGTTAACCAGGGCCGGCTCTGGCTTTTTTGCCGCCCCAGGCAAAAACCTCCAGCCGCTGCCTGCCCCCGGTGGGGAGCGCGGCAGGGGAGGGCGGCGACCCCGCCGCAGCTCCGCTTTCCCCAGCGGCCAGAGCGCCAGGGGGAGGGCAGAGAGCCCAGTCATGGCCCCGCTCTCGGGCCGGAGCACCGCGCCGCGCCGCCCCCTTCCAGGTGCCGCCCCAAGCACAAGCTTGGTGGGCTGGTGCCTGGAGCCAGCCCTGGTGTTAACGAATACACGTATTACTAATAAATGTGGCGTTTTGCCTTATTCCCCCGGAAAAGATCCTGCGCGGTACTTTAAGTACAACACACTCCCCTCCCAGAGCCGGGGAGAGAACCCAGGAGTCCTGGCTCCCAGCCCCCCTGCTCTAACCCACCAGCCCCCACTCCCCTCCCAGAGCCAGGGAGAGAACCCAGGAGTCCTGGCTCCCAGCCCCCACTCCCCTCCCAGAGCCGGGGACAGAACCCAGGAGTCCTGGCTCCCAGCCCCCCTGCTCTGACCCACCAGTCCCCACTCCCCTCCCAGAGCTGGGGAGAGAACCCAGGAGTCCTGGCTCCCAGCCCCCCTGCTCTGACCCACCAGCCCCCACTCCCCTCCCAGAGCCGGGGAGAGAACCCAGGAGTCCTGGCTCCCAGCCCCCCTGCTCTGACCCACCAGCCCCCACTCCCCTCCCAGAGCCGGGGAGAGAACCCAGGAGTCCAGGCTCCCAGCCCCCCCTACTCTAACCCACCCGCCCCCACTCCCCTCCCAGAGCCGGGGAGAGAACCCAGGAGTCCAGGCTCCCAGCGGGGTGTCTGGAGCGGACAGAGGCGTGGGCCGGGGGGATGGAGGGACGGACACCAGAATCAATCCCAGGCAGTAGAAGTGTAAATTTATTCTCATTCCTAGAACACAGCCAGCCCTCAGGACAGACGGACGGGACGGGGTGACACCAGGGAAAGGACCCAGGACTCCGTCCTCGGGAGGTGCCCATCGCCACTGGGGTGAAATGAGCAGATGTCAGGTGCCGGCAGCCCAAACGCCTGCCCCCCATCTCAGGGCTGAGCCGTCATGGGAGAGGGGCAGCCTCAAAACCGGGTTATGCGATCCTGAGCTCCGGGGTTCACGGGGTCCCCCTGGCCTAGAGGCGAGAGAGAGACAGAGTCACCGACAGACCCCTCGCCCGGCGCTGAGATGTGGCCACCTCAGCGGTGGGGCAGCTGGTTACCCAGGGACCCCTCACCCGGTGCTGAGATGCAGCCACCTCTGGGGTGGGCGGGTGCTTATCCAGGGACCCCTCACCCGGTGCTGAGATGCAGCCACCTCTGGGATGAGGCGGCTGGTTACGCAGGGACCCCTTGCCCGGCACTGAGATGCGCCCAGCTCTGGGGCGGGGCAGCTGGTTACCAGCTGTGTGGAACAGGAAGTGGCGGTGAATCCTGTTTCTGATAGGGCACGTCTGGGAGGGTTTAGAGGGGATGACCGGACACCCATCTTTCCCGCCCTTCCGTCTGACCACCCACAATCCGTCCCCGTCTCACCCAGGGGTGCCATCACTGGGATGCTGCTCCTGTGTCCTCTGCGAGCCTTGCGCCTGGAGGGAGAGAGGGGACCCCACGGCCGGGTTAGGACCCATTCCCTGCCCCCCTGAGCCAGCCAGTCGCTGCCCTGGGGCCAGGTGGGAGCCGGTGCCCCTAGAGGGGACAGGCCCCTGCCCAATTCCCCCCCCTCCGGACGCTCACCGCTGTCTCCGTCGGCAGAGGCAGACGCTGGCGACGACAATGACGATCAGCCCCAGGGGGACGAGGACGCCCACCAGGATGGCGGTGAGGTGACCTGTGGGCAGAGGGAAGACAGAGCTGAGCCGAGTGAGGGGATGACGGGCTCAGCAGGGCGGGAGTCTCCCCTACCCGGCAGGCCCCAGGGCGGGACCGGGCCAGGGTGGATCCCATACCTGGCGGGGCCGGGGACTCCGGGGCCGCGTCGTCCGTCACCCGCTCACAGAGCCCCCCCGCGTAGCCCTCGGCACAGTGGCACTCGTACCCGCCGACCGTCTCCTGGCACCAGCCCTCGTTCTGGCAGGGGCTGCTGAGACATGGGCTGGCTGCGGAAACAGAGAGAGATGGGGGGGTTGAGTGCCAGCCCCCCTGCTCTAACCATCACCCCCACTCCCCTCCCAGCGCCGGCCAGAGAACCCAGGAGTCCTGGCTCCCAGCCCCCCTGCTCTAACCACCACCCCCACTCCCCTCCCAGCACCGGCCAGAGAACCCAGGAGTCCTGGCTCCCAGCCCCCCTGCTCTAACCACCACCCCCACTCCCCTCCCAGCACCGGCCAGAGAACCCAGGAGTCCTGGCTCCCAGCTCGCCCTGCTCCCAGCTCGCCCTGCTCCCAGCCCTCCCTGCTCTAACCACCACCCCCACTCCCCTCCCAGCGCTGGGCAGAGAACCCAGGAGTCCTGGCTCCCAGCCCCCCCTGCTCTAATCCACCAGTCCCCACTCCCCTCCCAGAGCTGGGCAGAGAACCCAGGAGTCCTGGCTCCCAGCCCCCCTTGCTCTGACCCACCAGCCCCCACTCCCCTCCTACAATCCCCTGCTTGCAGCCAAGCACAGAGGCAGCCGGGGCATTAGCCACTGTGTGTCATGGCCCCTGCACAGCTCTGGGTCAGGGGAGATTCCCCAGCTCTGCAGGGAGGCGGCTGGGCTCATGGCCCCCGGCTTCCCGCTCACCGCGGTAGCAGCCCTGGGTGTAATTGGCGACAGCACAGATCAGGGGCTCAAGGCAGCCGGCCGGTTCGCAGATCAGGGCCCCTGTCTCCAGGCAGGTGCAGCGCTGGGCGCAGTCAGACGTCAGGAACGTGTCTTTGATCTGATGGGGTGGGGGGAGAGTCAGCAACTGCACAGAACCCAGGAGTCCGGGATCCCAGCCCCCCGCTGCTCTTAACTGCCAGCCCCCGCTTCCCTCCCAGAGCCCGGGAGAGAACCCAGGAGTCCGGGCTCTGGTGCACCTGGTAGTACTGGCTCTGGTGGGTGCAGCCGCACTGGCTGTAGGGGACGCTGTCCAGGCCGCTGAGGACGTAGCCGGGGTCGCTGGCGCAGCCCTCCACGCAAGGGGCGTCGCAGGACGCGGGCGCGGCCAGATGGGCGCAGCTGGCGGGACAGGCCGTCATGCAGGGCTGGTAGGTGGTGTGGGCCGGGCAGGCCAGAGCTGGGGGGAGAGACGCCAATCAGCGGGGGCTGTGGGTCGGGAGTGAGGGGCAGTGGCAGAGCTGTGGGGGCTGTGGGTTGGGAGTGAGGGGCACTGGCTGGGCGGGGTCTGTGAGTCGGGAGTGAGGGGTGCAGGGGGGCTGTGGGTCGGGAGTGAGGGGCACTCGGGGGCTGTGGGTCGGGAGTGGGGGCGCTCGGGGGCTACGGGTCGGGAGTGAGGGGCGCTCGGGGGCTATGGGTCGGGAGTGGGGGCGCTCGGGGGCTACGGTCGGGAGTGAGGGGCGCTTGGGGGCTGTGAGTCGGGAGTGAGGGGTGCAGGGGGGCTGCAGGTCGGGAGTGAGGGGCGCTCGGGGGCTGTGGGTCGGGAGTGAGGGGTGCAGGGGGGCTGCGGTCAGGAGTGAGGGGCGCTCGGGGGCTGCGGTCGGGAGTGAGGGGCGCTCGGGGGCTGTGGGTCGGGAGTGAGGGGTGCAGGGGGGCTGCGGTCAGGAGTGAGGGGCGCTCGGGGGCTGTGGGTCGGGAGTGAGGGGTGCAGGGGGGCTGCGGTCAGGAGTGAGGGGCGCTCGGGGGCTGCGGTTGGGAGTGAGGGGCGCTCGGGGGCTGCGGTCAGGAGTGAGGGGCACTCGGGGGCTGTGGGTCGGGAGTGAGGGGCACTCGGGGGCTGCGGTCGGGAGTGAGGGGTGCAGGGGGCTGTGGGTCGGGAGTGAGGGGTGCAGGGGGGCTGTGGGTCAGGAGTGAGGGGCGCTCAGGGGCTGTGGGTCGGGAGTGAGGGGCGCTCGGGGGCTGTGGGTCGGGAGTGAGGGGCGCTCGGGGGCTGCGGTCGGGAGTGAGGGGTGCAGGGGGCTGTGGGTCGGGAGTGAGCGGCGCTCGGGGGCTACGGTCGGGAGTGAGGGGTGCAGGGGGGCTGTGGGTCAGGAGTGAGGGGCGCTCGGGGGCTGCGGTCGGGAGTGAGGGGCGCTCGGGGGCTGCGGTCGGAAGTGAGGGGTGCAGGGGGGCTGTGGGTCGGGAGTGAGGGGCGCTCGGGGGCTGTGGGTCAGGAGTGAGGGGCGCTCAGGGGCTGTGGGTCGGGAGTGAGGGGCGCTCGGGGGCTGCGGTCGGGAGTGAGGGGTGCAGGGGGGCTGTGGGTCGGGAGTGAGGGGCGCTTGGGGGCTGCGGTCGGGAGTGAGGGGTGCAGGGGGGCTGTGGGTCGGGAGTGAGGGGCGCTCGGGGGCTGCGGTCGGGAGTGAGGGGCGCTCGGGGGCTGCGGGTTGGGAGTGAGGGGCGCTCGGGGGCTGCGGTCGGGAGTGAGGGGTGCAGGGGGGCTGTGGGTCGGGAGTGAGGGGCGCTCGGGGGCTGCGGTCGGGAGTGAGGGGTGCAGGGGGGCTGCGGTCGGCAGTGAGGGGTGCAGGGGGGCTGTGGGTCGGGAGTGAGGGGCGCTCAGGGGCTGTGGGTCGGGAGTGAGGGGCACTCGGGGGCTGCGGTCAGGAGTGAGAGGCGCTCGGGGGCTGTGGGTCGGGAGTGAGGGGCGCTCGGGGGCTGCGGTCGGGAGTGAGGGGCGCTCGGGGGCTATGGGTCGGGAGTGAGGGGCGCTTGGGGGCTGCGGTCGGGAGTGAGGGGTGCAGGGGGGCTGTGGGTCGGGAGTGAGGGGTGCAGGGGGGCTGTGGGTCGGGAGTGAGGGGCGCTCGGGGGCTGCGGTCGGGAGTGAGGGGTGCAGGGGGGCTGTGGGTCGGGAGTGAGGGGCGCTCGGGGGCTGCGGTCGGGAGTGAGGGGCGCAGGGGGGCTGTGGGTCGGGAGTGAGGGGCGCTCGGGGGCTGCGGTCGGGAGTTAGGGGCGCTCGGGGGCTGCGGTCGGGAGTGAGGGGTGCAGGGGGGCTGTGGGTCGGGAGTGAGGGGCGCTCGGGGGCTGCGGTCGGGAGTGAGGGGCGCTCGGGGGCTGCGGTCGGGAGTGAGGGGTGCAGGGGGGCTGCGGTCGGGAGTGAGGGGCGCTCGGGGGCTGTGGGTCGGGAGTGAGGGGTGCAGGGGGCCTGTGGGTCGGGAGTGAGGGGCGCTCGGGGGCTGTGGGTCGGGAGTGAGGGGTGCAGGGGGCTGTGGGTCGGGAGTGAGGGGCGCTCGGGGGCTGTGGGCCGGGAGTGAGGGGTGCAGGGGGGCTGCGGTCAGGAGTGAGGGGCGCTCGGGGGCTGTGGGTCGGGAGTGAGGGGCGCTCGGGGGCTGCGGTCGGGAGTGAGGGGCGCTCAGGGGCTGTGGGTCAGGAGTGAGGGGCGCTCGGGGGCTGCGGTCGGGAGTGAGGGGCGCTCGGGGGCTGTGGGTCGGGAGTGAGGGGTGCAGGGGGGCTGCGGTCAGGAGTGAGGGGCGCTCGGGGGCTGTGGGTCGGGAGTGAGGGGTGCAGGGGGGCTGCGGTCAGGAGTGAGGGGCGCTCGGGGGCTGTGGGTCGGGAGTGAGGGGCGCTCGGGGGCTGTGGGTCGGGAGTGAGGGGCGCTCGGGGGCTGCGGTCGGGAGTGAGGGGTGCAGGGGGCTGTGGGTCGGGAGTGAGCGGCGCTCGGGGGCTGCGGTCGGGAGTGAGGGGTGCAGGGGGGCTGTGGGTCAGGAGTGAGGGGCGCTCGGGGGCTGCGGTCGGGAGTGAGGGGCGCTCGGGGGCTGCGGTCGGAAGTGAGGGGTGCAGGGGGGCTGTGGGTCGGGAGTGAGGGGCGCTTGGGGGCTGTGGGTCAGGAGTGAGGGGCGCTCAGGGGGGCTGTGGTCGGGAGTGAGGGGCGCAGGGGGGCTGCGGTCGGGAGTGAGGGGCGCAGGGGCGCTGTGGGTCGGGAGTGAGGGGCGCAGGGGGGCTGTGGGTCGGGAGTGAGGGGCGCTCGGGGGCTGCGGTCGGGAGTGAGGGGCGCAGGGGGGCTGTGGGTCGGGAGTGAGGGGCGCAGGGGGGCTGTGGGTCGGGAGTGAGGGGCGCTCGGGGGCTGTGGGTCAGGAGTGAGGGGCACTCGGGGGCTGTGGGTCGGGAGTGAGGGGTGCAGGGGGGCTCTGGGTCAGGAGTGAGGGGCACTCGGGGGCTGCGGTCGGGAGTGAGGGGCGCAGGGGGGCTGTGGGTCGGGAGTGAGGGGTGCAGGGGCGCTGTGGGTCGGGAGTGAGGGGTGCAGGGGGGCTGTGGGTCGGGAGTGAGGGGCACTCGGGCGCTGTGGGTCGGGAGTGAGGGGCACTCGGGGGCTGTGGTCGGGAGTGAGGGGCGCAGGGGGGCTGTGGGTCGGGAGTGAGGGGTGCAGGGGGGCTGTGGGTCGGGAGTGAGGGGCACTCGGGCGCTGTGGGTCGGGAGTGAGGGGCGCTCGGGGGCTGTGGTCGGGAGTGAGGGGCGCAGGGGCGCTGTGGGTCGGGAGTGAGGGGCGCAGGGGGGCTGTGGGTCGGGAGTGAGGGGCGCTCGGGGGCTGTGGTCGGGAGTGAGGGGCGCAGGCGCTGTGGGTCGGGAGTGAGGAGCGCTCGGGGGCTGTGGGTCGGGAGTGAGGGGCGCTCGGGGGCTGTGGGTCGGGAGTGAGGGGCGCAGGGGGGCTGTGGTCGGGAGTGAGGGGCGCTCGGGGGCTGTGGGTCGGGAGTGAGGGGCGCAGGGGGGCTGTGGGTCGGGAGTGAGGAGCGCTCGGGGGCTGTGGGTCGGGAGTGAGGGGCGCAGGGGGGCTGTGGTCGGGAGTGAGGGGCGCTTGGGGGCTGCGGTCGGGAGTGAGGGGTGCAGGGGGGCTGTGGGTCGGGAGTGAGGGGCGCTCGGGGGCTGTGGTCGGGAGTGAGGGGCGCTCGGGCGCTGTGGGTCGGGAGTGAGGGGCGCAGGGGGGCTGTGGGTCGGGAGTGAGGGGTGCAGGGGGGCTGTGGGTCGGGAGTGAGGGGTGCAGGGGGGCTGCGGTCGGGAGTGAGGGGCGCAGGGGGGCTGTGGTCGGGAGTGAGGGGCGCTCGGGGGCTGTGGGTCGGGAGTGAGGGGCGTAGGGGGGCTGTGGTCGGGAGTGAGGGGCGCTCGGGGGCTGCGGTCGGGAGTGAGGGGCGCAGGGGGGCTGTGGGTCGGGAGTGAGGGGCGCTCGGGCGCTGTGGGTCGGGAGTGAGGGGCGCAGGGGTGCAGGGGCGCTGTGGGTCGGGAGTGAGGGGCGCTCGGGGGCTGTGGGTCGGGAGTGAGGGGCGCTCGGGGGCTGTGGGTCGGGAGTGAGGGGTGCAGGGGGGCTGCGGTCGGGAGTGAGGGGCGCAGGGGGGCTGGGGGTCGGGAGTGAGGGGTGCAGGGGCGCTGTGGTCGGGAGTGAGGGGCGCAGGGGTGCAGGGGGGCTGTGGTCGGGAGTGAGGGGCGCAGGGGGGCTGTGGGTCGGGAGTGAGGGGCACTCGGGCGCTGTGGGTCGGGAGTGAGGGGCGCAGGGGGGCTGTGGGTCGGGAGTGAGGGGCGCAGGGGTGCAGGGGGGCTGTGGTCGGGAGTGAGGGGCGCAGGGGGGCTGTGGGTCGGGAGTGAGGGGCACTCGGGCGCTGTGGGTCGGGAGTGAGGGGTGCAGGGGGGCTGCGGTCGGGAGTGAGGGGCGCAGGGGGGCTGTGGGTCGGGAGTGAGGGGCGCAGGGGGGCTGCGGTCCGGAGTGAGGGGTGCAGGGGGGCTGTGGTCGGGAGTGAGGGGTGCAGGGGGGCTGTGGGTCGGGAGTGAGGGGCGCTCGGGGGCTGTGGGTCGGGAGTGAGGGGTGCAGGGGGGCTGTGGTCGGGAGTGAGGGGCGCTCGGGGGCTGCGGTCGGGAGTGAGGGGCGCAGGGGCGCTGTGGGTCGGGAGTGAGGGGCGCTCGGGGGCTGTGGGTCGGGAGTGAGGGGCACAGGGGCGCTGTGGGTCGGGAGTGAGGGGTGCAGGGGCGCTGTGGGTCGGGAGTGAGGGGCGCAGGGGGGCTGTGGTCGGGAGTGAGGGGCGCAGGGGCGCTGTGGGTCGGGAGTGAGGGGCACTCGGGGGCTGCGGTCGGGAGTGAGGGGCGCAGGGGCGCTGTGGGTCGGGAGTGAGGGGCACTCGGGCGCTGTGGGTCGGGAGTGAGGGGTGCAGGGGGGCTGCGGTCGGGAGTGAGGGGTGCAGGGGGGCTGTGGGTCGGGAGTGAGGGGCGCTCGGGGGCTGCGGTCGGGAGTGAGGGGTGCAGGGGGCCTGTGGGTCGGGAGTGAGGGGCGCTCGGGGGCTGCGGTCGGGAGTGAGGGGTGCAGGGGGGCTGTGGGTCGGGAGTGAGGGGCGCAGGGGGGCTGTGGTCGGGAGTGAGGGGCACTCGGGGGCTGTGGTCGGGAGTGAGGGGTGCAGGGGGGCTGTGGGTCGGAAGTGAGGGGTGCTCGGGGGCTGTGGTCGGGAGTGAGGGGCGCAGGGGGGCTGTGGGTCGGGAGTGAGGGGCGCAGGGGGGCTGTGGGTCGGGAGTGAGGGGCGCTCGGGGGCTGCGGTCGGGAGTGAGGGGTGCAGGGGGCCTGTGGGTCGGGAGTGAGGGGCGCTCGGGGGCTGCGGTCGGGAGTGAGGGGTGCAGGGGGGCTGTGGGTCGGGAGTGAGGGGCGCAGGGGGGCTGTGGTCGGGAGTGAGGGGCACTCGGGGGCTGTGGTCGGGAGTGAGGGGTGCAGGGGGGCTGTGGGTCGGAAGTGAGGGGTGCTCGGGGGCTGTGGTCGGGAGTGAGGGGCGCAGGGGCGCTGTGGGTCGGGAGTGAGGGGCACTCGGGCGCTGTGGGTCGGGAGTGAGGGGTGCAGGGGGGCTGCGGTCGGGAGTGAGGGGTGCAGGGGGGCTGTGGGTCGGGAGTGAGGGGCGCTCGGGGGCTGCGGTCGGGAGTGAGGGGTGCAGGGGGCCTGTGGGTCGGGAGTGAGGGGTGCAGGGGGGCTGTGGGTCGGGAGTGAGGGGTGCTCGGGGGCTGTGGTCGGGAGTGAGGGGCGCTCGGGGGCTGCGGTCGGGAGTGAGGGGTGCAGGGGGGCTGCGGTCGGGAGTGAGGGGCGCTCGGGGGGCTGTGGTCGGGAGTGAGGGGCACTCGGGGGCTGTGGTCGGGAGTGAGGGGTGCAGGGGGGCTGTGGGTCGGAAGTGAGGGGTGCTCGGGGGCTGTGGTCGGGAGTGAGGGGCGCAGGGGGGCTGTGGGTCGGGAGTGAGGGGCGCAGGGGGGCTGTGGTCGGGAGTGAGGGGCACTCGGGGGCTGTGGTCGGGAGTGAGGGGTGCAGGGGGGCTGTGGGTCGGAAGTGAGGGGTGCTCGGGGGCTGTGGTCGGGAGTGAGGGGCGCTCGGGGGCTGCGGTCGGGAGTGAGGGGTGCAGGGGGGCTGCGGTCGGGAGTGAGGGGCGCTCGGGGGGCTGTGGTCGGGAGTGAGGGGCACTCGGGGGCTGTGGTCGGGAGTGAGGGGCGCAGGGGGGCTGTGGGTCGGGAGTGAGGGGCGCAGGGGGGCTGTGGTCGGGAGTGAGGGGCACTCGGGGGCTGTGGTCGGGAGTGAGGGGTGCAGGGGGGCTGTGGGTCGGAAGTGAGGGGTGCTCGGGGGCTGTGGGTCGGAAGTGAGGGGTGCTCGGGGGCTGTGGTCGGGAGTGAGGGGCGCAGGGGGGCTGTGGGTCGGGAGTGAGGGGCACTCGGGCGCTGTGGGTCGGGAGTGAGGGGCGCAGGGGGGCTGCGGTCGGGAGTGAGGGGCGCTCGGGGGCTGCGGTCGGGAGTGAGGGGTGCAGGGGGGCTGTGGGTCGGGAGTGAGGGGCGCTCGGGGGCTGCGGTCGGGAGTGAGGGGTGCAGGGGGGCTGTGGGTCGGGAGTGAGGGGCGCAGGGGGGCTGTGGTCGGGAGTGAGGGGCACTCGGGGGCTGTGGTCGGGAGTGAGGGGTGCAGGGGGGCTGTGGGTCGGAAGTGAGGGGTGCTCGGGGGCTGTGGTCGGGAGTGAGGGGCGCTCGGGGGCTGCGGTCGGGAGTGAGGGGTGCAGGGGGCCTGTGGGTCGGGAGTGAGGGGTGCAGGGGGGCTGTGGGTCGGGAGTGAGGGGTGCTCGGGGGCTGTGGTCGGGAGTGAGGGGCGCTCGGGGGCTGCGGTCGGGAGTGAGGGGTGCAGGGGGGCTGCGGTCGGGAGTGAGGGGCGCTCGGGGGGCTGTGGTCGGGAGTGAGGGGCGCTCGGGGGCTGCGGTCGGGAGTGAGGGGTGCAGGGGGGCTGTGGGTCGGGAGTGAGGGGCGCAGGGGGGCTGTGGTCGGGAGTGAGGGGTGCAGGGGGGCTGTGGGTCGGGAGTGAGGGGCGCTCGGGGGCTGTGGTCGGGAGTGAGGGGTGCAGGGGGGCTGTGGGTCGGAAGTGAGGGGTGCTCGGGGGCTGTGGTCGGGAGTGAGGGGCAGTGGCAGAGCTGTGGGGGCTGTGGGTCGGGAGTGAGGGGCGCTCGGGGGCTGCGGTCGGGAGTGAGGGGTGCAGAGGGCCTGTGGGTCGGGAGTGAGGGGTGCAGGGGGGCTGTGGGTCGGGAGTGAGGGGCGCAGGGGCGCTGTGGGTCGGGAGTGAGGGGTGCAGGGGGGCTGTGGTCGGGAGTGAGGGGTGCAGGGGCGCTTGGGGGCTGTGGGTCGGGAGTGAGGGGCACAGGGGGGCTGTGGTCGGGAGTGAGGGGCGCAGGGGGGCTGTGGGTCGGGAGTGAGGGGCACAGGGGCGCTGTGGGTCGGGAGTGAGGGGCGCAGGGGGGCTGTGGTCGGGAGTGAGGGGTGCAGGGGCGCTTGGGGGCTGTGGGTCGGGAGTGAGGGGCACAGGGGGGCTGTGGTCGGGAGTGAGGGGCACTCGGGCGCTGTGGGTCGGGAGTGAGGGGCGCAGGGGGGCTGTGGTCGGGAGTGAGGGGCGCAGCGGCGCTGTGGGTCGGGAGTGAGGGATGCAGGGGGGCTGCGGTCGGGAGTGAGGGGTGCAGGGGGGCTGTGGGTCGGGAGTGAGGGGCGCAGGGGGGCTGTGGTCGGGAGTGAGGGGCACTCGGGGGCTGTGGTCGGGAGTGAGGGGTGCAGGGGGGCTGTGGGTCGGAAGTGAGGGGTGCTCGGGGGCTGTGGTCGGGAGTGAGGGGTGCAGGGGCGCTTGGGGGCTGTGGGTCGGGAGTGAGGGGCACAGGGGCGCTGTGGGTCGGGAGTGAGGGGCGCAGGGGGGCTGTGGGTCGGGAGTGAGGGGCGCAGGGGCGCTGTGGGTCGGGAGTGAGGGGCACTCGGGCGCTGTGGGTCGGGAGTGAGGGGCGCAGGGGGGCTGTGGGTCGGGAGTGAGGGGCACAGGGGCGCTGTGGGTCGGGAGTGAGGGGCGCAGGGGGGCTGTGGGTCGGGAGTGAGGGGCGCAGGGGCGCTGTGGGTCGGGAGTGAGGGGCACTCGGGCGCTGTGGGTCGGGAGTGAGGGGCGCAGGGGGGCTGTGGGTCGGGAGTGAGGGGCACAGGGGCGCTGTGGGTCGGGAGTGAGGGGCGCAGGGGGGCTGTGGGTCGGGAGTGAGGGGCGCAGGGGCGCTGTGGGTCGGGAGTGAGGGGTGCAGGGGGGCTGTGGGTCGGAAGTGAGGGGTGCTCGGGGGCTGTGGTCGGGAGTGAGGGGCGCAGGGGGGCTGTGGGTCGGGAGTGAGGGGCGCAGGGGCGCTTGGGGGCTGTGGGTCGGGAGTGAGGGGCACAGGGGCGCTGTGGGTCGGGAGTGAGGGGTGCTCGGGGGCTGTGGTCGGGAGTGAGGGGCGCAGGGGGGCTGTGGGTCGGGAGTGAGGGGCGCAGGGGCGCTGTGGGTCGGGAGTGAGGGGCACTCGGGCGCTGTGGGTCGGGAGTGAGGGGCGCAGGGGGGCTGCGGTCGGGAGTGAGGGGCACTGGCCATACCACACCCCGTGGCCTCTCTCCAGCCGGGCAGCGCCAGTCCCAGGCCCTGGCAGCTCAGGACGTAGACGCTGAAACTGTCGCACAGAAGCTCTGAGTTGTTGTACACGGCGCAGACGTCATAGACGCAGTTCCTGCCGGGGGGGGAGGGGGGGTTTACAGACAACACAACACAACCCCCCCACTGTGACACGACAGCTCCAGTGCTACACAACATCCCAACACCCTATAACTCCCCTGGATGTCAATACAGCACCCCCCCAACAACCCCCCCAGAATGTGACACAACCCCACAGCCCCCAAATACCTCTGCCCAGCACAACACCCCCCAGGGCAGCGCTGGAACAATCAGAGACACACACACAGATACACACAGAGAAACACACGCACACACACTCACACACACACACACACACAGAGAAACACACGCACCCAGCAGTACACGCGCACACACACACACACAGACACAAACACGCACCCAGCAGTACACGCTCAGACACACACAGAGAAACACACGCACCCAGCAGTACACGCACACACACACACACACAGACACAAACACGCACCCAGCAGTACACGCACACACACACACACACACAAACACGCACCCAGCAGTACACGCTCAGACACACACAGAGAAACACACGCGCTCAGCAGTACACGCACACACACACACACACAGACACAAACACGCACCCAGCAGTACACGCACACACACACACACAGACACAAACACGCACCCAGCAGTACACGCACACACACACAAACACGCACCCAGCAGTACACGCTCAGACACACACAGAGAAACACACGCGCTCAGCAGTACACGCACACACACACACACACAGACACAAACACGCACCCAGCAGTACACGCACACACACACACACAGACACAAACACGCACCCAGCAGTACACGCACACAGACACACATAGAGAAACACATGCACACACACTCACAGAGACATGCACACACGCACACAGACACACTGTGACGAAGTGGGACTGTTCTTAATGTTTTCCTCAGTTTCCCCTATGCAGTTCTTAAGTATCTAGGGGGTGGGATCAGGGTGTACGATTGCTGCAGAGCAAAGGGCCAGGGTACATAAATGCCCGACACTCTGTCTCCTGGCAACTGATGGCCTGGGACCCTCCTCTGCAAAGGTGCCAACTGAAGGTGTTGGAGACAAAGGGGTCAGGTGACCTCCTGGCCCGGGAAAGAGACAAAGCCCAGAGAAGGAGGGGCTGGATGGAGGTGGGAGTTTGGGGCTGGCTGGGGACGGGGAGTGAGGGCGGACGTGGGTTTGCCTCGCTGCGCCCCAGAATGGACCCGGCCAAGGGGTCCCGTTCGCTGGACCTACAAGCTCTGTTTTAGACCGTGTTCCTGTCATCTAATAAACCTCTGTTTTACTGGCTGGCTGAGAGTCACGACTGACTGCGAAGTGGGGGTGCAGGGCCCTCTGGCTTCCCCAGGACCCTGCCTGGGCGGACTCGCTGTGGGAAGCGCACGGAGGGGCAGATGCTGAATGCTCCCAGGAGAGACCCAGGAGGTGAAGCCGTGTGAGGTTCTTGCCCTGGAGACGGTCTGCTCCAAGGGAGAGGAGGCTCCCCAGAGTCCTGACTGGCTTTGTGGGGAGCAGGTCCAGAGCATCGCCCGGGGACTCTGTGACACACACACACACACACACACACACACACACACACACACCACCCGCGGGTACGCACTCCTGGAAGGGGCTGGGATCCAGCTCTCCGTGGCAGGCCTGGAAGGGTCCTTGGGGGTCGGCCAGGGCCCCGCAGAGCCGTGTCCCGTTCACCGACACCAGCTGGGCCGCGCTGCACTGAATCTCGAACCCCGATTCCAGGGAGGCCTCCAGCGCCGCTCGCCTTGGGGGCAGACACACACCATGAGAGACCCACTGACGGGCGGGGGAGACCGTGAGAGACCCACCTGGGGGCCCCGTGCAGCGGGGGTCTCACCTGGCCCGGGGGGGGTCTGTCAGGCCCAGCGTCCGGCCCCAAGGGGCACTGACGGCCCAACTCTCCCCAAACACTGTTGGGCTGCGGGTCTGGCTGCCGTCCGGTTTGGTGTATTCGTTGTCCCGGCGCCCGTCGTAATTCCCACACAGCCCCCCGACGTGGGTCCGGTACGTGGCCGGGAGCACGATCTCTGGGGATGGGGACGGACAGATCAGTTCAGACACAGCCCTCCCCAAATCCGGGCCCCCTGGCCGCCCCCCTGTGCCAGCCAGTCCCCGCCCTGGGGCTGGGTGGGAGCCGGCGCCACCTAGAGGGGACAGGCCCCTGCCCCATTCCCCACCCCCCTGAGCCAGCCAGTGCCCGCCCTGGGGCCGGGGGGGAGCCGGCGCCCCCTAGAGGGGACAGGTCCCTGCCCCATTCCCCACCCCCCTGAGCCAGCCAGTCCCCGCCCTGGGCCGGGGAGGAGGACGGGACAGGTCCGTGTCCCATCTTACCTGAGTGGTCCCGGCCATCGAAAGAGACTGAGAGGCCGAAGTCCGTTTGCAGAAAAAGGCTGCGTCCCCTCTGCGTTATACTGAGCCCGTCCGTGGGCTGAAATGGGGGGATCACATGCAGCCCGTTAACCTGGGGGCAGCACAGAACAGAGAGAAGAGCTGGTTACACGGAGACCCCTCGCCCGGCGCTGAGATGCGCCCACCTCTGGGGCGGGGCGGCTGGTTACACGGGGACCCCACGCCCGGCGCTGAGATGCAGCTGTGATGTTGCGCTCCATATGATGTGTAAAAATATGCTAATGAGTGTGAATATAATGTAATTGGAATCTGCTTTATGCCAAAGGTCTCTTGTAAGGTATCCTTACAAAGCGTCTGATCTACTGAGTGTGATCATCCGATTTGTATGAATGTATCACTCTTGTATCTGAAACGAGGAATATGAAATATAACTCTGGGGCCCTATTGTAACTATGCAAAGTGTGGACCATTAATGGTGGCTTGGGATCTTGATGGCTCCCATGGACCAGGACAATTGGTTGTAAATGGCTCTGTTTACTCGCAAACCTTCCTGTGGGTCAGGCTGGGAAGAATGGAGGCTGGGGGGGGTCTCACAGGACATGTGACCATGTCACCTGGTGCTGGAATCCACCTGGTGCTTTTCCATTGAGAAGGAGGGGTGGGGACCCAGAGAGGGACAAAGGATTCACACTTTGGGCCAAAGCTATATAAGGGGGTGGAACAAAACAAAGTGGGGCCATTCATGAGAAATCCCCTTTGTTACCCTGAGCTGGAACAAGGACGGTACCAGGGAAAGGATTGGGCCCAGAGTAGGACGGAGTCTAGTCTGTGAAAGAAGCTGATTGGAACATCTCTGAGGGTGAGATTTACCTGTAATCGGTTTCTTAATGTATTAGGCTCAGATTTGCGTGTTTTGTTTTATTTTGCCGGGTGACTGACTTTGCTCTGTCTGTTACTTGAAACCACTTAAATCCTCCTTTTTATACTTAATAAAATCACGTTTGCTTATAAATGAACCCAGAGTAAGTGATGAATACCTCGGGGAGCAAGCAGCCGTGCATCTCTCTCTTTAGAGCGGGCAGGCAATTTATGAGTTTCCCCTGTATAAGCTTTATACAGAGTAAAACGGATTGATTTGGGGTTTGGACCCCACTGGGAGCAGGGGGTCTGGGTGCTGGAGACAGGAGCACTCGCTAAGCCATTTCCAGTTAAGTCCAGCTTGTGGGGCGCGTGGTTCAGAGCTGGGGCTGGGTTGTAGCAGGCCGGCATGTCTGGTTCAGACCAGGCAGGGTGCTGCAGACCCAGGCTGGCAGGGAAAACGGGCTCAGGGGTATCTCAGCACATCCGGTGGCAGTTCCCAAGTCCCAGTGGCATAGTTGGCAGGATCTGCACACAACTGATCGCTTGAGACACTGGTAGTGATTTTAAGTGAGTTTTGAGTGTGGTGGCTGGAGTACAGACAAAGTGGTTACTGGTTTGTTATTCAGCAGCCACCTCTGGGGTGGGACGTCTGGTTATCCACGGACCCATCACCCAGCCCCGAGATGCAGCCACCTCTGGGGCGGGGCGGCCAGTTCATCGGGGTGCTCACCGCCAGTTTGCGGCCCTGCATCATGGTGACCTGGTAGCCATACACCAAGATGTAGACCTCGCGCAGGAAAGAGACCCGGTGGTGGGCGACCCAGCGCCAGTTCCGGCCCGAGACGCTCAGCGGAGGCAGGGCCCCAGGCAGCGTGGGCAGGGTGGTGGTCAGGGTGTAGGTGGCCCGGCCCTGGAAGTGGTAGACGTAACGGTCGAAGGTGCGGTAGTGGGGGTCGCCAGAGACGGTGCACTGGTGAAATTCTGGGAGAAGGGCAAGGGGGTGTTTAGGGGGTGCTTCAGGGTGTCCCCCATCAGCCTGCGCTCCCCCCCTCCTGCCCACAGCCTGGATCTCCCCAAAACACCCCTCAGCCTGTGCCCCCCCCACTCCTCCCCACTGCCCGCATCTCCCCAAATCCCCCCCTCGGCCTGCGTGCCGCCCCCACTGCCCGCATCTCCCCAAATCCCCCCCAGGCTGCGCTCCCCCCCCTCCTCCCCACTCCCGGATCTCCCCAAATCCCCCCCAGGCTGAGCTCCCCCCCTCCTCCCCACTCCCGCATCCCCCCAAATCCCCCCCTCGGCCTGTGTGCCGCCCCCACTGCCCGCATCTCCCCAAATCCCCCCCTCGGCCTGCGCGCCGCCCCCACTGCCCGCACCTCCCCAAATCCCCCCCAGGCTGCGCTCCCCCCCTCCTCCCCACTTCCTGCATCTCCCCAAATCCCCCCCAGGCTGAGCTTCCCCCCCCCACTCCCGGATCTCCCCAGATCCCCCCCAGGCTGCGCTCCCCCCCTCCTCCCCACTCCCGGATCTCCCCAAATCCCCCCCAGGCTGCGCTCCCCCCCTCCTCCCCACTTCCTGCATCTCCCCAGATCCCCCCCAGGCTGCGCTCCCCCCCTCCTCCCCACTCCCGGATCTCCCCAGATCCCCCCCAGGCTGCGCTCCCTACCCTGCCCCCCTGCCCGTCACTCACCGGTGGGTTTGCAGTAGTGGACCCCGGCGCTGCTGAGGGCGCAGTGGGACCCCGCCGGGCACTGGAATGGCTGGCAGGGGGCGCTACCATTCGCCAGGCAGGCGCAGCGTTCGCTGCAGTCGCTGCTCAACCAAGTGTCCCCCGACTGGAATAGCAGAGACCGCAGGGTCAGATCCTGCCTCCCGCTCCCCTCCCCCCCCCCCCCCCCGCCTGGCACCACACTCACGCTATGGTAACCCTGCTGGTCATCCAGGCAACCACACTCCCCCATGGCGACGCAGGTCTCGTCGCTTAGCACGTAGGTGCGGTCGCAGGCGCAGCCTTCCACGCAGGCCGCGGGGCTCGGGCAGCTGGCCGGGGCGTAGAGGTCAGAGCAGGTGGCCGGGCAGGGCGAGGCACACTCGGTGTAGTGGCTGTGCGGGGGGCACGGCAGGGCTGGAGGGGGGAGAGGGAGAGAGACAAGAAAGTCGGACTTGGGGGTTTCCTTTCACAAAGTTGTTTTTTCACCCTGGGAATTTCCATCGTTTTTTTTAAAAAGATTAAAGTAGGGGAATTTTTAAGGCAATTCGCGGCCCAAAAACTTTGTTACGCTTGTTAAACTATAGATAGTTCTATGGAAAATAATAAGGAAATGCCTGGCCAGAAAACCTCGGTTCAATGCTAGTTAAACTATGGAAAAAAATAAGGCAATTTCCAGCCCCAAAAAACTTTGTGACACTGGTTAAACTATGGAAAAAAAGATAGCAATTCTCAGCCCCCAAAAAGCTTTGTGCGGCTAGTTAAATTAAAGACATTTCTATGGAGAAAACTACAGAAAGTCCTGGGCAGAAAACCTCGGTTTGACACTAGTTAAACTATGGAAAAAATAAGGCAATTCTCAGCCCCAAAAAACTTTGTTACGCTAGTTAAACTATAGAAATATCTATGGAAAAACTAAGGAAATTTCTGGCCAGAAAACCTCGGTTCGGCGCTAGTTAAACTATAGGAAAAAATAAGGCAATTCTCAGCCCCTCAAAAACTTTGTGATGCTGGTTAAACTATAGACATTTCTATGGAAAAACTAAGGAAATTCCTGGCCAAAACCCCTTTGTTGTCCTGGTTACACGAAGGAAAATCCCAGGCATCTAGACGTGTTTCTGGCTAATCTGAAAGAGCGAAGGACATTTCCAGACAAAACCATGTTGCGCCACTGCAGGATCTAATTTAAAATAAACGAAATTCCCAGCGGAATTGGCTAAGAATTCACCAGCCAAACAAAGGCCTTTGTGAATGTGGCTAAAATCTTTGCGGAACTGGCTGAAACACGACGGAAGTTCCCGGAGCACAAAATGAGTGGAGGCTGGCCAAAAAAGAAAGGACATTCCCAGACCAAAAAACTAGCAAAAACGGAGGGTGATTTTTAAGGGCGAAAATGAACAACCAAACCAAAAACTGACGTGAATTTGGCGAAAAGACGGAGGAAGTTAAGCAGGAAAAGTGGAGGAAATCTAAAACACTAAGGAACTTAGCAGATAATAGTGAATCTAGCTAAAGAAAACTAAGGAAATTCCCAAGCAAAAAACTTGGTGAATCCAGCTGCAAACTAAGGCAAGTCCCCAGCCAAAAGCTCTGCGAAGCCGCCAAGCTGGACACCCTGCAGGGAGCCGCGCGGCTCTTACGGCAGAAGGTGCTGTTTCTCCAGGAGAGGCCGGCCACGCCCTGGCTCTTGCAGGCTTCGGCGTAGGCCTGGACGATGTCGCAGAGGGTGGAGGCCATGCCCTGGTATTCGCACATGTCGAAGAGGCAGCTCTGGATGAAGGGCTGGGGATCCAGGAGCCCATGGCAGGCCTGGTATTTGGGCGAGAGGATCTCCTGGCACAGGGCACCGAACTGCTCCTTCTCCTGCGGGCTGCAGCGGGGGTCCAGGTCCTCGCGGTTGTCCGGCTGGCAGCTGGCAGCGGGGACAACGTGGGTGAGTGGGGATGGGGAGCAAAGCAATCACTCCCCCTCCCCAGTGAATGGTTTAAACCAGGCTCCAGCCCCGCACCTAGGGAATGGTTTAAACCTCTCCCCTGCCCAGACAATGGTCTAACCCATCCCCCCTCCCGGTCAATGGTCTAGTCCAGCACAGCCCCTGCCCTAGTGAATGATCTATACTGGTCAATGGTCTAGTCCATCCCCCCCACATCAGTGAATGGTCCAACCCAGGCCCCCGCCACCAGTCAATGATTGATGCAGGTACCTCTCCCCCATGGTCCAACCCAGGCCCCTGCACCCCATCCCCCTTCAATGGCCCAGCCCAGGCTCCCCCCCTGCAGTCAATGGTCCAGCCCATCCATCCTCAGTCAATGGTGTAATCCACCATCCCCCCACACCAGTGAATGGTCCAGCCCAGGTCCCGCTCCCCGCCAACAATTAATGGTTTGCGGCGGGTACTTCCCCCCCCATACCATGGTCTATGGTCTGGTCCAGGCCCCCTCCCCAACACCAGTCAGTGGCTCAACTCAGGCCCCACTTGCAATCAATGGTCCAGCCCATCCACCCCCAGTCAATGGTCTAGTCCATCACCCCACACCAGTGAATGGTCCAACCCAGGCTCCCAACACCACCAGTCAATGGTTTGGTGTAGATACCTCCCCTGGCATGGTCAATGGTCTGCCCCACACCCCCTCCCAGATGCCAGTCAATGGTCCACCCCAGGGCTTCCCCGCCTGTTGTCAATGATCCAGCCCACGTCTCCCACGCCCCTCGCAGTCAATGGTCCAGCCCATCCCGCCCCCCGTGGTCAATGGTCCAGCCCAGCCCCCCGCCGCAGTCAATGGTCCAGCCCAGCCCCCCACCATGGTCAATAGTCTAGCCCAGGGCCCCCCTGCAGTGAATGGTGCAGCCCAGACTCCACCTCCCACAGTCAATGGCCCAGCCCAGGGTCCCCCCGCAGCCTGTCGTCCAGCCCAGCCCCCCCCATCAGTGGCCCCCCTCACCCCGGGTCGGGGTCGCCGGGCGCCCGCCAGCTGTTGCCGAAGTCGGTGGCGTTGGCGGCCGGGCGCCCGCTGGGCAGGGCCAGGTCGTCCTGGCTCTGGTTGTTGTAGTTCCCACACATGCCGCAGACCTGGGGGGGAGGGGGCAGAGGTCAGGGGGCAGAGTCACCAGGGGGGTCAAGGGTCAGCCCCACCCCCAACGGGTTATGGGTCATGGGGGGAAGGGGACCAGGAAAGGGGCAAGGGCTCTGACCCACAGGGTGGGGCTAGGACGTGAGGGCGTGGCCAGGCTGGGGCCCGGGCCCTGGGGGGCAGGGCCATGGAAGGACCTGGTCCACATGGGCGGGGCCAGGGCCCTGGGGGGCGGGGCCAGGCCATGAGGGTGGGGCCAGGCAGAAGTTAGGCCCAGGGGGACAGGACCAGGCAGCCCTAGCCCATGGGGGCAGGGCCAGGTCTAGGGGGCGTGGCCAGACAGGGTCTGGCCTATAGGGCGGAGCCAGGACATGAGGGCGTTGTCAGGGCCCTGGGGGTATCACCAGGCAGGGGTCCCGCCCACAGGGGGCGTGGCCAGGCTTACCTGGCCGAAGTAGACGCCGGAGAGCTGGATTTCCAGGTGCTGGTTCCCGTCGAACCGGACAAGCAGCCCAGCCTGGCTCCGCAGCTCTGTGTAGACACCGCTGGTGCTGACGGAGACGCCGGGAACACGGCCCAGCACTGGGGTGCGGACCCGCTCCCCATCCACCTGCGGGACAGCCAGGGTCACAGGGTCATGGGAGCCCCTCCCCCTGAAATAGCCCCTCTCTTCCCCTCCCCAGTGCAACCGAGATGCGCCCACCTCTGGGGCGGGGCGGCTGGTGACACAGGGACTCCTCACCCACCAGCCCTCTTCTCCTCCCCCTTCAGCTCCCCATCCCTGCACCTCCATTTCCTAACTCCCCGCCCGCGTCTCACCAGCACCCGGCGGTTCTTCATGAGTGTGAAGCGGGCGCCGCCGATCTCCACGTGCACCAGGCGCAGGTAGGAGGCCTCGGGCCGGCCCCGCTCCTCGTTCTTGCCCGTGATGTTGAAGGGCTCCAGGCGCCTGTCCCCGCGGCACAGGGTCACCAGGGTGTAGGTGCAGGTGCCCAGGAAGGTCACCATGGTCCCATCAAAGGTGAAGTAGTGAGGGTCCCCAGCCACGTGGCAGGAGGCCACCCCTGGGGGAGACAAGAGCCGGGGGTGAGACAGGCAGGCCGAATGCGCCCAGCTCTGGGGCGGGGCAGCTGGTTACTCAGGGACCCAGCACTGAGATGCAGCCACCTCTGGGGTGGCACCTACCTGTGTCCTGGCAGCCCAGCAGTCCGTCCTCCGGCCGACACTCCTGCACGGGGCTGCAGCTCCATGGCTCACAGCTGATGTTGTTGGCGCTGGCGCAGGTGCAGCGCTCGGTGCAGTTCTCAGTCGCCATCCAGCTCTCGCCCACCTGGGGGAGCGGGGACCCCAGTGAGAAGCTAGGAGAGAACCCAGGAGTCCTGGCTCCCGGCCCCCTGCTCTAGCCCACCAGCCCCTCCTCCCCTCCCAGAGCTGGGGAGAGAACCCAGGAGTCCTGGCTCCCAGCCCCCCTGCTCTAACCACTCCCCCCGCCCCTCACCGGGTGGTACCGCCCGTCCGCGTCGTTGCAGCCGCACTGGCTCAGGGGGACGCACGTCTCCCCGCTGAGAACGTAGCCGTCGTTGCAGGCGCAGGCTTCCACGCAGGGCAGGGAGGGGCAGCTGTTGGGCGCCCCCGGGTCGGTGCAGCTGGATGGGCAGGGACTGGCACAGGGAGTGTAGGTGCTGCCAGGGGGGCAGATAAAGGCTGTGGGGGAGAAGAGACACGGGGCTGAGACATGGACCCCTCGCCTGGCGCTGAGATGCAGCCACCTCTGGGGCGGGGCAGCTGGTTACCCAGGGACTCCCCATGTGCCCTTGGATATAGCCAGGACTTTCCCACAAAGTTTTTGGTCTGGGAATTTCCTTAGTTTTTATTCTGGAAATAGAACCCAGGAGTCCTGGCTCCCAGCCCCCCTGCTCTAACCACCAGCCCCCACTCCCCTCCCAGAGCTGGGGAGAGAACCCAGGAGTCCGGGCTCCCAGCCCCCCTGCTCTAACCCACCAGCCCCCCTCCCCTCCCAGAGCCGTGGAGAGAACCCAGGAGTCCTGGCTCCCAGCCCCCCTGCTCTAACCACCAGCTCCCGCTCCCCTCCCGGAGCCGGGGAGAGAACCCAGGAGTCCTGGCTCCCAGCCCCCCGGCTCTAACCACCAGCCCCCACTCCCCTCCCGGAGCCGGGGAGAGAACCCAGGAGTCCTGGCTCCCAGCCCCCCATGCTCTAACCACCAGCTCCCGCTCCCCTCCCGGAGCCGGGGAGACAACCCAGGCGTCCGGGCGGTGCTTACGGCACAGGCTGCTGTTCCTCCAGGCGATGGGGACCCCGGCCTGGGCGCAGCGGTCAGCGTAGGACTGCAGGGCGTAGCAGAGGGAGGTCGTCTCGCCCCCGGTGCCGCACAGATCGTAGAGGCAGCTCTTGAAGGAATTCACGGGGGGCACAGCCCCATGGCAGGGGGCAAAGGGGCCTGGGAAGGAGAGAGACAG